>NC_064921.1:422841701-423441701 GCF_023897955.1 Schistocerca gregaria
CGAATCCTGACTCGGGGATGGATGTGTGTGGTCTCCTTAGGTTAGTTAAGTTTAAGTAGTCTAGGAGACTGATGACCGCAGATGTAAGTCCCATAGACCTCAGAGCCATTTGAAACAGTTTTTTTTAATTTTTTTATGCCTTGAAGTGTTTCCTTCAGTTTAGAAATCGAGTTGAACCTACGAGGGCTTAAGTCAGGGGAGTACAGTAGGTGGTATAGCACTTAGCAGCGCCATCAGTCAAACAAATCAGCAATAGCTTGCACTGCACGTACTCGAACATTGGCCTGCAAAATGATGCTCAGGTCCTACAGAAAGTGTCATCACTTCTGTCTCTATGCTGTTCATTTTTGGAACACAGTCTGCGACCGGCTTAGATGATGATAATGACACTGACTTTCAGGGATGATCGAAAAATGGTAACTGTACCAGTTTGATGTAAGCGATCCTGGTCCGAAAACGACAGAATCTAAGTTTATAAGCTAAAATAGTTGTGATACTTTTAACAGTGGTATCTACTGCAAACTCTCTGTATTGCATATATTGAGATGTGGCAGCATGTCCCAAAAGAAGAAAAAATACCCAGTAAACATGGTCCCTAAACTGCATGCCTTAAGAGCTGTAAGTACTTGTTCACCTTTCCTACTATGAAACATCACTTCTGTTGAACAAGTGTTCGTAGCTTGTAAGGTATACCTCCTCCCAAATATGTAAAGCGGAGAGCTTGCAGTAAAACAGGTCTTCTGTCAGAGATATCAGAACGATTTTCGCTTCTAGACCAGGGTCCCTTACCTCAGATTGATACATTTACTCTCCTACATCATAGCTTGTACAGTTTCCTTACTGTCTCACATGCCTGCAATACCAATTGGAGATAGGAGAAGAACTGGTCGCGGAAGTAAAGCTTTGAGGGCCGGTTGTGAGTTGCACTTGGACGCTCAGCCTGCAGAGCACTGCTCACGAAAGGCGTTAAGTCCCAGGTTGGAGTCACGGCCGGGTACACATTTTCAATCTGCCGTGAAGCTCTAAACGGCTGAGTTGGTGTAGATGCGACATCTTATCTGTAGAGCCAATGTAAGGAATGGTGGCAGAAACCTATTGGTTCGCTCATGTGTCTGTCTGTTTTACACTACTGGCCATTAAAATTGCTACACCAAGAAGAAATGCAGATGATAAACGGGTATTCATTGGACAAATATATTATACTAGAACTGACATGTGATTACGTTTTCACGCAATTTGGGTGCATAGATGCTGAGAAATCAGTACCCGGAACAACCACCTCTGGCCGTAATAACGGCCTTGATACGCCTGGGCATTGAGTCAACAGAGCTCGGATGGCGTGTACAGGTACAGCTGCCCATGCAGCTTGAACAAGATACCACAGTTCATCAAGAGTAATGACTGGCGTATTGTGACGAGCCAGTTGCTCGGAAACCATTGACCAGACGTTATCAATTGGTGAGAGGTCTGGAGAATGTGCTGGCCAGGGAAGCAGTCTAACATTTTCTGTATCCAGAAAGGCAAGTACAGGACCTCCAACATGCGGTCGTGCATTATCCTGCTGAAATGTAGGGCTTCGCAGGGATCGAATGAAGGGTAGAGCCACGGGTCGCTACACATCTGAAATGTAACGTCCACTGTTCAAAGTGTCGTCAATACGAACAAGAGGTGACCGAGACGTGTAACCAATGGCACCCCATACCATCACGCCGGCTATTACGCCAGTCTGGCGATGACGAATACACTCTTCCAATGTGCGTTCACCGCGTTGACGCCAAACACGAATGCGACCAACGTAATGCTGTCAACAGAACCTGGATTCATCCGAAAAAATGACTTTTTGCCATTCGTGCACCCAGCTTCTTCGTTGAGTACACCATCGCAGGCGCTCCTGTCTGTGATGCAGCGTCAAGGGTAACCGCAGCGATGGTCTCCGACCTGACAGTCATTGCTGTTGCAAACGTCATCAAACTGTTCGTGCAGATGGTTGTTGTCTTGCAATCGTCCCAATCTGTTGACTCAGGAATCGAGACGTGGCTGCACGATCCGTTACAGCCATACAGACAAGATACCTGTCATGTCAGCTGCTAGTGATACGAGGCCGTTGGGATCCAGCACGGCGTTCCATATTATCCTCTTGAACCCACCGATTCCATATTTTGCTAACCGTCATTGGATCTCGACCAACCCGAGCAGAAATGTCGCGATACGATAAACCGCAATCGCGATAGGCTACAATACGATCTTTATCAAAGTCGGAAACGAGGTATCACAACAATGTTTCACCAGGCAACGCCGGTCAACTGCTGTTTGTGTATGAGAAATCGGTTGGAAACTTTCCTCGTGTCAGCACGTTTTAGGTGTCGCCACCGGCGCCAACCTTGTGTGAATGCTCTGAAAAGCTCATCATTTGCATATCACATTATCTTCTTCCTGTCGGTTAAATTTCGCGTTTGTAGCACGTCATCTTCGTGGTGTAGCTGTTTTAACGGCCCGTAGTGTATCTTTAATATAGTGAGTCACGTGTCAACGAGCGTTCCAGCCAAGTTTCAGAGATAAAGGCCGGTGTGTCTAGGTTCGTGTTCCTGGAACTGGTATTCTGGAGCTGCAAGAATGGCGGTGCGAAGCGGTGTTGGGCCGAGAGGGCCGCCCGGCCGCCGATTCCTTGTTCGCTGGCCACAACCGCCGCCGCCGCCACCGCCCCTCCCCCCTTCCCTCCCCCCACAACACAACCAAGAAGACAGGGACGCCTGCGAGAGTGGGAGCAAGTGAGGTGAGCTGGACCGAGAGAGGTTTCGCCAGTCGCTCCGGGCGGCGTTCTTTGATGTCGCCGGCCGCAATATTTCGTTACAGTTAGGCGCCTCCGCTATTGGGAGGCGCTGCGGAAGGGGTCCGGATCGCCGAGGCACTGGAATGAGGGGACTCCGATCGGGTTTGGGATCCGCGTTCTGCCTCAGCGGCACGGAGGCCGATCAGCACACATGCGAGATCGCGGCCGGCTGCGTCGTAGCGTACAGGAGAACCGTGCTTGCACGTTGCGTTGCCTAGGTACAGTAATTCCGGAAGTCAATGGTGCAGGCTTCAGTTCCCCATCTCCTCGCGGATATCTCGAGAAAGTTTTATACAATTGTGACTGAAACGCGGCGTCTTTAATTCTAAAGTTATCATGGAAATACCGGGTGAATGAAAAAGAAGGAACAGGTTTCAGTTGCGTATTACAGAAAAATTATTAATTTCATCGTCGGTCTTCTGACTTGATGCGGCCCGCCACGAATTCCTCTCCTGTGCCTGCCTCTTCACCTCAGAGTAGCACTTGCAACCTACGTCCTCAGTTATTTGCTGGATGTATTCCGTCTCAGAGTAGCATTTACAACTTACTTCCTCAATTATTTGCTGGATGTATTCGAGTCTCTTCCTTCCTCTACAGTTTTTGCACTCTACAGCTCCATATAGTAACACAGAAGTCAATCCCTGATGTCTTAACAGATTGCTATCATCCTGTCCCTTCTCCTTGCCAGTGTTTTCTATTACGAATATCCCATTATTCATGGATTCTCTGGAGGACTTCCTCATTCCCTGCCTTATCAGTCCACCTAATTCTTCTGTAGCATCACATCTCAATGCTCCGATCTTCTTCTTTTACGGTTTTCCCACAGTCTATGTTTCACTGCTATAGACTGAGTAAGTAAATAACGAAGGGATACTGACCGGAATTGGAGAGAAAAGAGCTTTATATCACGACTTGGCCAAGAGAATGGATTTGTTGTATCAAGAAATAGATAAAATGGTAATGGGGGAAGGGTCCGATTGGCTACAGTAAGCAGCTTCAAATGGATATTGGTTGCAGTTCCTACACAGATATAAGACTTGCACAAGATATACTGTCATCAGATTACATTAAACCAGTCTTTGGACTGGAAATAACAAGAACAATCTAAAACAACAACGAATCGTGTAATGCGGGATTTCAAGATGTTATATTCGTCTATAAATATTTACTACTTTGATTATGTTTTGTCAGTTCTCTTGGAAGCAGATTTTTAACTCCCTGAAGCAGAAAAAAAGGACTACGCATCACTCGATCTCATCTCAAGCACTTAAGACAGTCAAGAAAGATACATCTCCCTTTCATACAGTAACAAAAGAGAGCCAGTAAAACAAAGTTTACACTGAAACAATAGTGTTCATTGCTACGTAAACAAACCGAGCCCAGCTTGTTTCCAGCTGTAAAGCCCTCTACGGATTCCCCGGCGCCATACACCCTACTATGGGACCGTCAAAGAAAAGTAGCTTTATCCCAGTAAAAATTTCAGGTATGCACTTCCGGTGACCTGATCGTCCCTCTCAGTACATTAACTGTAACTCCTGAAGTGCCCGTTGACCGAAGTCCCGTATTTAAAACTAGATCTCACAAAACTTATCCGTATCATCATCTCTTCCAGCGTGATTTAATTTTTTTCTTTTTACCAATCAGCTATGGATTGAGTGGATTGCCTTTGCATCAGTAACGACCACACTCATTTGTGCTAACTTCTGTTCTGTTAATGGCACATGTCTATTTCGTGCTCTCTCCTGGCAAGACCTTTCCTCATAGTCATTTATTTACAGTCTAAAGACTGCGTACAAGGACAGATCCTGCCCGAACATTTTGTCGTATGAGCGGTGGTATACTCATACTAATATAAACTACACTGAGATTGTCTGAACTCTATATACAATGCTTGAGAATCAGTTTCCAGATCTCTAAACGGAACACCTTTGAAAGCAACTGGTCGTGCTTTTGTGTTTAATTTCAATGTTTAGGGAAACTACGCCGCCTCTTACCGATATGCATCTGATAAAGGAAATATAGGCTGGTCAGAAACAGTCTGGAAGGATTGTAAGGCTAATATCTGCTAATAAATAACCATTAGGAAAAACAATCGATACGGTCGGTCCGATTTGCTAACGTCAATGCTAATTGACTCGGAAACGAAGCAACGTATTGAATTTTTTTTTCTAAGTGATTGTTTCTTACATCCTTACACTCTCTTCAGGCTGTTTCTGGCTATCCTGTATAATAGTAAAGATTACACAGTCTACATCTCTTATTTCCAACGACAGTACTGGTTTAAAACCTTTAATATGTTCGTTGAAGCGTACGCTTGTGTTATTGGCGAAGCACTGCAACCGCATAACGCACTTCAGTGACGTTAACAAATAAGAAATAACGTGTAAATGTAGAAATATGTAAAGCAATATAAACAACGGATCTCTGGGATCCAAACTCTCTATAGCAATCCTTACATTTATCGACGGCATCAGCAGGAGATAAGCCGCGCGGGATTAGCCGAGCGGTCTGGGGCGCTGCAGTCATGGACTATGCGGCTGGTCCCGGTGGAGGTTCGAGTCCTCCCTCGGGCATGGGTGTGTGTGTTTGTCCTTAGGATAATTTAGGTTAAATAGTGTGTAAGCTTAGGGTCTGATGACCTTAACAGTTCAGTTCCATAAGATTTCACACACATTTGAACATTTTTTGAGAAGGAGATTACAGCTACATCTTCTGATGACGGGACACATACATACGATTTTTACCCTCCGCACTGCCCTGTAATACTAAATTGGTGATCCCTTGATGCCTCAGATCATGTCCTACCAACCGATCCCTTCTTCTAGTCAAGTTGTGCCACAAATATCTCTCCTCCCCAAATCCATTCAATACCTCCTCATTAGTTATGTGATCTACCCATCTAATCTTCAGCATTCTTCTGTAGCACTACATTTCGAAAGCTTCTATTCTCTTCTTGTCCAAACTATTTATCGTCCACGTTTCATTTCCATACATGGCTACACTTCATACAAATGCTTTCAGAAACGACTTCCTGACACTTAAATCTATACTCGATGTTAACAAATTTCTCTTCTTCAGAAACGCTTACCTTGCCACTGCCAGTCCACATTTTATATCCTCTCTACTTTGACCATCATCAGTTATTTTGCTCCCCAAATAGCAAAACTCACTTTCTACTTTAAGTGTCTCATTTGCTAATCTAATACCCTCAGCATCGCCCGATTTAATTCGACTACATTCCGTTATTCTCGTTTTGCTTTTGTAGATGTTCATCTTATATCCTCCTTTCAAGACACTGTCAATTCCGTTCAGCTGCTCTTCCAGGTCCTTTGCTGTCTCTGACAGAATTACAATGTCATCGGCGAACCTCAATGTTTTTATTTCTTCTCCATGGATTTTAATTCCTAGTCCGAATTTTTCTTTTGTTTCCTTTACAGCTTGCTCAATATACAGATTGAATAACATCGGGGATAGGCTAAAATCCTGTCTCACTCCCTTCCCAACCATTGCTTCCCTTTCATGTCCCTCGACTCTTAAAACTGTCATCTGGTTTCTGTACAAATTGTAAATAGCCTTTGGCTCTCTGTATTTTACCCCTGCCACCTTCAGAATTTGAAATAGAGTATTCCAGCCAACAATGTCAAAAGCTTTCTCTAAGTCTGCAAATGCTAGAAACGTAGGTTTGCCTTTCCTTAATCTATTTTATAAGATAAGTCGTAGGGTCAGTATTGCCTCACGTTTTCCAACATTTAGTGGACTTTAAAATATGGGGCACGTGCAGCCTCCGCCTTTGTGACTGCTTGAAACCTGCTGGGGACACTTTCAGTGACACGTCCAAATGTCTTCCTGCTCAGCAGCTCAAACGAAGTCGCCTTTCTGAGTCATCCCGAAAGTGTTCCATTGGGTTCAGGCCAGTACCCTGGGCAAGCCAGTCCATTTCGGGAATGATGTTCTCCACAAGCCATCCCCCGCTAAAGGTGTAAAATGCCTGGGCATTTATATGTTGGGACAGATGCCCAGGGTGAATGCCTGGTCAAATACCCAAAATTCATAAAAACCCAGGCATTTGTGCATTTTAAAAACTACCTGACACGAGCCGCTTATAAAGATTTTAAGCTGGTATTTTGTATTGGAAAAGTGTTTTGCAACACTGCTGCTGTAGTGGTCGAATAACAAACCTGAAAAAGCTGCGTGTGCAGGCTGCCGGTTCGAATCCTGCCTCGGGCAGGACATCTGATGTCCTTAGGTTAGTTAAGTTTAACTAGTTCTAAGTTCTAAGGGGACTCATGATCTCAGATGTTGAGTCCCATAGTTCTCAGAGCCATTTGAACCAAAAGCTGCGTGAGAGTTAGGGAACAGTTATTAGTGGAAATAAGTTGGACTGTAAACATAATTTTTATGTCTTTAATGATATCAATTCGTGGGGTAGTACATAATAAAATAAGAAATTACATTCAAGTTTGAAATAACTTTTTTTGAAATAAAGTATAATTGATACTAAACAGCTATCCTCAGATAGTATTTTTATTTATACTATACTACTGCAAAAGAAATAGTAAAAGAATTTATCCATAATGATTTTAATTAGGGATGTGTTCTGTTTCATTCCAAGAATCGTCGATTCCCTAGAAAACGATTCCAGCGTCTTGGGAATCGATTGTTTGTTATGAAATCTTTTTTATGTTAGTGTTATTGTTTTATCTTTACAGCAGTGCAGTCATAGGAGAGTAGATACAGAAAGGAGCAGAATACAAAACTATAGTTTGTCTCAAACGTCGCTATATCTGACATAAGGCGCTAGTTTGTTTGTTTTTCTCCGAAACCGTTGAACATTTAAAGATACGTTTTTCATAAAGAAGCGCATGCCATCTGTTTAATACATTCAGTAATAATTTTGTTGTCAATAATCATCTTCAATAATATTCAGTGATTTAACATGGATTAGAAAGTAAAATGCATTTCTAAGCGATGACGAGAGGACAATTTTTTTTTATATAGCAGCGTATAACTAAACAGCTAATTTCGAAACTAATCTGGATTTCTTGATTAACTGTTATGTCATTAGGTAGGACCCATGTATGTAATTTTGCCTTTTTAGATATACAAAAAGGGGGGGGGCGGAGGAGGTGGGAGGGAGGAAGGGCGAGCGCTAATAAAAAGAAAAAGGACATTGCAAATGATAAGCAGCTGTCAACAACACGCCCCCATTCTCGGTTCAATGAATTGCAATGCAAGTAAAAAAACACTCTTCTTTCCTTTCGTTCTTAATAGTGAAGGAAATGAGTAACACACGTATGTTTAAATGTAAACATTTACTAACTATTAATATCGCGAATGTCGCCCCATCCCTTATCTTTATTGGTAAATTATACATTATGGTAATGAAAACTTTAAAAATGTTTATATAATGCCCAGATTTTAGCCATTTAAAACTGATTTTGGCAAATTTCCATCTATAAAATATCCTGCCCACTGGACATTTGCCCGGCTCACATCATTACCCCTCACTGAAGCTTGCTTACACAGACCTACTCCTGACGCCGCGCTATCTTCTGATAAACACTAGCGGAATATCGTACTAGTGTCTCTCAGTCAAAACTACTTGTGGTGCATCACTTCTGGCGAAAAGTGTTATACGGAGCAGAAGCTTAGGGAAGAAAGATGGAAACAGAACAGTGCCGAGTGCAATTAAAAGCACGTCCGTTTGAAGTTTCCCGTGGACAGCTGAAGGCGCACTCCGTGGTCGGAATCCTGGAAGAAGGACTGGAAGGCCCCAACGGAGCCACGGAGCCGTCGACAAGCAGCCGGAATTTACCGCGCGGCCTTCGGCTGCGAAGAAACATGTGAATGGCGGCCGAGATCAGAGGCGCCGCGCCGCGGGAACCGGTTTAAGTATGCGCATGCGCGACCGCCCCTCCCCAGCCGCTGGCCAACATTCCCCCCACCACGGACGCACCTGGCGGACGCGCCGCTGACACACTTGCAGCCCCAGCCGCCACTAATTACGGACCAGCCCGGGGCGAGGCGAGGAGTTAGAGCGCACCGCGCTACCGGAGGCTGCGCCCCCTAACGAGGTGCCGGCGCAGTGCGACGGCGGATTAACGCGGCGGCCGGCACCGGCTGTCTGACCGAGGTGCTGCACGCCCGCCGGACATCTGCATCTGAGCGCGGAAAGGCACTGCGTGGCCGTGTTGCTGGGGTAGAGTTCGGGCCGCGTTTGAACAGACTAACTGTTCGAACAGTTTACGTCACAGTTCGAGAAATCTCGGGTTCTGTTCCATCTTTCGGCAGGCCTGCAATACAGTGACTTTTCTTGGTACTCTCTCTCTTAGCGTTTTTATGCACTATGGATTTTTAATAACAAATGTTGACTGCATGTGATGTGGAACGACGGCAACTAATGAATCAGTAAAAGATTTTAATCATGAGTCTCTCGATTTCTCTTACACGGGTCTTGCCGCTGTAATTCAATCATGCGATAAAAGTTACAGTCACTTCGTTGTTGTGGTCTTCAGTCCTGAGACTGGTTTGATGCAGCTCTCCATACTACTCTATCCTGTGCAAGTTTCTTCATCTTCTAGTACTTGCTGCAACCTACTGCTTAGTGTTTTCATCTCTTGGTCTCCCTCTACCATTTTACCCCCCACCACGCTGCCCCTCCCCCCCCCCCCTCCCAACACTAAATTTGTGATCCCTTGATGCTTCAGAACATGCCCTACCAATCGGTCCCTTCTTCTTGTCAAGTTGTGCCCACAAACTCCTCTTCTCCCCTATTCTATTCAATACCTCCTCACTAGTTACGTGATCTACTCATCAAATCTTCAGCATTCTTCTGTAGCACCACATTTCGAAGGCTTCTATTCTCTTCTTGTCCAAACTATTAATCGTCCATGTTTCACTTCCATACATCGCTACACTCCATACAAATGCTTTCAGAAACGACTTCCTGACACTTAAATCTATACGCGATGTTAACAAATTTCTCTTCTTCAGAAACGCTTTCCTTGCCATTGCCAGTCTACATTTTATATCCTCTCTATTTCGACCATCATCAGTTATTTTGCTCCCTAAATAGCAAAACCCATTTACTACTTTAGGTGTCTCATTTCCTAATCTAATTCCCTCAGCATCACCCGACTTAATTCGACTACATTCCATTATCCTCGTTTTGCTTTTGTTGATGCTCATCTTATATCCTCCTTTCGAGACACTGTCCATTCCATTCAACTGCTCTACCAGGTCCTTTGCTGTCTCTGACAGAATTACAATGTCATCGGCGATCCTCAAAGTTTTTATTTCTTCTCCATGGATTTTAATACCTACTCCGAATTTTTCTTTTGTTTCTTTTACTGCTTGCTCAATATACAGATTTAATAACAGCGGGGAGAGGCTACAACCCTGTTTCACTCCCTTCCAAACCACTGCTTCCCTGGTAACATTTTTACCTGATATTGTACTATGTGAACAGGGACGGTCTTGCTCACCTGTAACCTACTTTATAGATCATTAGAGTATCTCAAACAAATAAAATATGGTACTGGGTTCAGGAAAGTTACATCCTTTGGAGGACAACATTTTTGTCGTTTTCTTATTTATTTATTTATTCTCAGTCATCAGTCTTCTGACTGGTTTGATGTGACCCGTCACAAATTCCTCTCCTAGGCGAACCTCTTCATCTCAGAGTAGCACTTGCAACCTACATCCTCAATCATTTGCTGGATGTATTTCAATCTCTGTTTTCCTTTACAGATCCCTCTTGTACAAGTAAGTCATTCCCTGAAGTCCTAATAGATGTCCTATCGTCCTGTCCCTTCTCCATGTCAATTTTTTCCACGTATTCTTTTCCTCTCCGATTAGTGCAGAACTTCCTCATTCCTTACCCTATCAGTCCTCTTAATTTTCAACATTCCTCCGTAGCACCACATCTCAAATGCTTAGATTCTCTTCTGTTCCTGTATTCCTACAGTCCATGTTTCACTACCATACAATGCTGTGCTGTGCTCCAGACGTACAATCTTAGTAATTTCTTCCTCAAATTAAGGCCTATGTCTGATATTAGTAGACTTATCTTGGCCAGGAACGCCATTTCTGCCAGAGCTAGTGTGCTTTTGATGTCTTCCTTGCTCTGTCCGTCATTGGTTATCTTACTGCCTAGGTAGTAGAATTCCATAACTTCATCTACTTTGTAACCATCAGTCCTGGTGTTAAGTTTCTCGCTATTTTCATGTCTGCTACTACTCATTACTTTCGTCTTTCCTCGATCTACTCTCGTTCCATATACTGTGCATTCCAATCAGCAAATCATGTAATTCTTCACTTTCATAGCAATGTCACCAACGAATCATATAATTGATATCCTTGCACCTTTAATTTTAATTCGACTCCTGAACCTTTCTTTTGTGCCCATCATTGTACTTTCGATGTACAGATTGAACAGTAGGAGTGAAACACTACATCCCTGTCTTACAGCATTTTTAATCCGAGCACTTCGTTCATGGTCGTCCATTCTTATTATTTCCTCTTGGCTCTTGTACATATTGTAGGAGGGTTGGAACTTAAATAGAGGCCACTATTTATTCACAACCGATACAAAAGAGTTACATGTTTGCACCTGTTACTGTTCTTAAAAGTAGTTCCCTGCGTTGTGTAGAACCTGTTGCCAGTGACGTAGGAGGCGTAGTATACCGTTAGCAGAACCTGTTTTGTTGATGGTGCGAATGAGCAGTCTACTGCATGTCGACTCTCTGGAACAGTTCTGAAGCGAATGCCACGAACTGGTTCCTTCATCTTTGGAATCAAATCAAAGTCACAAGGACGTAAGTCTGGAGAGTATGGTGGATGGTACAGTACTTCCCAGTCCCATCGACCGAACAGAGCAGCCACAGTTTGCACTGTATGCGCCTGTGCACTGTCGTGAAAAATGATGAGCGGTTGCGCAGAAAATGTCGCCGCTTTTTTCCCAAAGCTGGTCGCAGGTGGGAAAACGAACAGTAATACTGTGCATTGACGGGCTGCCATGGAGGAACGTAATGCGTTAGGATAAACCATCACAGTCGTACACGAGAATCACCATACCTTTCACCATACTGGGGCTCTGACCCAATTTCGACTTTCGCGGCGACCCATAATGACTCCATTTGTTGGATTGGAGTTTCAGTTTTGGCTCGTACGATGTGGCCCATGTCGCATCCAGTGTTACAATACGGCGTAAGAAAGCCTCTCCTTCGCGCTCAGAACGCTCCAAGTGCGTCTGAGCAGCGTCGTAACGCATCCATTTCTGCATTTCCGTCAGGTCATGCGTATCCCATCGTGATGCAATTTTTCGAATGCCCAGACGTTCCTTCAGGGTGCGAAGCACAGTCGTATGCGCTAATCTGGTTTCGTGGGGGAGCTCACGAATCGTATGGCGTCGATCACTGTCCACTAACGCGGCAACAGCAAGCACGTCTTCTTCAGAGACGCTAGGACGACCGCCCCGATGCATGTCTGCCACAGTTTGCCGACCTTCGTTGAAGGCTTTTACCCAACGTGCCACTGTTCTGTACGGCAATGCCGATTCCCCGCACGCCTCTTGAAGACCTTGATGACCCTGTCGTGCTGTACGACCTCTGGCACATTCAATCTTGATCCAACTTCATTGTTCCTGTTTCGAAAACATAGTGACACCGTTATGTTAGAACGGTCGCTCACAAGTGACTGTGTTTCCCTCGATTGTGCGAACGCCAGTGACGTGGGACGGACGAGTCCATTTTCTCGCGGAGGTAAGGTGGTATGTCAACGTGTGCTATCAGCGACAATAGTAGATTTCATTGCATAGTGTCTCCACAGGAGTGTTGCCACTATTTAAGTTCCAATCTACTACGTATGTTACTTGTCTCTCCCTATAGCTTACCACTATTTCTCTCAGAAAAATACCTTTACTTAAAAATCTGCATAACTGTTTCCATACTTACACATACCGACGTAAGAACTCATAAATTAGTTCAAACACAACAGGAGTTTGCGCAATATGATGCTATTTCGTGCAATGTTTTACGAACTTGTCAAATTTTACGCTGGGCTACAGCGTAGTGTTGGGATCGTAGTTTCTGGCGTGTCTCTTGCATTCATGCCGCGCGACTCAAAGTCGCGTGATTGTTCGACACTGTACCGAACGCTTTGCCAGGTATCCTGATACAGAAGGGACTGGTCCGAATTTCCAGTTCAAATCCCAACTACCGATTGAACTTTGTCGGGTTAGGTACAACTTCCGACCACACAAACAAGGACCGTATTTCATATAATATTATGGTCTCTACCTTAAATTGTTCGTTATGGGTTTCAAACTGAGGGACAGTCTTGTAAAACGAGTTCCTCACAAGGCCGTGAGGCCCCAAGGGACGGATGTCTACCGGCTGCCGTGTCATTCTCTCTGCCTTGCTCCGTCGTACCCGGCCGTTTGGCAGATTTTCATAACGTGGAACCGCTACTTCTCGTTAGGGATGGGAAAAAACCGACTGGTTGAAACCGATACCGGTATTTTAGTTCATCATAACCGGTATATTTCGATACTTGTTTGGACTCTGTTGTAACAGGCGTATCATTTTTACTAATAACCGAGTAAAAAACCGGAAAATCAATTAGCCAAGGCAGCAGTGCTATAATTTTTCGTTTTTAGACAAACCTTTTTTTAAAAAAACAGTTTGTTTTATTTCTGAAATTTTACATTGGTTTGAAATATGAAAATTTGAAAATCGATCAATGATTTTTTTAATATCGATGTCAACAGAAAAGAGCAACAGCATTGCCGGTACAATAAAATCCCTTTCGGCGGGTGAGACGGCTTAAGGTACGCGTTTTAAGTGCAGTGTGCGAGACATAGCCGCGCCTGGTCTCTACGATGGTTTCTCGCTGCCGTCGCTGGACATCTGTTGTACTGCAGAATGATTCTACACTACTGGCCATTAAAATTGCTGCACCACGAGGATGACGTGCTACAGACGCGAAATTTAACCGACAGGAAGAAGATGCTGTGATATGCAAATGATAAGCTTTTCAGAGCATTCACATAAGGTTGGTGCCAGTGGCGGCACCTACAACGTGCTGACAACCGATTTCTCATACACAAACAGCAGTTGACCGGCGTTGCCTGGTGAAACATTGTTGTGATGCCTCGTGTAAAGAGGAGAAATGCGTACCATCACGCTTCCGACTTTGATAAAGGTCGGATTGTAGCCTTTCGCGATTGCGGTTTATCGTATCGCGACATTGCTGCTCGTGTTGGTTGAGATCCAATGACTATGGAATAGGTGGGTTCAGGCGGGTAATACGGAACGCCGTGCTTGATCCTAACAACGGCCTCGTATCATTAGCAGTCGATATGACAGTCATCTTATCCGCATGGCTGTAACGGATCGTGCAGCCACGTCTCGATCCCTGAGTCAACAGATGGTGACGTTTGCAAGACAATAACCATCTGCACAAACAGTTCGACGACGATTGCAGCAGCATGGACTATCAGCTCGGAGACCATGGCTGCGGTTACCCTTGACGCTGCATCACAGACAGGAGCGCCTGCGACGGTGTACTCAACGACGAACCTGGGTGCACGAATAGCAAAACGTCATTTATTCGGATGATGTTCCTGACATTGGTAACTACAGAACTGATCGATGTCACCACCGCTGCGTAGGTTGCAGACATTTGTGCAGTAAGTTTTGATGCAATCAGCCAAAATAAATAAAAATCTGAAAATGGTTTGTGTTAGGGCGGATTATGTACAGCAGGTTTGACTGTTATCTAGGATTGGAGTTTACATACATTGGTTCTACGACACCTACATTTATCCAATACCACTATCAAATTATATTTCTATTTACTCGGACTCATCTAGAAATATTATTACGATTCTAGACATAGGCTGAAATACTGAGAAATATTGTTCACTGTCTGCTCCTAACTAGATGGTCGCCGAACGCGTCCCACAAGCAGTCTGAGGTTCAACGAACTGCCGCGCACATCTGTTTCAACCTCAATGACCTACTGCGACAACACTTTTGCAAAATCCGTAGATACAAATGGCTTACTCAGTTTGCTACATACAGTTCAAGATGTGTTGTGAACACGTGCAGCCAGCTCTTCCTACGATTATATCTAGAGGGCCTTGTAAACTCGGCTCCTCATACAGCCCGGCAGGAAAAAGTCTGGAGACCTTGGCGGCCAAGCATGAGGTCCACCTCGACCTATCCACTTTCCGCCGAACGTTGCATCGAGGCACCTGCGAAAAGTGGACACCCTATAAGCAGGGAAATTCAAATGAGCGTAGAAATCAACAGCTACGGAAGGATTCCTGCCTGACTGCTGAGTATGAAACATATTCGTAATCGCCAGCAGTCAGAGTACCTCACGGCTCATGCACAGGGGCCAGTAACAGAGCTGCTGACGCCTTGGTGCCCAAAGGCCACTGATAAGAATGACTGCTCGATGTCAGTGGTCCAAGCTACACTGTCATTGGACTACGAAGCAGTGGTATATTTTACTGTTGATCCCGAGAGAATGTTCAAGAAGACCAAACAGCCAAAGTTCGTCAGTCTCCCACTCACCCTCACCTCCACCTCCCCTCCTCGTAGGATGGAAGCAGTGAACCCAGTACGTCTGCGTACAGAGTAAATTCCGTGTGCAGGGGTGAGAAAGTGTTCTGAATGTTTGCGTAGAGTATATCTGAAGCGGCGCATGGGAACCAGCTCGGTGTTCACCTAGTTACATGTGGAAAACCACCTAAAAACCACATCCAGGGTAGCTGACACACCGGCCTCTCGCCGTTAATCTGCTAGGTGGATTCGATACATGGCAGCCATGACCCCCGTAACGGGAGCGGTCGCGTTATACGCGGCTACTTGGGCGGGTAAAGATTGGTAAGTCACACTACTGTAAAGGCTTTGTGAACGGTACCTGCCTGGCAGTGCCGAGTGGATAGAGGTATTCAGGTAGGTTTGGGGCTTGCTGCCGCTAGTCGTAAACAAGATTTCAATTGGGAACCTGCCAATCGTCTTTAGGTGATCAGAAGAAGGTATCAAGTGGAGGTGGGTGGATGGTCGGGAATGATGTTCCTGAGCTGGCCGACTGCAGGTGATTCTGGAACATTTTCTACATTACCACATTGCCCACAGTGGACCGACAGTATAGAATCGCAACTTCGTTAATTCAGAGCGGTGATGCTCCTGCTTAAGCAACAACCATCGCAAGGAAGTTTAAAGGAAAGGAATGCAGCGATGGTAGGTTAGAGTTTAACGTGCCATCGGAGCGAGGTCATTAGAAACGGAACTCATTTCGGGTCGGGGAAGGAGATCGGCCATGTACTTTTCAAAGGAACAACTTCACAAATATGGCTCTGAGCACTTTGCGACTTCACATCTGTCGTCATCAGTCGCCTAGAACTTAGAACTAATGAAACCTAACTAACCTAAGGACATCACACACATCCATGCCCGAGGCAGGATTCCAACCTGCGACCGTAGCAGTCGCGCGACTCCGGACTGAGCGCCTAGAACCGCGAGACCACCGCGGCCGGCCTTCACAAATACTTCGACCGTTTTATGGAAGACACGGAAAACCTATATCTTTATCACTGGACGGAAATTTGAAGCGACGACTCTGAAATATGAGTTGGCACTGCTCGGTAGGTAGTTTAAATCTGGACTTCAACTGCACCTGACAGCTTGGGATTAATTAGTTCGCCAATTTAGTTCTGGTCAGTTTGCCTTAAAATAGTTAAACTCTCCAATTGTGGACACAGAAGCATTCTGCATCCAAAGAATTAGAAACTATCTTTTTGCTGTGGGGAAGAGAAGTCATCACACTGCACGTCTAGCAATATTCGTGACACGTAATAGGCTAGTACGGGTGCAGGAACACAGCCATTGGACTCGATGTGTGGATAAAAGTTGCATGGATTTGTGGGTTGCAGTTCACACTGGAGCAAGCCGATGGAAAGTCACGGCTACGACCAAAATCCATGGGAACACATCCCACTTGCCGATCACCAACTTTCAGGATGACAGTGGAGGTGTTTTCGTGTGGTATATGTTTAAACGGCATACCATTCGACGATGTGATCCATTTATTCGCTTACAGTGCCTCGCAGATAGCCTGTATCTCCAGCTAGAAAATACACCATCCATCGTTCTCTGATCAGAGATAAGGAAAAAATCTCGCAGATGACATCATCTCAGGTGATCAGGTGTACTGACATCCTACCTTGATATCAAATCAGGACATGAGAACACCTGACCATTGTGTCAGGATTTGAAACCAGAATATCCTGCCAGCTTAAACTCTCATCCGGTGACCAGATAATTTTTCCTCCAAGATATCCGCCGGTAATGACTTCAGTCTCGCTTGTTAGATACGTTTGAGGCATGCTTGGCAGTAGTGTAGTATCACAATGCCTAGAGAAACACTACAAATTCCAGAAAAACACCTGGTTGATTACCGCTTTACTTATAAAAAATCCTTCTCTGTCAGATTTCAATCGACGTTAGGTGGAAATGTAATAGGCCTACGTGGCATTAAATTTGTAAGAGTGCTTGGAATAGGTCCGATGGTGGCTGTGTTGTATAGCCGAAGAGCTGCCGCGTGATTGTCGTGTGTGCCGGCACAGCTAGGCTGAGCAGCCGCTCCCGTGTTATCTGCGCTCCCTGCAGCAGAGATAACGACCAGGAGTTCTCAGCCGTATCTCCCGCGCCGTGCACAGTCCGGTCCGTATAACCTCGAACACTCGGTGGGCCCACCTGTGCGCCGTAGCAGCTCACTTGTTGCTACTTCACTCTCCTCCTCGTGTCTGCCTTACGCCTAGTACAACTGCTGAAACTACGCCTTTAGCCACGACGGTTTCTTTTTTTTTGTCACCATCTTTCGACTGGTTGGATCGAGCCCTTTTTCGCTATGCTAGCCTATTCCATGTAACCAGGCATACGACCTCCTCGGTAACCAGTACTACACTTAGCTTCTCTTGTACCGTGTCCTGTCGACCGCACAGTACTAAGAAAATTGTTTAGGAATTTATCATTACGACATCATTTCAAATGCTTCTCCTCGTCCTCTTACAGCTTCTACACTTTCTGCTGATCAAGTTTCTTCAACAAGTACACTGTTGAAATAAACAGTTTGACGCTCGAGTAACAGTGTCACTTTGATGCGACAGTTCAGTAACTATCGTATGCATGCCGAAAAGCCGTTTTTTTTTTAAGAATGACCTCCTATGTTGTTGTTGTTGTTGTTGTTGTTGTGGTTGTGGTCTTCAGCCCTAAGACTGGTTTGATGCAACTCTCCATGCTACTCTATCGGTTGCAAGCTTCTTCATCTCCCAGTACTTACTGCAACCTGCATCCTTCTGAATCTGCTTAGTGTATTCATCTCTTGGTCTCCCTCTACGATTTTTACCCTCCACGCTGCCCTCCAATGCTAAATTTATGATCCCTTGATGCCTCAGAACATGTCCTACCAACCGGTACCTTCTTCTTGTCAAGTTGTGCCACAAACTCCTCTTCTCACCTATTCTATTCAATACCTCCTCACTAGTTACGTGATCTACTCATCAAATCTTCAGCATTCTTCTCCCCAATTCTCTTCAATACCTCCTCATTAGTTATGTGATTACCCATCTAATCTCAGCATTTTTCTGTAGCATCACATTTCGAAAGCTTCTATTCTCTTCTTTTCTAAACTATTTATCGTCCACGTTTCGCTTCCATATATGGCTACACTCCACTCAGTATTGCCTCACGTGTTCCAACATTTCTACGGAATCGAAACTGATCTTCCCCGACGTCGGCTTCTACCAGATTTTCCATTCGTCTGTAACGAATTCGCGTTAGTATTTTGCAACTGTGACTTATTAAACTGATGGTTCGGTAATTTTCTCATCTGTCAACAGTTGCTTTCTTTGAGATTGGGTTGGGTTGTTTTGGGGGAGGAGACCAGGCAGCGAGGTCATCGGTCTCATCGGATTAGGAAAGGAAGTCGGCCGTACCCTTTCGAAGGAACCATCCCGGCATTTGCCTGGAGCGATTTAGGGAAATCACGGAAAACCTAAATCAGGATGGCTGGACACGGGATTGAACCGTCGTCCTCCCGAATGCGAGTCCAGTCTGCTAGCCACTGCGCCATCTCGCTTGGTCTTCGGGATTGGAATCATTATATTGTTGTTAAAGTCTGAAGGTATTTCACGTGTCTTATACATCTCGCTCACCAGATGGTATAGTTTTGTCAGGACTGGTTCTCCCAAGGCCGTCAGTAGTTCTAATGGAATGTTTTCTACTCCCGTGGCGTTGTAAATTGTCTATTTTCATTAAATCCACTGTGAAAACTAACTGCAATTGTGATTTAAATTGGCGTTTTAAGTAGCTATGATATGTAACCAAACCCTTTTTGAATTTTTTAAGGTTTAGTGTACCAGTAACTAGTTTTGGAAACACCAGAATCACAACGCAGTACCATGCCTAATACGGTAAACGAGAACGGAGTAGGATTCAAAACAGCTTCCAGTTGTTTTGGAAAGGATAAATACAGATCCTGTAAGGTTTTTAAGGGAGTCATATATCGATATTCCTGACACTTTCAGGTAATGATGGACGTGGTGCCGATCAGACACCCTTCTCTCTTAAGTACACCACAAAGCCTCATATACTGTGATCTGCTGACTGTGGTCGCCATTGTAGACGTGACATTTCATTCTCGTGCACACAAAACTAGTCTTGGGCGATGGCAGTTATATGAGGAGGGCCCCTGTCGTCTTGGAACGCAGCATCACCATTGGGGAGCAAACACTGTAGGCTACCACGAAAAAAAGGCTCACATAATCCTTGCAGAGTAACTATGGAATCCATGGAATACCAAGATATGCCAGACCAAATCACCACCGGACCCTCGCCGTGTTTCATTCTTTGGCCATAAACTCCGCCAGAAGTTGGAAACGTTGTGAAACAAGACTCGTCGTATCAAATGGCTTCCATCCATTCGTCCGTAGTCCAGGTTACATGGCTGTTAAGGGCATTTTCATCACTGATAAGCAGTTTTGGAAATCCAGCTTGTGGAGGCCCATTCGTGTTTTGGTGCTGACAAGGCTAGCGAATACGACATTCACTTTTGCTTTTTTTTTTTCGTCACAACCCTCTTCAATGGCCGCTGTCACTATCACTAAACACACACTTCCGTCAACGTTGTGACATCGCGGATGATGTTTCTCCACTTTCCCTTTATGCGGAGCAGTGTAAATCTTTGCTACGGTGCGTCTTGAAACACCGGACACTTCGGGTACCTTGGTTATGGAAGCAGCCACCATGTGAGCACCAAAAGTATGTACTCGTTCGAATTCAGTCAGCTTCGAAATAATGCACTCATAGCTACGCAGAACACTGTTTTGTCCATGACACTCTCCTCCAACGATTGAGGACACAGCACAGGTGTAGTTCGCGGCCCAATACAACAAAGCAACTTCGAGGGTTGGCTAGAATCTGCATTTATGTTCAAGCATGCACTTCTCGCGCTGTTTCCATATAGTAAGTAGGCTGTTTAGGTTTTTATGTTGGTAACGCCACGTAGCGCTCTGTATGAAAATCGCTGACTGTGCTGTGTGCAATCTGTGGCTCGTTGGCATTGTCGGAATATTCGCTATTGTAGTGTTGGGCAGCTGGATGTGAACAGTGCGTAGCGTTGCGCAGTTGGAGGTGAGCCGGCAGCAGTGGTGGAAGTAGGGAGAGAGATGCGAGAGTTTTGAGAGCAGACGATCTGGACGTGTGTCCGTCAGAAAGAGGAAATTTGTAAGACTTGATATCATGAACTGAGATATATATGATGTCTTTTGAAAATTATTAAGGTAAATATATTGATTGTTCTCTATCAAAATCTTTAATTTGCTAACTATGCCTATCAGTAGTTAGTGCCTTCAGTAGTTAGAATCTTTTATTTAGCTGCCAGTATTGGCGCTCGCTGTATTGCAGTAGTTAGAGCAACGAAGATTTTTGTGACGTAAGTGATTCATGAAAGGTATAGGATATTGTTAGTCAGGGGCATTCTTTTGTAGGGATTATTGAAAGGCAGACTGAGTTGCGCTAAAAAAAATATTGTTTATCAGTTTAGTGATGATCAGAGCAAGTAAAGAGAGAACTGTCTGAGTACGTTCAGTTTTACTCAGCTGTTTGAAAATCAAATAACGTAAGAGTTTTTCCAGAACTGTCATTCTTTACATTCAAAGGGGAACTTTAAATATTTTTGGTCGCCCCATGTACTACAGGAACATGTGCTGCTCTACGGTAGTGTCGTCGTGCTGGCAAAAATAACGGAAATTTAGGCATAAGTTAATGAAATGCGTACGAAACGAAAAGATAGTTACGTTTTAGCATACTTACACTGAATTGCATCTTGATATTCATGACGAGTTCGATCAGGTAATGTACATTTTTGCCACTTCTGTAATATCCTGGCATAAAGGGAACTGTGGTTATCTCTTTTACAACGAAGAATTCACCAACAACGTAACTAATGGTTGATCTCCGAAGGACAAGTGTCGCTGGCAAATACAATACTAATCTGAGATTTGATACAATACTAATATCCGGCTACATGGCCAATGTTAGATATCGTACTTGAAAAAAGTTTTAGGATAACGCATTTGACTTTAATTTAAAAACATGGCTCTAAGCACTATGGGACATCTGAGGTCACCAGTCCCCTAGACTTAGAACGACTTATATTTAACTAAACTAAGGACATCACACACGTCCATGCCCGAGGCAGGATTCGAACCTGCGACCGTGGTTCCGGACTGAAGTGACTAGAACCGCTCGGCCACAACGGCCAGCTTTTAATTAAAAATAATTATTCCAGAGTTCTTATGATAACCTACACCTGTGACGCTAGTTTGGCAGGCATTAAATAAATACAATAACGTTGAAAGCTGAATTTACTCTCCTTACTAGCGAGCAGCTTATCGTAGTCCAGAAAATAACAACTCACGTCGACATGTAGACACCAGGTACCAACGTCACTCTCCGAGTATTATGAGGGAACACACGCTAATAGCGATCGACTAATATGAAATTAACCAACATCTCTGTTCGCTTTCAAAAAAACACCATCCGCCAACACTGTCATAACGACGTAACGTAAAATTAATATTAGCAACAGGATTAATTACTATTCTATTATCTAGCACAGCTGAGCTTTAGTATGCACCACTACCACTAGCGAGCTGGTGACAACAAAATCTAACTTTCACCGTGGCTGATTCCACCACAATGCTGTCATCTGCTTAAACTTAGTGTAGAATATGCACTCGCACAAATAACACGACATCCTTCTAGTACGAAACCAAATTGACAAACAGCAATAGAGTACTATGCCGGTTCGATGTGAGCATAACAACCGTGTTTAATAATCCTACAGGCGTTTTATACTTTCATGAAATATTATGTATTTGCATGCCGTTAGTTTCTCATGAAGCAACAATATTATTACTACGTCTTATTTAAATTCCGCTGCGAACCAGCGACTGTATTATTCGCAGTCTGAGAATTCATCATTTTATTCCATTGTTCCAAATCTATTGCGAACCTATTTTTTTCGTAACGTTGCTTCTCTAAGTATTTGTATTATCTTTTGCTTTACAAAGATTCCTTCTTTTGCCCAAGTCCGACTCAATACAGTTATTATTATACATTTCTCACATAACGTTCGGTTTTCTATAATATTATATTCTTGCTCCTTACCAAGTCCAATAAACGGAATTAAGTTCATTTTAATTAACTTTCCCTAAGGCAACCCTGAAATAAAATCACCTTTTCTCTCACTTTCTTTCTTCATCTTAGTCTTTATCTCGTTCTTTCTCTTCACTAAAAGAACGAAAACTCTCTTTACTGCATATTCTTAGCACATTGTACAAGTTTAATTACAGTGATATTTTGCAGATACCTCCATATTTGGATACTGTCAGTAGTATTAGTAATTTTATTACTAAACACCACCAGGAAACTGTCACTGATATTTAAAAAAATCAGTTTACATTCATCAGTGTACTAACAGCCCAGAGGCAAGAGGGAGTGGTAACACAGAACAAATTGTTAGCACACACTTACGTAACATTGATGAGCAGCTCATTATGTACCGTATTTCATCCACAGCTAAATTGCAGCAGAAATTTTCATTTTCACCCTGCACTTCGTCACACAGTGATATGTTGTATTAAATTAGGCCTATGTAATAAAATGTTTGCAGGCATAGACAATGGCGGCGAGCGAAAGTCGCAAGCTATAACTATCTCCATATGTTGGCAACATGGAGTCTCTGTAATATGGATCAAAATAAATTGCAGATAAACAGAGACAGTGAAATATTTATTTAAAACCATGTGGATAGAAATGGAGCTATTTGAACACATCACAAGAATACAGTCATGTCACAAGAAGAAAGTGTGCGATTATCCTATAAAAAATTATGTGAGCAGTAGACCAACACATACATTGCCCTGCTCTTCCTCCACGGAATGACCGCAGCACATTGAAAGAGAATAACAAATAAAAGTGTAATATCTTCGTGCACTTGTGTTAAAAGTTTTTGTACTGATGCTGTCGCCTGACGATGAGGCCGTGTTCAACAAATTTTGTGACTGTTAGGTGTATATGTAAAAACCTTATCTGAAATATTTATTATACAAATAAAGATGGAAAGCAGTAGATGTTGCACATGAGTTGAGCTTTTATTTGTGGAAATATAGGAATTTACAATAATAAAGAACAAAACACTTACTGGAAAACTAACAGAGTAGACTAGCTGTTAACACAAGTAAAATGGTTAACGAGTTATAAGCATAAATGGCAGACATAAATAGTTCAGAAAATAATGTCCCTGTAATGCGTTTCATGATGAACTTGCAGTGGCTAGGAAATTGCTAAGCACAATAAGGCTTATGTTCAAAAACCAATTTGTTTTTATTATATCTACACTAACCGCCAAGTGTTTATTTTACCTTGATGTCACAGCAACAAGAATTAGTACACATCAGAGTGACACATCAAAAGAAAGACATTTCCAAATTTCCTCCTTTTTATGATATTTGCAGTTTGTATTTTTTTTCTAATTCTCTTCATTATGACGCAGTTTGGAACGTAGTCAGTCCAGGACAGTGATGGCCGAACATTTGTCTTTTGTTCAAGAGCCGACACTGACATTGTGGGGCAACATCTCGGTCCACTTATGCACCGATCTTATTATTAATTGGTGACCTAGATAAATTAGTATGGCGTGAGCCACCTTACGCTGATAACGTCAGTGCTGAACTCCCGTAACCTCCTCCATACTCCCCCCCACCCAAATGGACTGGCTGTAGTATGGCGCGGTGAGTTGGCCGTCGGCCCCCAAGTACTGATGTCTTAGAGATTGTTGAAGCTTTTGCTTTCAGCTGCTAGATGCATATTAAGAGGGCGTGCTGGAAAGTAATGACTCCGAGTGTCTTATGTGAAAACTCGGAAAGCTTTTTAAATAAGACGAATGTTAATAACATTCTACATCCTTATTCTACATATCTAAATACACTACTGGTCATTAAAATTGCTACACCAAGAAGGAATGGAGATGATAAACGGGTATTCATTGATTCATTGGACAAATATATTATACTAGAAGTAACATGTGATTACATTTTCACGCAATTTAGGTGCATAGATTCTAAGAAATCAGTACCCTGAACAACGACCTCCGGCCGTAACAACGGCCTTGATACGCCTGGGCATTGAGTCAAACACAGCTTGGATCGCGTGTACAGGTACAGCTGTCCATGCAGCTTCAACACGATACCACAGTTCATCAAGAGTAGTGACTGGCGTATTGTGACGAGCGAGTAGCTCGGCCATCATTGACAAGACGTTTTCAACTTTTAAGAGATCTGGAGAATGTGCTGCCCAGGGCAGCACTCTAACATTTTCTGTATGCAGAAATGTCAGTACAGGATCTGCATTATCCTGCTGAAATGCTGGGTTTCGCAGGGATCGAATGAAGGGTAGAGCCACGGGTCGTAACACATCTGAAATGTAACGTCCACTGTTGAAAGTGCCTTCAGTGCCAACAAGAGGTGACCGAGACGTGTAACCAATGGCACCCCATACCATCACGCCGGGTGATACGACAGTATGGCGATGACGAATACACGCTTCCAATGTGCGTTCACCGCGATGTCGCCAAACACGCATGCGACCATCATGATGCTGTAAACAAAACCTGGATTCATCCGAAAAAATGACGTTTTGCCATTCGTGCACCCAGGTTCGTCGTACAGTACACCATCACAGGCGCTCTTGTCTGTGTTGCAGCATCAAGCGTAACCGCAGCCATGTACTCCGAACTGATAGTCCATGCTGCTGCAAACGTCGTCGAACTGTTCGTGCAGATGGTTGTCGTCTTGCAAACGTCCCCATCTGTTGACTCATGGATTGAGACGTGGCTGCACGATCCGTTACAGCCGTGCGGATAAGATGCCTGTCATCTCGCTTGCTAGGAATACGAGGCCGTTGGGATCCAGCACGGCGTTCCGAATTACCCTCCTGAACCCACCGATTCCATATTCAGCCAACAGTCATTGTAGCTCGACCAACGCGAGCAGCAATGTCGCGGTACGATAAATCGCAATCGCGATAGGCTACAATCTGACCTTTATAAAAAGTCAGAAACGTGGTGGTACGCATTTCTCCTCCTTACACGAGGCATCACAACAACGTTTCACCAGGCAACGCCGGTCAACTGCTGTTTGAGTATGAGGCATCGGTTGGTAACTTTCCTCATGTCAGCACGTTGTAGGTGTCGCCACCGGCGCCAATCTTGTGTGAATGCTGTGATAAGCTAATCATTTGCATATCACAGGATCTTCTTCTAGTCGGTTAAATTTCGCGTCTGTAGCACGTCATCTTCGTGGTGTGGCAATTCTAATGGCCAGTAGTGTATTTATATCTCAACATAGTCTCCCCTGGGATGAAAACATTTCTTCCAGCAAGAGACCAGTTTGTTGATATCGTCACTGCAGAATGTTGGACTTTTGACGGAGCCACGACCTCGGAGGATGATCGATGATAGTGAACCTAAGACGTCAAGTTGTTACGGATGTGGCAGCGTTTGTGTGTTGTTTGGCGTTGTCGAGCTGCAGAAGAGGGCGATCCACTTGTGGACGAGCTTTTCGAATTCTAAACTCGATTACAGCACACTGTTTCTCACGCACCAACAGTTACGTTACACATCACCATGTTACACGCTACAATTTGGAGCCCTCTAGCTCAGAGGGCTGTAAATACGTAGACACGAAGAATAAAGATGTAGAATTTTAATAACGTTTGTTTTGTTTCAAATGCTATGAGAGTTTTCACATAAATATTCTGAGGCGGTACTTTTCAGCACGCCCTCGTATTACAAAACACGGCTGACAACCGTTGGCTTGGGGCCGCAGTTTGAAGACCACTGGCCCAGGATGTTCTGAAATGGCACCATTGGACACAGTAGCGTTTTTCAGATATTCCTTTTTTTCGCTGCATTAACGTTCCCGTACAGCACAACTGTAAAGTAGTAACGTTTGAGTTACACAAATGGTGGCTTTGTAGAAAGTAATTGCGCAATTTATTCTTCGTAGGTGAGCCTCCCGCGTTGGACACCCACTGGTTGCCGGCGGTAAAACGCGCGATTGTCCTTAAAGCCCTTGGCTGCCTCGTCAACAGCCAGTACAAGGTCTGATTACGTATTGTAAATGTTATGTTATTTCAATGAATGTTTTAATGTATCGGAGTTAACACGAAAACTACTGTATTTTGTGAGTATATTAAGTCTTGCACAAAAGACAAAATATCCGAATGATCACTTGGTTAAACCCATAAACACGAGCACTGAAATGCGTTCATTTTATTTGCAGATCAGAAAACAAATATTTCTTGCATGTAAAGAGATCTTAGTGCGGAATCTAAAAGTTTTGTAACTTGTTTAGTGCTATTAGTGATTTTACTGTCACTGTGCGTAAAGCTAGTTTGCACAGAGTTCTGAAAGTCGTTTGCTTTGTGCGCCTAATGCTCTTGACTTCGTGACTACCAGAACGCGTCAGGGCGTCGTCAAAAGAAAATGAGCGCTTCCTACGCTGACAAAGCAGGCTGTAAACACGTGGCCCCGACGAGACCTCTCTACCCACTGCGCATGCGCGCGCCAACTGTCAAAACAAGCCGTGATTTGCTGGCAGGGCCGTGCCCACTGCTGCCAACTGCGGAGTCTAAGCAGCGCTTGGTTGTCGAGGAGCTTACTGTGGTGTCACTCAAAGCTTTGAGATAGCGATTGTTCATCTCACGCCAGGCAAATATTCATACTTGCAGAAATGTTATTGTATCAGCATGCCAAAAATCAGCTTTAAGGCTTTAACTAAAATGGAAACCGTTGGCAAGAAACATGGACGTACGTAGGTTATTTTCAGAGGGGGGCAAATTATGATATGGCCATTTTCGGCGAGTTTCAGAAGCTCAAACGTGTCGTACCCCAGGAACTAAAGCGATAAGAAATATTGTACCTGAAACAATTGTTATCTATCCAGTCGGTATTTTGAAGACAGGTTAGTTAGGTACAGAAGCCAGCATATTCAACTGTATTTGCTAAGTCGATCTTTTACTGTTTTTAATATGCACATCGATTGCATCTTTTTTATTCCAATATCTAAAATTTCATTCTCATATGATTAAATCCAAGGTATTCATTGATTTATGAAATAAACATAGGAAATGTTAACAAAAAATTTATTTATAGGGACGTAATGTTGCATGAAACAAAAATTATGAAGCTGAAACACAGAGAAGAGTAACTGAGAAAATATTGTTGATATCAACAGAAATTACGAACGCTGATACTGAAGTGGAGGAACAGGCTGTAAACTTTGAAAACAGGCTTGTTAGACTCAGTGTTATGTGCAACACTTTCTTTGCTTACAACATACGTCTGATCACGTTAGCGAATTTGTTTCACCACATTCATGCTTTATTTTTTTACTACTGACTGGCATAACTATAACTGAACGAAAAGTGTTTTGAAAACTACCATTTTTAGTTTTTGTTATGGCAAGTGTAGTCTAGGGCCAGTAACCGACAGGATGAACGTAAGAAATTGGCCGGTAGAATAGATCCTTAACAACCTAGGACAGGAACAAGTCAGTCCTCGCATCTGTAGTTTGTCGCATTATCGTGCAGCCGTGTCAACTGGACAGCTGAATTCGTAGCTCTGAGACTGTATGTGGTGCTGTGTTTTACCCCACACAGTTGATGACGTTCGGATTCCTAGAGAGGACATCATTTCGACTTTAAAATTTCGTACTTTTTTCCTTCTCTTCGAGCGTATGAAATGGAATTTTCTGTTCCTGCCGATGCCTACGGACACGTGGATTACGTACAGACAACTGCGTTTTTCAGAGTCTACTGTAATAGCTCTGCCGTGGGTAGCGGAAAGCAGAGGTTGCAGACCATCACAGTCACTCTTTGTCCACATGTAGAAGGTGAACTGCTACTGAGATTCCCTTTTGAAGCGAGGGAAGGGGGCCATCTTGAAACTGGGGGCAGACGACAGGCTCGTGTACTGCTGGCATGCTTATGTTGTACTGAAATCGGCGCTTCCAGCACTGGATCGGTCCCTTCCGGAACACGAAAATACGACGAAGAGGCAGAAAAGACCCTATTTCAGTACCTTTCTGTAAAAGTTCGCATTCATCTCGACTGCACAACAACGCACCAACGAATCGGTATGGTTTCTCATGAACGACGTGGAAAAAAGGAAAATTAATTTCTGATACAGTAGTCTTGTTAACGTCACAATATTACCCGTCGCGCTCGGTAATGTTGAATCATCAGTTTCGTAGAGCTACAGACAGTCATTGCTAGATATTCGAGAGAATTTTGTATCGACTTAGAAGCCTGTTTCCAGGTCGCAAGGGAGGGAAAGTATCCCCTTCTTGCCGCCGCCCGCACCCGTCCTGCAGACACCAATGGGAAGAACATTGCCTGCCTGTCTTTTATAGTTCGTGTTTGAAATTGAGGAGCAGTGAATATGATTCTCATGTGACAACTTTTTCGGGAACTGCATTAAAATTGCTTGTTTTCAGTTAGAATACTAGCGATAAATATAAAGATTTACTGCCTTTCCTTGATTTTCCTCCCCTTCCATTACGAATCGCAGTAGCTGTTCCGCTTCTCTCTACTGTTTCCTTTTCGGAAACCAATATTGCTGTCGGTGACTGTCAGCAGTGTGCCCAGTAATCCCAAAAATTATGTATTCGATATTAATATAAACTACTTCATTTTGGATCATCTTAACATGTTACGTCCTTCACATTCCTGTGGATGCAAGGGTTCTTTTGTGCCGTGGGAGCTTATTACACTTATGTCACCATTTTCTTAGCCCCACATCGTCTGACAAGTACGCCAGGGGTTCTTACACAGAAGGTAATTTTGCCCTGGTAGTGCAGCATATTAATGGCTCTGACCTCTATGGGACTGAGGTCCCCTAAAACTTAGAACTACTTAAACCTAACTAACCTAAGGACTTCACATATCCCCATGCCCGAGGCAGGATTCGAACCTGCGACCGTAGCGGTCGCGCGGTTCCAGTCTGTAGCGCCTAGAACCGCTCGGTCACCGCGGCCGGCAATTTGCTTGAAATCAGAAGTTCGTTGCGTGTGGCCATCCTCCGCAGCAAGCACAGAAGTACTTGTTTTGTAAATAAAACAGCCTTTTCTTGCTGCACTGTAATTTGCGGGTTGGATGAAACTACAGCGGTAGGACGACTGAATCACCCTTTATGGACTCTCGACGGGTACAAATGTCAAGTGCTTGACTTCTTAATTTGAGGTACAATGTACAGAGGGTGCTAGGAATGTTTGCAATAAAGTTTTTATTTAATTTTTTCGAATTAATTTCCGCCACATTGAATACAGCTCTCCATCCTCCGAAAGTGAAGCCTAAACTATTTCTGCTAAGTTTCTGTGAGGAGTAATGTTCAATGTGTCTGAAATCTTATGGGACTTAACTGCTAAAGTCATCAATCCCTAAGCTTATACACTACGTAACCTAAATTATCCTAAGGACAACCACACACACCCATGCCCGGGGGAGGACTCGAACCTCCGCCAGCACCAGCCTCCCAGTCCATGACTGCAGCGCCCTAGACCGCTCGGCTAATCCCGCGCGGCTGTGAGGAGTAAGGCACATTCGTTGTCCCAAGCTCTCAGGAGGTCCTCATCACTTGAAAACTGGATGTCTTTCAGCTTAATTTTCATATTCGGGTCAGTGCAAAGTGACAAGGAGGAAGGACTGGACTTTAAGGAGGGTACTCAAAGACGTTTCAGTCCTGTACTCCGTAAATATTCGGTGCATGTTTTGAGGTGGTGTGCCGGAGCATTACCGTGATGGAGGAAGAAAGTGTCCATTCTTGACTTCGGTCGCAGACTCCTCGAAGCAGGCACTGCTCAGTGTACCACTTAGCTGTGACTCTCTAGTGAGTGTCCAAAACAACACTCTCCACGCCGGCCGCGGTGGTCTCGCGGTTCTAGGCGCGCAGTCCGGAACCGTGCGACTGCTACGGTCGCAAGTTCGAATCCTGCCTCGGGCATGGATGTGTGTGATGTCCTTAGGTTAGTTAGGTTTAAGTAGTTCTAAGTTCTAGGGGACTGATGACCACAGCAGTTGAGTCCCATAGTGCTCAGAGCCATTTGATTTAAACTCTACACAATTCTACTCGATTTGAAAAAAATAAATAAAGATAAACAGCTATCATTTTCTTCTTCACTGATCGGGATTTTCTGGCGGCGACTGGTGTGTGTAGTCATCTTCAGAGGCCCAACTTTGTTTTGTCGTAATCGTACAGCCAAGTCTCGTCACATGTCACGATGTTATTCACATACTGAGATTGTCCCCTTTAAAACTACTTTAACATCTCCTGGCACCAAGTCACACGTCGTGTCATCTGCTCCTCCGTCAGTTTACCCAAAGACAACAGAGTTTCTTTACTTGTAGGTGATCATGCAGAGTCTGACGAATTGCACTGAGCCCCAATGTGTCCTCTATCTCGTTACAGGTCCCTCGCCAGTCTCCGTCTAGCATTTTCCTCACAGCATCAATGTTTTCCTCCGAAACTGAAGATCGCGGCCTTCCCGTCCTCTCAGCGTCCTGCAGAGTGAAATTTCCGCTTTGGAATCCTCTGTACACCTCACTATAGTCGTACGATGTAGATACACATCAAGTGCAAGAGTCATTTCTTCAAACCACTGGTCTTTGCTTAAACCACGCGCGAAGCTGTACCGCCAAACTGTCCGAATCTCACTTCGTGACGACGATGCCACAACAACCACTTCGAACTAACCCTGTTAGTGAACGACTGCGCCTGCAGTCTTGGCACAGCGGCTACAATGCAAGTATGAAGTATTCTCAGAACACAGAAACAATCAGCCTCCTGCAACTTATTGTTGCGTCGTATTTCAAGACTTTCCTAGTACCCTTTGTTCTACGTGTATACGCCACGTCACGTTTTCGAGTGTAGTTCTTTCACTTTGATATGGCTGTGGTGCCCTGCACCGTAGCCATACGTTACACGCGAAAGCCGCCCTCTACCGTGACAGCGACGGCGCGAAAGCTGTTTATGAGCAGACGCGATAGGAGGAGGTAGGCAATTTCGCGGGAAGACGCCTTATTGTAACATTAATCACATCACCGAGCGGGTGTCGTCTCCGCCGTCGGCACCTTCGCCTGTGCTGCCCATGTAAATGTCCTATTTTGCAGTACGAGGTTCACCCAGCAAAGCAATTTCCTCCGACAACCACTACTTACCGTCTTCTAGGGAGAACCTGAGGTTCAAGGAAGGCGATGTAATGTGGATTTGTTTAACGACGAATTGAAGAGGAAATTGTATAGTGACAGTGGAAAAGGCAGGAACCAATTAAATTAACGTTCAAACGAAATGGAGATCAAGTGAGAAGCAGTGCGTACTGAGTTGGTCAAGCATGGCGTACGGCAGTGACGTGCTGAGTTCTGTCCGCTACGAAGACTAACGTGATCGGAAAACTGGTCCGATGCTCCGTAAACACAAACTGTGTTATCTCGCTGACGCGGTAACACAAGTTACAAACACTATAGCAACTGCGCTACCGGTATCCACTGCCTTCTGGTGATCATGGAGAAAGGTGATAGAATTGCGCAGGCTTCCGCGCCAGCGTCAGTTGACAGAAAAGTTTACTGAGTATCGTATTGCGCATAATATAAAAAACTATACTGGAGAAAACAACGTTCCGGCACGCTTACAATGGTCGAACCGTTGGTTTCTCCAGTATGGTTATACGGTACGATACTCAGAAAACTTTTCTGTCGACAGATTAAGGTGAGTTATACAGCATCGCTCTTCTTGAGAATACCTACTGATTTCTACGTACCAGATTTTCGGTCCCATAACACACGAACTTAAAACATGTCCCCAGTGGTGAAACTGATTGAGGGCAACGGTAGCGGCGTCTGTCTGTCTGTCTGTCCGTCGACGCTGGTGGGAAAAGTTAATGACCTGCGCCTTCTTCCAAACTCTTGGAAAACTTCGTTGCTCCAGTAGCCTACAATAAATTGCTCGTAGAACGGTTAGAATCATAGAATTGTACAAATGTCTCACCAGGTCCAGTTCCCTTATCACTGTTGAACGATTTTAGATGATTTTCTGTCGCGCGGTCACTTCTCTGACATCTGCCACTACGGCTATCGCTCAACGATTTAAACATGAAACTACAATACCACCTTTCTCGGTCAAACAGTTTCGGAGTTCAGTCATCTTTTTCGTCGCCAGTACTAACACTGAGCTACTCTGTCGATAACTACGAACCATTTACTGTCAAAACATATTGTAATTTTTAGTCGGAACTGTGGGTAGGATTTTACTGTGAAGTCAATGGACGCTTTTGCGTTGCACTACTCACTCCCACCCGTTCAGGATCCGTTTTTCTATAATGCACTGGTTTTAAATGTCAGCCGGTCGTGGTGGTCTCGCGGTTATACGCGCGCGGTCCGGAACCGTGTGACTGCTACGATCGCAGGTTCGAATCCTGCCTCGGGCATGGATGTGTGTGATGTCCTTAGGTTAGTTAGGTTTAAGTAGTTCTAAGTTCTAGGGGATTGATGACCACAGAAGTTGAGTCCCATAGTGCTCAGAGCCATTTGAACCATTTTTTTTAATGTCTTGATGAAGTTCTCTTTGGTTTCGCAGTAAATTCTAATGTGGCTTTTCACCATATGGAACAATGCTTCTGAATTCAATGTCCACTTGTGCTCCACATCGTAGTTTTCAGATTTGATGGTGTTGGTTGTTGAGATACTCTCTCAGGTCACTTTTGTCACTTCTATATTGTACCATTCTGAACACTACTTCTATAACCCGCAATCATTGATGTTGCACCTGCCTTACAGTAGTCGAAACGTCCTTCTATGTCAACTATTTCGGGAATGATCAGATCTGTCAGGTACTAGGAGCTCGGAGACGCTGTCCTTATGAGAAGGTCTTCCAACTTATTGCCAGAAGTAATTTTCAGAAAATACGTTCACAACCATTTCAAGCGTATCCTTGTCCGTGTCTCAAGTTTCAAGCACTTGGCTCTTCTACTTGCTAGCTGGCCGTCTGAAGTCTCCACGTTTCGCAATAGCTTAATCAGGAAAGTTACCCGTTATATTCTTAAAGTTTTCCCTGGAGAGATCTGTAACTACAGCTCCCGAGACAGGTGACTCCCTATAAATCATCATCAAAGTTATAAGCACTGTGAGTTATGCCTCACACGTGGCTAGTTTTAGAGTTGCAAGTAAGGGAAAACCTCACACCGCCGTTTGTTGCTAATTACGTATGTGAAAGGGAGTTTTTTTAGTTGTCGTACATTAAAAATAAATACGGAAACACTTAGTATTCAAGAAGACTTGAGAATCTGAGCTCACTGAAGCTTACAACTGAGACGCAGATGTTACTCCATCAGATTCTAAATTTGAAATCGGTATAATTACTGGTTTTGACATCCGATTTACCGTCAGAGTTTTACTTGATTTTTTGCTTTTCGGACTCTAATTTACAAACTCCATGTACAGATTATTAGTCTATTGCACAACTGGTTTATGGTTTTGTGATGTAAAAGCTACTTTAAGTAAAAGTTACTTTAAATGTAATTCCTCTCCTACTCATCGAACATTTGCACGAAAACTACTTCATGAACTTTACCCCAACATGAAATTCGCAATGGAACCAGAGAACAATAAAACGACAACTTCCTGAACCTTACAATAAAAACATTAATAATGCACATCATTTTGAAATCTACAGATAACATACATCAGATAGCGTAATTAATGCAAAATCTTGTCATCTTCGAACAAACAAACACGCATACTTTCATACAATGATAAAAAGACTGAAAAACCTACCATTACAACAATCTGCAATACAAAAAGAGCTAGAAATCCTCAGATATACAGCACAATAGAACAACTTCAATCCAAACATTGTCAACAAAATCTACAATAAACACAATAAACCGTTTCACAATAAGATTCATAGTGACATAAAATTAAGCAGAGAGATACCAACGAAAAAAAGCATACATACCCCAAACATATGTAGGCAATATATCCAGCAAATTTAACGCTTTACTAAAGAAGACCACAGTTAGATTTGCATACCGAACTATGCACAACCTAAAGACACAAATTAACTCTGGAAATACGAAACTACCAGTGTATTTATACCCTGGCGTATATAAAATTAATTGTAATGACTGCGGAAAATGCTATATGGTGCAAACAGGCAGAAATGTCCAAATTGGATACCAAGAATATACCAGAAACATGACACAAATCCATACACAGTATTTAACCATGTAAACACTAAAAATCACAACATAGACCAGATTGAAAATTCGATGCAAATTCTCCACATAACACCAAAAGGCCAAATATTGAACTTTCTGGAACCCGCAAACATCCAGATAAAATTTTAAACGAACAAACCGATTTAAAACATAAAAAATATCTTGATAATTTTATTGAAATTATTGACCACAAATAATTTCATAAAACGAACACCAGTATACAGCTGTAAAGATTTTACTATCACACAACTCCATTGATTTATATGGTAAAAACAAATCTATAACCACGTAACACCGCTGACATAGCTCGAAGCTGTCAAACTTACAAAATGTTAACAAGATCTTAACGATATTGGCCAACAAAGAAAAAATTCCACTGCCGAGACATTACTTAGCGAGTAATTTATTATTTCGCCTGTGCTTGACCAAAAACGCACCAAGTAAGATATCTGATAACAAGAGCGTTAGCGACGTAATATGGAAGTAAGTCTTACGCCAAATGTACGAAATTACTATTTATTACGAAAACTCAATGATATATGGTCTAAATACCGTACTATATGTTACAGAATGCTTGAAAATGGTCTTTGAGCCGAAATAGGCCTATAGCCAATGAAAATAAAGTCACAATAGTAACAACTGGTACATAAAGCAGCGTTTTCGCTTAATGCACACACAACGTGGGGTAAATTGCTATGAACCACAGCAACAGCAGTGAATCCAGGAACACCACACGTGCTCGCAGAATTATGGTGCGAATTTGACTATCGTCTCGATGTTTTTCGTGCGTCCGGTGGGGGCACATTGAGCGTTTGTGAAAGGAAAATGAAAACCTTAATACCAAACCCATCTATAAAAAGCACCTGAAGCTTCTATGCGCATGCATTCAACATGTGCGGTCTTGTAAGGAGTTCTTTTGAAAATAAAAACTTCATAGTCTTAGATCTAAACTAAAATTCAGCTCAGGTTTCTATTTTAACTAATGTAGATAATGTAGACTTGTAAAACCGGATAATTCTTTTTCAAACACCCTTTATAAATAACCACTAGATATGAGGGCCGTTCAATAAGAAACGCAACACTATTTCTCGGTTTCGTATTTCAGTTCGTAAAAACGGAACTCTTAATAGGATCACTTTGTTGTCCGTCTGTTAAGAACCGTTTTTCTCATGAATGGCTAGACATATCAACTTGAAATTTCTATCACATACGAAGTTCTATAGTCTCTTCGCGACGTAAAAAATTTAAATTTCTGCAAAAGTTTCTTGAAATTACTGCAACTAGTCGCTTTTTGTTTTGTTCTTCAATTTTTATTATCCCATTACCGGTTTCGAACAGCCTAGCGATTGATCATCAAGATTGTCTGCAGCATTGTGCGAGTCGTGTAGCCGTGGCAAGATGTATAAGTGAAACATATAAGTATTGAGTGCGGCGAGAATTATTCACATTTTAAGATCGATTTTGTTGCGTTAGTTGCACTTATTAGTATTGGTTGGTGGTGCGCCACGCTCAGTACGTACAGGTTTCGTTTTGTCACAGCTACACGACTTCCACATTGCTGCAGACAATCAATAAATATGTGCCATCTGATGATGAATCGCAAGGCGTTTGAAACCGGTAATGAGCTACTAAAAACTGAAATAAACAAAAGCCGACTGGTTGCAGCAATTGCAAGAAACCTTTATTCATTACAGTCGCAGTGATCCTCATGCATAATGGATGAAAGTTTGAAACTTCTACGTCAGTGCAGTCGAAAAATACAGGCATTTGTGTCATATATTTTGATACTCGCAAACTCACTAGTCAAAACCGTTATCGTACTTCCCATTGACCTAGAATAGTGAAATTTGACGAGAAGCAAGGATTTCACAGTATAAGTGAAGGGGGATCCTCAGTAGAACCACTCTTTTGGCTATAAAACCATATTTATCAATACACGATGGTAAGTCAATTATTATCCGAAATTTAGTTATAGTTTTGTTTATTTTCGTAGTACTGTCGTTTTACGTTGATGACGCATGCTTTTTTTATTTGTTGTTATATCTTTGCAATTTTCAAGCTGCTAGGTTAGTTTCGTTACCTCTGCCATGCTGTTAATCATGACTGCTCCGCTGTCAAAGAACAGCAATGTTTAGTGATCCGTTTTTTGTGGTCGGAAGGCGTATCAGGGGCTGAAATTCATCGAAGGTTTTCGGTACAGTACGGGAACAGTGTTTTGGCACAGCAAAGTGTCTACAGAATGGATTGAAAAATTCCGAAATGGTAGCACAAGTGTTACGCACGAAGAAGGAGCCGGACGACCGTTTACTGCCACAAATGTAGAAACCATTGAGCGTTCACGTGAAATGATTTGCTTAGACAGACGATTATTGACGAAGTGGCACATCGTCTGCAAATTAGTCACGGTCCTGCCTACGAAATCATCCACAACAGACTTTGGTTTCATAAAGTTTGTGCAGGATGGGTCCCAAAACAACTCACATAGTTGCATGGACAAACGCTCTTGGACATCTGCAAAAAACATTTGGATTGCTATGGTAACGAAAGGGACAACTTCTTAGACAGGATCGTTACTGGCGACGAAACATGGATCCATCATTACGAGCCGGAGAGTAAACGGCAGAGTATGGAATGAAAACATCGAAATTCGCCGTGCAAGAAAAAGTTCAAGACCCAACCGGCCGCAGGAAACCTGATGCTTACGGTTTTTTGGGACGCACAAGGTCCTCTACTGGAACATTATGGGGAAAAGGGCACAACAATAAACAGGCTAAAGCGTGCAATTCGAAGAAAACGCCGAGGATTGCTGTCAAAACGTGTTGTGTTGTTGCACGACAATACCCGTCCACATACTGCTGCCCACATTGCTGAAACGCTCCAGAAACTCAAATTTGAAGTACTGGATCATTCTCCATGTAGTCCCAATCTTGCCCCTTCTGATTGTCACTTGTTTGGTCCACTCAAACAGTCATTAAGGGATCGTCGATTTGCCTCAGACGAAGTAGTGAAAGAAGCGGTGCATTCCTGGCTCGCAGCTCAACAGAGAACCTTCTTTTACGAGGTCGAAAAATGATGTTCTTGTAAGTTTCATATTTGATTACAGCACAATTCTATAACTACTTTGTGGATAATAATTGAATTATCGTAATTTCGGTTCAATACGATGGCCTTACACCACCTTAGGGGCGAGCTGTGTGCCCGCATGGTACTAATCTACTGGCCGACGTCGGTGGCAGCGTGTTGCTGGCTCAGTAGCCTCTGCATCATCCATATCTCTATTCCCATGGAGTGCATCCTGCCTTGGGCCAAACAGGTGGAATCCAGTAGGTGCGATATCCGAACTGTCGGGTAGATGAGAAACAACAGTCCAATGAAGTTCTGTAAGCTGCTCTCGGGTCCACAGGCTTTTCTGAGACCTTGCATTGTCATGGAGAAGGTAAGTTCGTTTGCACTGTGTGGGGACGAACACATTGAAGTTGTTTCTTCAATTTCCTGAGGGCTCACCACTAGGTTTCCCAATTAAACGTTGTTTCGTGAGGGAAGACATCAAACGGAATAAACCGTTTAGAGTCCCAGAAGACAGTCGTCATGCCTTTACCGGCTGTTGGGTTCGGCTTTGAAGTTTTTCTACGGAAGGGAAGTGGTGCACCGCCACTCCACGAACTGCCGTTTTGTTTTCGGTTCGAAGCGATGAACATATGTTTTATCGCCTGCAACGATGTTCGACAGAAAATTCTCACGGGCAGCCACGGTCCTTCGTTGCTCTTTATGGTCTTCTGGGTCTTCTGTTAGGAAGCGAGGAACCCGGTGGCCGCACACCTTTAAGTACCTCCCATTGGTGGACGAGCGTGTCAGAAATTCCAACAAAGACGTTCAGTTGAGCAGCGAGGTGTTTGAGAGGATCTGTCGGTCACCGCGAATGAGAGTGTCCACACATTCCGGCACAGCTGTGCGTGGCCGGGCGGCAAGCTGGAGATCGGACACGTTTGCGCAACCTGTGCTTTTGTTCGCTGCGAGGTTTCCGTAGACGTTCTGCTAGTGCCTATGAATATCTGCCGCGATCTGGTTTTCCGCCAAACGAAACTCGATGACAGTTCTCTGCTTGGAACTCGCATTACTGACGCTGTTTTGAAGGCCTTGTACAGCGCCGCCGCCTATTGGAACTCCATGGAACTAAAGGTGCTGAAGCGGTAATCTTCCACGATGTCCCACAACAAATTCCGTAAATTTTCAACCGTAATTGGGCGAGGAGTAGAATGTCTCTCGTACTTCTGAAGCACTCAGTGGAGTACGTTACAAACTTAACCACCTGCTGCTATAGAATGTAGAGCAGAGGCCACAGGTGCTCTTAAAACATTCCAGTATAGTCAGATAATTAGAATTTCAGCCACCAGACTGGAAACGCGAGTAGCACTCTACCGTCAGCTGCCGAGACTAAATCAGGAGGCTGCACTGGCGAGCTTCTCCTGAAGAGCCCCAGAGCCGGTAATGAATTTACATGAGCACGCCGTGCCACTTACCCCCACTCTGGCGCTTCTTCCTACTTTACACCTCCCCCATCTCTCTCTCTCTCTCTCTCTCTCTCTCTCTCTCTCTCTCTCTCTCTCTCTCTCTCTCTCTTTTCCTCTGCCCTGTGCGTTCAATAACGTTTACACTGGAACCGGTCGTCACTCCAGCCTTTGTGTATCTTACGAGGCCAGTTAAGTGGGCGCGAAATCAAGCCCCGGCATTCTCAGTAATCTCGCCACGGTGATACGTTTCGCAGAAAGAAAACCACTCGCGGCAGTTTACTTGTTAAAATGGCCCCATCACACGTAATGCAACCGAAATGAGCACTTGTTTTGCTTTGGCTACGACTATATGCGAAAGTAAGATTCTTCTTTGCTTTTAGCTCTTGTATTTCTGCGGTCTTCAGTCTGAAGACTTGTTTGCTGCAGCTCTCCACACTATTCTGCGAAAGCCTCTTTATTTCTGCAACCCACATCCACCAGAACCTGTACTGAAGCCTTCGTCTCCTCCTGCAATTCTGACCACCTACATTTCCCCTAGTTATCAATCTGACGACTCCCTGATTGCCCCATCATGTGTATCAGCCGGTCCCATCTTTCAGTCAAGTTTCGGGAAAAAAAATTTTTTTCCCGATTCGGTTCAGTACCTCATTAGTTACTCGATCAACCAAAGTAATCTCCAGCATTCTTTCGTAGCGCCACATTTCAAAAGCTTCTGTTCCCTTCTTTTCAGAACTGCGTGTCATTCACATTTCACTTCCGCCACACTCGTCACAATCGTCTTCAAAATGACTTTCTAACATTTGAATGTATATTCGGTGTTAATAGATCCTTGCCATTTACAGTATGCATTTGGTTTCCTATTTACTTCGATCACCGTCAGTTGTTTTGCTACCCAAATAGCAAAATTCTTCTATTACTTTTAATATCTCGTTTCCTAATCGAATTCTCCGGCATCACCTCATTTAATTGAATTTATTTGTCGACGTTCTACTTGTAACCTTTTTTCAAAACTATCAGTTCTGTTCAGCAGATTTTCCAAGCCCTTTGTCATCTCTCATATAGGTTATTTCTAAAATCAATGTAATAAATAAGAGAACTTTTAGAGAAGTTCATAACTAGGAAATTTTAAATAGCATCCGTTAGTGTTGAGTCCTAAGAGTCACGTAAGTGCGTCACGCGCCACTACGGAGATACCCGTACAACCCCCTGCCGTCCGAGTCGAAATGGTAACAGGTACTCGGGGGCGAGAGAACACTACGGGGTTTCTTCTGGCATTTGCTGGGAAGCGATCGCGTTCCCTCGGGCAGTCGGCTGGTGTGGCCGAGCGGTTCTAGGCGCTTCAGTCTGGAACCGCGCGACCGCTACGGTCGCAGGATCGAATCCTGCGTCGGGCATGGATGTGTGTGATGTCCTTAGGTTAGTTAGGTTTAAGTAGTTCTAAGTTCTAGGGGACTGATGACCCCAGACGTTAAGTCCCATACTGCTCAGAGCCATTTGAACTATTTTTTGTTCCCTGGGGCAGTGCAAATGCCTGTTTGATACAACGTCACAGAGGACGGCACCCGTGCACACTGCGGAATTTAGTTCGCCCTGCACTTCTGTTTCGTCCTGTGCGGAGCGGACGGGAAATGGAGCGTTTTTCTCGAGAGAAAGAGAGCTGACCTGCACTGTCCTTATATGGTGGAGGATAGAAATGTTCTCACTGTTCAAAGGTTGTACGTTCAGTAGTTTCCGAATTGTCGAATAAGACATTCATGCACGTCCTTCGCCATCCTCAGGTTCCTAAGAGGCAGGTGTACCTGAAGACAGTTGTCCCCTGACAAGCTCCTGTAGTGATGAACGTGCATTCAAGGACCACATCTATACCCAGTGCATTCAGTCTGTGGCACAGGTGCGAAGGCCGGACGGACACACTCGTCCACGCACAGTGCGTACACCAGGGTTTGAAGAGGAAGCGTTAGCACTGCCTCAAAACACAGCCTCAACAAGCTCAGAGTGTTGCTCGATAAATGGGTGCAAGCCATTCTATGGTCTGGTGCGTGTGGAATGAAGGCGATTTGCACCCTTTCCGCCTTGAAAAAGCTCAAGCACTTAACCCAGAAGATTTTCAGTGTGTCTCTGACTTCTGCCAGTGGCTTGGTAGACGTGTGCCATTCAGTCCGCATTCCCGTACTTTGTACGTTTTACAGGGGAAGGTGATCTCAACAGCAACAATCAACATGTGTGGGCACGAGAAAATCAGCACGCCGCCTTAGTTTGTGGTCACTAAGAGGGGTTCGCTGTCAATGTTTGGGTCAGTTTCATAGATGATTATGTGATTGGTCCAAACATGCTCCCCCAACAACTAAACACTAACACATACTTAATTTACTTAAGGGATACACTGCCGGAATTATCTGAACAGGTGCTACTGAACGTGCGACAGCGCATGAGGTACCAACATGATGGTGCACCTGTGCACTTAGCTCAAGCGTTACTAAGACATTTGGATGAAGCGTTTGGTGATAACTGGATAGGGTGTGGTGTACTGGTATGCACGTTCCCCCGACTTGACGCCCCTTGACGTTTTAGTCTGGGGACACCTGAAATCTCTTAATTATTAAACACGCATCATGATGGATAAGAAGCTGAGAGCGCTAACTACAGGAGCCTCTGATGCAGTCTCCCCCCTCCCCTTCTTTTACCAGGGATGTTTGAAAGGGTGTGACAATTGACAATCGCTGAGGCGTTGTATGGCGTGCATTCAAGCAGGAGAGCTAATTTCGAGCAGCTCTTGCAAATAAAGGTCATGAAACGTCAACCCCACCTCCCTTTTATCTTAAAGTCACAAAGAAATTGAAATCGATGCCCTGGAGACCTACTAGTATGTCGGTTAGGACACGTACGCTGAAAGCCTACCTTCCCCGCGGCGCGCGACGCTCTCAACTGATGCCTAGCGCCGAAGGGTAAGGCATGCAGGCATGGGTTGCTATTATTGTGATCCACTCTACCGGTCCCCTCATTTTTTCACAGTCATTTTAGAAACACCCTGTTGAATTAGAAAGTCACCGGCATATCAAAATTTTTATTTTTTCTGCCTGAACACCAAGAACTTTTCCGAATTACTTGTTTCTTTTTCCATTCACTGTTTGCTCAATGTTCACACTGAATAACATCGGAGATAGAGTACAACCATGTCTCACTCCCTTCTAAGCTAGTGGGTATCTTTCACATGTTCACATACACTGATGGTTGGGTGGAGAGTGGGGGGAGGAGGGGGAAGAGAGCGAGGAGAAAGAGAGCGAGGGGGGAAGGAGAATGAGGGGGGCGGGGGAAGAGAGCGAGGGGAGAAAGAGAGCGGGGGGGGGGGGGGGGGGGAAGAGGGCTAAACCAGTGAAACCTCTGAAGCTTTGGAATATCAGAAACAAGGAAGTTCAGCAATGTACTCGTTCTGTGTACGAACAATTGCTTGTCATTTACACGCACACTTTTCTGTTTACCCACGTGACGGAAGTTGCTCGGCACCACATATTCCAAGTGTTGATTCGAAATGAGCGGACCAGTTTCATGGCCACGTTGCCTCCTCCCCCCTCCATCTGACCCCCTTAATTTTTTTCTTGTGGGAATATCAAAAAGCCTCGTGTGCCTGAAATCTGGTTCCGACCATGATACACTTCCGGCCAAGATACTTACAACGTCTGAAGACGGTCATGTACTGTTCGCTGTATTTGATACAGTACTCTAGAATTTTCTATTCAGATGTTAAGCCTATACAGAATATGATGGTCGCCATTTCGAGTATCTTGTGTAATGAAAATGAATGCTCCAAAACTAGTTGCAATAAGGGAATAGATTTAATGTTTTACACGACAAGTCTGTTTCGGCTGAGTTGCCATTATCAAGTGACATACGAAAATAGCTTTGGTAAGATTATCTATATGTAAGATTATCTATATGTAAGATTATCTATATGTAAGATTATCTATATGTAAGATTATCTATATGTAAGATTATCTATATGTAAGATTATCTATATGTAAGATTATCTATATGTAAGATTATCTATATGTAAGATTATCTATATGTAAGATTATCTATATGTAAGATTATCTATATGTAAGATTATCTATATGTAAGATTATGTATTTGTAAGATTATGTATTTGTAAGATTATGTATTTGTAAGATTATGTATTTGTAAGATTATGTATTTGTAAGATTATGTATTTGTAAGATTATGTATTTGTAAGATTATGTATATGTAAAACGTGGCTATTTTAAGTTACCATCCGAATTCGTATTTACTTCTAGTTGGAAGTGACAACCATATTACATCTGTAATAAGTTTTTCTGTTACTATATATGGCGCAAAATCACTGTTGGAGGCTATGTAAAAGACTGTTTTCAGTTCTTTTCGTATAGTGGTTGTTCTAGAGGTAACTGATTGTTCTATCATTCATTGCGTGAAAGAAGGCACGAAGGCACGCTTATGTGTTTTAGGGTAGAAAGAGTTGGCATTTATTATATAATCTCTGTGGTGGTACGTTTTATGTTTATGTCGCATATGTAGCGGTTGTTGTCTTTGCTAATTTCCGGCCAAGGTAGTTTACTGAATTATCTATTTCCAATTCCATAGTAAATTTGATATTGTGATGGAGGTTGTTAAGTGCCTGATGGATATTATCGATGTCTCACTACGACAGGACAGGACAGAAAAAAATACTATAGATGTAATACGGTCGTCACTACCATCTAGACGTATCAATGCAAATGTAAACATAAAACAGCTACGATTTACGTACAGATAATCTTAACAATGTTTTTCAAATGTACTTGATAATAGCAATTAATCCGAAATAGACTTGTGTAAAATATTAACTATATTACATTACTGCAGCCAGTTATGGACCTTTCATTTTCATTATGTCTTATAATGAGATGCTACGCTGCGGGTCCAACGGAACGTGAAAGCTCCAGTAATGCTAAAAATTTGTGAACAAGCTGTACATTGTCTTTACTGTACTTACAGCGTGTGCCCATTGATTGTCCCTGTTGCTCCCGACATTCCAGTTGAAGACAACGACAAATTATAGTAACAATAATAATAATAATAATAATAATAATAATAATAATAATAATAATAATAATACGACGACGACGACCACGAAGAAGAAGACAGATAATGGTGATGTTTGCCTGAAGTTGTTGGCCAGAATATCCTATTACGGTACACTTAGGGACTGTTGAACTTATACGAGAAAGTGTAAAATTAGCATGGAGAAGTATGCTGCAGTCTGGAGAAGGGGGTATGCATCAACAAATAGGATGGCTTTTTGAAGCGTTTTTACCTGAGTGGTGTATTTGCAACGACTCGACGATGTTTCAAACGTTTCCTTAAAAATCATACATTTATTTCACACTAGAACAGTAAATTCACCACTAACCACTTGGGCATAACATCGAGGTCCTTAGAGACGGAGCACACGTTCAGTTTGAGTCAAGGATGGGGAAGGAAATTGATCGTGCCCTTTCCATCCCGGCATTTGCATGGAGCGATATACGGAAATCACGGAAAATCTAAATTTGAATGGCCCAACTCGGGTTTGAACCGTCGTCCTCCCGAATGTGAGCCCAACATGGTAACTACTTCTCCACCTCGCTCGATGGATAAAATCGTTATCTTTGATTCCTCATTGGGAAAGAGAAAGAAAGGTGATTTCTCAACCAGGATTCATAGTCTCTACTACCAGTGCTTCTAAGCATCAGATTAAAAAGTGTATTACGGGCATTGACACAGTCGAGGTATCGTTTTTGATACCTCGTTCTCGCGTTGAATCTGTACTGTAAACTTGACCTACGATGTGTACAATTAAAACTATTTGTGAATAACAGTGTCATCTGGTGCTTGTATGACCTCTTCTGCTGATGGCCGCTTTTACTTATCTGTAGCTACTTCGACTTTTCCATTTCCTCCTCACAATACAATACAATACAATACAATACGGACGTCATAGCGTTGTGCTGCGTCTCAAGCTGTCGATGCTGCCTTCCTTGAACGAAACGACGAGACGCAGAATTACTGCGCCGAACAATGCAGGGCGGAAACCCGACTCTGCTGCAAGAGCGGAATTTGAGCCGCAGCCAGCACCGCAAGGTTAGCGCAGCAGGCGGGTCGGCTGCGCGGTTTGTGGTCAACCTAGCGCCCGTCTGCAGCTGTCGCCAACACAGACACCCAACACCCAGGCGCCCACACTTCGGGCGTTCGCTGCAGCTGCATCTGTGCAAATACAGCAGGATGTTTTCCAGAGCGTTCAGGCCACGTCTGCGTGGTTGTCTGGTGGTGGTGGTGGAGGGGGGGGGGGGGGAGGGTGCAAATCGTTGCAAGCTGCGCCGTCGGAATGGGGTGGGTATGATGTCAGTTTCCCACGTAGGGTGGCGTGAAGAGCGGTAGCACACAATCATTGTAGTCACAGCCTAAGCAGTAATTCTCCCTTATGATTCGTGTAGCGGCCGCCAGGGTGGTTGTGTGTAGTGCTCAAATGACCCATAAAGATGTATTCTCGGAATGTTTTTAACATCAAATTGCAGAAATTTCATAGTTTGTCATACTGAAGGAGGAAGGCATAATATGCAGACAACCAGCAGCCTTCGACTTTGCGTTATTTGAAACATTCCATTACCGCTTCTTATCTGCGAACCGTGAGAAGAATCCGCGAAGTATTGATCTTTCACGTAAAGGTTTCTTTTAAGCAACTTATAATTTTTTTTTGTTAAGATTGCCAGAACGGCGTAACTTAAAAACAGTTCCTCGAGCAGCTTCATTGAACTTTTGGTAAGCAATACTTTCAGAGAAGACTGCGACATTTAGCCGTGGTCGAGCATTCGACAGCGCTGAATTTCGTGCAGATCTACCCCAAAACCGGTTGGGAAAAAATGACGTTGTGCCCAACAGGACTGATGAAGAGCGACAAGTGACTTGTGATATCGAGGCATTGGTGGTTCTATCTAAGGCTGCAGGATATTCGATTTTTGATGAACAGCTGACTGCCAGAAATATCTGTTCCCGGTGAATTCTGCAAAATTTTATCAAAGCTCAAAACCAGGCCTGTTTGAGTTGATGTATGAAATAATTGAAAACATTGGAATTAAGAAATGCATGATCCTTAAATACCGTAGCAACAATATTCTCATAATTGACACTATGTCGTAGGAGTCGTGACCTTTTTGTTATACTAATAAATAAACACCGACTCGATCACTTATTTTATTAACAATAATCAGTTTCAGTCTGCTCTGGACATCACCTTTATGCCTATTTGGACTGGGAAAAAGAGACAACGATAAAAATTACGAAAGTGCAATATTACAAACACTCACAATCAACAACAAAAAAATACGAGACCCCACACATACCTGACCACATAAACTGCAGTTTGTCAACTTCCGTAGAACACAAAGGTCCCAGGTTGCGTAAATTTGTTTGTCCAGTAACGTGAAGTGCATGTCATCAGCTATTACATTAAAACAGCGTCAAGGAGATTCCTATATCGTAAAATAAATAACGATTATGTAATACATTTCAGTATGTATAACGCGTTATGCAATAAAAGATTAAATACAAAGGTAACAAAAGACCTCGCAATAAAGCGGGTATCACACACTTATGTTTTAAAAGACAGTGCAAAATTGACTATGTAATGAGTATAGTTTCAATCTTCCCGCTGTGGAAATCTTTCTTTAAGAATTGTCCTCCAGCTTAATGGATAAGAATAAAAATATGCTGTTGACCCTGAAACTTCCCGTTCAAAAATTAAGCATGACTGTGCTGGCAAACTTCTACGTCATTTGATTTTCAAACACCTGAGCAAAGCTGAACGTACTCAGACAGTTCTCTCTCTATTTATTCTGACCATCACTAAACTGACACACAATACTTTTACCGCAACGCAATCTGACTTTCAATAATCCCTACAAATGAATGGACCTGACTAACTATAACGTATACCTTTCATGAATCACTTACCTCATAAAAAAATCTTCGTTGCTCGAACTACTGCAGTACAGCGAGCGCCAATACTGCCAGCTAAATAACATTCTAACATTGAAGGCACAAACTACTGATAGGCATAGTTAGCAAATGAAAGATTTTGATACAAAACAATCAATGTGTGGTGTCACCGCCAGACACCACACTTGCTCGGTGGTAGCCTTTAAATCGGCCGCGGTCCGGTAGTATACGTCGGACCCGCGTGTCGCCACTATCAGTGATTGCAGACTGAGCGCCGCCACACGGCAGGTATAGAAAGAGACTTCATAGCACTCGCCCCAGTTGTACAGCCGACGTTGCTAGCGATGGTTCACTGACTTCTACGTTCTCATTTGCCGAGACGATAGTTAGCACAGCCTTCAGCTACGTTATTTGCTACGACCTAGCAAGGCGCCAGTATCCGTACTATTGATATTGTGAATCATGTACCATAAAGAGCGACGTTCGTCATTAATGGATTAAAGTTAAGTATTCCACCAGCTACGTCCGTTTTTCTCAATTCTAATTCCCGTGTCATGTTCCAGACCTGACGCCAGCCTGCGTGAGCTAAAACGCGTGCATTTCGGCCGCCTGTAGTAACGGTGTAGGCTCTCCTGCCAAGCACAACACAATGTATTTACCTTAATAATTTTCAAAAGTCATCATATATATCTCAGTTCATGACATCTAGTCTTACAAATTTCCTTTTTCTGACGGACACACGTCCAGATCGTCCGCTCTCAAAACTTTGGCATCTCTCACCCCACTTACACCACTGCTGGCGGCTCACCTCCAACTGCCGAACGCTATGCGCTGTTCGCATTCAACTGCTCAACACTACACAAGCAAATACTCCAGCAATGAGTGAACCAGCCACAGACTGCACACAGCACAGTCAGCGATTTTCGTGCAGAGCACTACGTGGCGTTACCAACATAAAAACCTAAATAGCCTACTTACAATCCTTACTACAAATTAAAAAAAACGGCCCAAAAAAGAGCTAATGCAGTTACAGAAACGACTCAGTCTTTCGGCAAATACTACAAATGATAGAGGCGCTTAGCCAGAAGATGATCTGCAGCACAGACTGAAGCCTGTAGTCGGTAGTAAAATAAGTGATCCAGACTGTGTTCGTTTACTAGTTGCAATGGGGATCCATATTGTATATACATATACATTATCTACTCAGAAGTATTCGGACAGCTATTAGTACACATCAATATTGGGTGTCTTCACCCTTCCCCTTTACGTCTGCTCGAATACTGGGGGCATTTTCAGTGATTTATCTAAATGTCTGTGGCGAAATGGCAACCCATTCTTCCTCAAGAGCAGAAACCCGAGAAGGTAGTGATGTTCGACTTTTGGTTCTGGAGCAAAGTGGAGACGGTAATTCATCCCAAAGGCATTCCACTAGGTTCGGGTCGGTACTCTTGGCAGGCTAGTCCATTTCAAGCATGTTATTGATCACAAACTATTGCCTTACAGATGGTGCTTTCAGACAGGGCGGCTTGTCACACTGTTCCTCTACTGTAAGCAGTACTCCATGCTATAAAATGGATTCATACGTGGTGCGACAATAAAGTAATGAGACTGATTGTCTTTGCAAGATGTGGCAACCCTGCAGGCTCGCGTAGGCACAATATCTTTGACTTTGGTCTATAAGCTACTTCCAGTCCAAGCGGCACATCGATGCAGCTGCTCAGTCGTGAGTTGTGCTGTAATAAGTTAACACGTCTTTGTGTCTCTCGTCATAGAAACGGAACCGCATAATGTTGCGCAACGGTACGCCATTTCTTTTTGCGCTAAATTGGAAGAGAACACGACGACGATTTACGGTAAGCTTCAGAAGGCTTTTGGAGAGGACGCCATGTCAAGAGCTCAAGTTTTTCATTGGCATAAAATGTTTAGTGAAGGCAGAACGAATGTTGAAGATGAAGACTGCAGTGGACGACCATAAACCTTACAGACAGGTGTCAACTTGGCCAGGGTGCGTGAACTCGTACAATCTGATCGAAGATAATCTGTGAAAATGATTGCAGAAGAACTGAACATCAATCGAGAAACGGTTGGTCTAATAATAACTGAAGATCTCGGTATGAGAAAGATTTGTACAGAAATGATCCCCAAAAATCTCACACCGCAACAACAATTTTTAACCTCAAAACAAATTTCAGTACTACCACAGCCACCTTATTCACCAGATATCGCTCCGTGCGACTTTTTTCTATTTCCGAAAGTCAAAACGGCGGTCAAGGGACACCATTTTCAAACAACACAAGATATCCAAAAAGCTGTGACTAGGGCCTTGGAGGATATTACAGAATATGATTTCCAGAAGTGTTACCATTTCCATCAATGGGAGAAGCGCTGGAAAAAGTGTATGCAATCAGAAAGGGAACTACTTTGAAAGAGACAAGACTAAGATTGACTAAAACCGTAAGAAACTTTTTTTCCACATCAATCTCATTACCTAATTGTCGCGCCTCGTATGTCTCCGCATGCACCTTTTTTTAAAGTGTCATAAGGGGACCACGAAAAACCCCTCCACGCCATAACACCAAGCCCTTCGTTATTGGCACTATACATGATGGCAGGTAATGTTCTCCATGCATTCGCCAAACCCAAATCCATCCATCGGACTCCCACAGCATATATTTATAACTCCAAATCACTCGTTTCCAGTTATTAATTGTCCAGCGGCGTCGATCTTCACAGCACCTAAAAGTCATTTTGGACTCAGTACAGGAATGTGTGGTTTATAGAAAGCTGCTCGACTATTGTACCCATTTTCTTGAAATTACTGCCCACCGTTACTGTGCTAGCTGGACTGCACTTTGAAACTCGCAGATATCCTTCCGAAGATTTTTACAAACACATTCCGCAGTGTTCGGCGGTCCCTGTCCGTCACTGCATGAGGTCTGGCTGGTGTTGGTTTAGCCGCACTCAGTCCTTCGTGTTTCCACTTCACAGTCACATCGCGAACTATCGACTTGTACAGCGTTAGGAGGTTTGAAATGTCACTGATGGCTGTTACTCAGGTGACTTCCAATGACTACTTCACGTTCGAAGTTTCTGAACTTCCCTAACCGACCAATTCTGCTGTTACTATTTCTCTACAAAGGATACAATACATTGTCTTCTTTTATACTCGCAGGTGCCACTCTTGTGATATTTAGTCGTCGATTCCGCATCATGTATGGGTACCCGGATGGTTTTGATCTGACAGTGTGTTTGCACGAGCTGGAAACTGACAAGTAAACGACGGTCAGGATGTTCCACGATGAACCGAGACCAACAATAATAGTTAGATCGCATAAAACTGCCAAGAAAATGATTGTTTCTTTTGTTACTGTAGACGTTTCACGACCATCGTTTTATGGGATCGAAGAACACTTAATTCTGAATCATACACAACAGTTTGTTTGCTACGTAGATGAAATCTGGAAAAACAACTGAAGACGTCATGGCATTCGTCATAGCGACAACGCCAATTCACGTAACAAGCAATTTATGTGACGGAGAAAAATAGCGAATGTCTCACCGCCCGTGTTAATCTCGTTTATCGTCCAACGTGTTTTTGTTCCTCCTCTGTAACACAAAACACGTGTGGAAATTTATTTTCAGCATTTCAAGGCAGCCGGTGAATCCTTCCGACATAATATTTTTGAAGTAACAACAGAGAGGGGCAAAACGTTTTGGTTCGAACGCCTGCAGAAGGACATATGTTTTAAAGTGGAATACTTTGAGACTTTTTTTTTAAACTGTGGTTGTAGAAACTTATCGTCATATCTTCAACACCTTCAGGACGATGCTACTGGCTGTTGCATCTCATGGTACCTCGTCGCTTGCTACCTCACCACCCGCCTCCTTAAGTGTCAAATTCTAGTAAAGGAGCAATGTGGTTTAGCAGCAGCTATGACTGGACGAGTTGAGGGTAAGCAAGTTAGTCACAGTATGAGACAGCTAACGCCATGTGAGTATTGAAATATTCATCTTTGTGAATGTTGACTCGTTTAACAGAGACGACACATAGTCAAAAACGACAAGAGACATGTTCACAATTTGCAGAATTCTGTTCTGTTGTAGCGCTCCTTGCAAACAGTTAACAGCGGCAAGGCGGATCCGAGCAGACTGCATTCTCGTTTGTGTAACGGGACTTTTTTTACCTAACATTACTGAGATCGGGAAATGGTATAAGCGCCACGATGTAAACGCACTATGTGTTGACAGATGATCTTTCTGTAATGACAGTTACGATTTCACATACCGAACAGCGGCGTTGCCTGTCTGTATGAAGTTCTGTTGACGTACCTGAAACAGAAGAAAGCGGAACTGTTACTGAATGATTTATTAATTGCTTGATGTGTAGGGTATTTAAAAGGCGTTTTCTATTCGTACAGGAGGTGATATTGGTTAAAACTAGAAGGAAAGTTCACATAACTATGTGCCCGGAAGCCAATACCTATAGAGATGTACGGTCCGTTACTTATTATGTGTAGTGTGTAGTATTCCGTGCTGTCAACATAGTAAATTACCACAATACGCTCGTGTGGGCAGATGCAGCTCCTCAAGCAGTCATGGAGGCGAGGTTCAGTATCAGTATGCGAGAAGGAATTGCGCATACATAGGAAAAGAAATGCACTACTGTACAGCTACACTATTGATGACAAACAGCTGGAGTCAGCATCTACCGTAAATTATCTAGGTGTAACTATCCAGAGCGACCTCAAGTGGAAAGACCATATAAAACAGATAGTGGAAAAAGCAGACACCAGACTCAGATTCATCCGAAGAAACTTAAGGAAATGTAACTCATCCACTAAAGAACTAGATTATAAGGCCCGATTGTTGAGTATTGTTCATTTATCTGGGATATCAGGTAGGACTGATAGAGGAGATAGAGAAGATTCAACGAAGAACGGCGCCTTTCGTCACGGGATCGTTTAGCTGGCGAGAGAGCGTTACGGAGATGCTAAACAAACTCCACTGGCAGGCGTTACAAGAGAGGCTTTGTGCTCCACGGAGAGAGTTGTTATCGAAATTTAGGGACAGCACTTTTCAGGAGGAGTCGGACAACTTATTACTTCCCCCCACATACATCTCGCGTATTGAGCACGAGGAGAATATTCGATAAATTAGAGCGCACTATTGGAGAGTGGAACAGTGTTGGAGGGATCTGTTAGTGGTACCGAAAGTACCCTTCGCCACACACCATTACGTGGCTTGCGGAGTATGATGAGGATATAGATGAATTATCGACGACAGACTCATAGAGCCATACGCTTTACCAAACAGATTAACAGGTTGTGTATATAACCGCTTTCTGTGCGAAGAATTACCGGCTCTGTTCAATAATGTTACCCTTGTAAAAAGAAAACGACTTTGGTTTGTGCACGACGGAATACCATTCCTTTTCCACGGACTGTGCGACTGCAGCTCGACGTAACGTTTCATGGATGATGGAGTCCAGTAGTACGGCCTACCCGTTCACCGGACCTGAATCTGTTGGATTTCTGGGCATGGAGACATTTCAAGACATTGGTATGTACGCAGCCAACTAGCAATGTGCAGACGTTACAGGAACGTGAGAGCTATGCATGTCCTACAGTCCGAATGGAGTAACGTGTTGTATATTTCGATGGTAACATTTTTTCTGCTTTCTGTTTATGGCTTAGATCCGAAACCGTAGGAATAAATGTATGGAATTCAATATAGCAAAGTTGTCACGCACTTCTTGAAATATGTCACGCACTTCTTGAAATATACATATGCTGTTTATTGTCGCTACAAGAAATGTTTGAAAGGTCATTACAGCACTATCGCCTGTGGTCTAAATTCGACCAACTGCGTCAGTGGACATGATCTGTGATGGCAAATGTCATGTTTCTTAAAGTGTCTGAAATGTTAGCCGCAGAACTGATCCGTGGCAAATGCCGCATTGTAGCTACGTGTATTCTCGAAATAATTCTTTGATTTCTCTTTAACTGTTCGATCATTTCAAGGGAATCTTTTATACGCTGCGTTGAAACATGAATTTTGTTTAATGTCGGTAAGGTGAATTTTCTCGTAAGGCAACACAATGTGAATGCAATTGTATGGCGTAAAGTCAGCTCAGACGCGAAATGATCTGCATTACAAAACTGAACTGTAAATTTATCAAACCCGACGTGTTCATCATCTCACAGCTGCTAAGTTACATTACGTTACATCTTGCAATGCATAAAAGCTTGCACTGAAAGAATATTCATATCGAGAATTATAGTCTGGTAGCCATTTTTTCATTTCTGTAAAATGTTGGCAATCATGTGTCTGATATGGCAACACACACTGCCAACTGCGTTTCTTCTCTAGTTGCCTCACTGGTAGTATAGAGTAGAATAAACCGTTGTCCGTTGCATTCATTGTATTAGTGCATGCAGGGATCACATGAATTTACTTACTAGTAGAAAATCTTGATATCTTTGATCCGAGGCTGAATCCAGTCTCAGTCAACCATGTATCCAAACAATTCCACCATCACGACAATTAATTATAATCATGTGTTTGTGTTCACGCTATGAATATTGTTTAGTGAATTTATTTCGAAGAGTTTTTGGTGGCGAGCCTTTGTCTTCAGTTGAGTCAATTGTTAGCATATCCAATACGATAAAATCTAGTGCGATTTCTAATACGTTGCCTCGTCTGGAGTACTCGTTTAAATTTGCATAATCTATTGTGCCAAATCCTAGATTGATATATTCAGTGGGTCTTGTCCGTTCTGTCATTAGTGATTCGATAAAACGCGCTTGTTAATTAACGAATGTGAAGTAACAGGAAGCACAACTATTCGTCAATATATGCACCAAAATAAAATCTCTTAAAATTATAGCTGTTGGCTGGTAGAACAAATTTAGAATAGGATGTGGTTAAGATAAATTAACTTCAGAGTTATCGACAATTTTACCGATGTTTTAAGTAACATGGTAATTAAACTTGTTACAAAAGTTACTTGTTACAAACAAGTTACCTGTATCGAGATTTTGGTCTCTTACTTCGACTGTGATACCTCAAGTGTCTCAGATTGCTTTCTTAAATGACGTGCGAAATATAAAATAAAAAGTGTTCTCGTATTAAGCATCATACGATTGTGTCCTCCACAAAACGTAATAAGAAGTGTTTCTAAATTCCAGTACACGTCTTCGGGGCTGATAAAGTAAATGAAAATAAAACGGAATATGAGAGGAGACTCATCACTCAAGTTCTCTTACGTTGTAACTGAAAGTGTGTTATATCAGTACCGACTCTGATTTTGTAAAAATTTAGTTTATAGAGAACAAAAAGCCCTCCGTAATAAATAAATCTAGTAGATTGCATCGAGCGACTGTAATCGATTTCAGGCTGGAGATAAAGAGTGGAAAATTCAACAAATTAACTTGTGTATCACAGCTGCAGCACAGTTTCTACATCATCCCAGTTTTGCTCCGCTGTGCCAGCGCCATAACGTTTCTTGAAAACAGAAACGAATACTTACGGATCTTTTACTCTTCAGTGCGAACATCATCCACGGTATTCTTCACAAACAGAAAGAGCACTTCAGAAACTAAATCTGTGAATAAACACAATGCAGCTTTATTCGAGTCGCATACAGAGACCTCCACTTAATTTGCAGCTGTCGGATTTACTAAGAGGGCAGAACCACAGCAGTTCCTATATGATCAGACTTAGCATTTTACAGTGCGAAATTGTTCAAATGGCTCTGAGCACTATGGGACTTAACAGCAATGGTAATCAGTCCCCTAGAACTTTAAACTACTTAAACCTAACTAACCTAAGGACAGCACACAGCACCCAGTCATCACGAGGCAGAGAAAATCACTGACCCTGCCGGGAATCGAACCCGGGCGCGGGAAGCGAGAACGGTACCGCACGACCACGAGCTGCGGAGCTATACAATGCAGCCAATGGCTGTGGGTCCTCTGTGCAGTTGTAACAGTGGCCTATTTCAGCCGCACAATATGCGACGTTTTTCTGTCTATAAGATCTCCGATTAAGGTTGATACCTAGATGTAAGAAATTTGTAAATAATTTTTTTTGCTTTTTAGGATGCAGCAACTATTACAGAGATTTACTGTAATTTCCGAGTGTGATCTGAGACACGCGTGACCCAACAGTCGCAACTGGTTGCTTCTTTTGCTTGAGCTCCGTACAGATGCGGAGGGCCAGAAAGTGAGTCATTTCTGTATCTGGTTTACGTCCCTCCAACCTCCCCGCCCCTTTCCTACTCTCGCCCTTACCACTGTCACATGAAAGCTCACGCTTGATTTCATAAGCCATTGTATTCTTTTCTAATACATGCGGGTTCTTGATTTCTGCAGTCTGCTACATTCACGGTTTGTGCATCGCACTGGGATTATCTATACATACAAAACCATCTTACTGTATTAAATATAACGTCTTCGTTGTAAAATCCCAAACCTTTCGAAAAAGCCAACAATATTTCATTTTAAAACCAAACAACCGACACGTAGTCAACAAACGCAAGTTTAAAGGAAACGACAAACAAAAATGGTTCAAATGGCTCTGAGCACTATGGGACTTAACTTCTGAGGTCATCAGTCCCCTAGAACTTAGAACTACTTAAACCTAACTAACCTAAGGACAGCACACACATCCATGCCCGAGGCAGGATTCGAACCTGCGACGGTAGCGGTCGCGCGGTGCCAGACTGTAGCGCCTACAACCGCACGGCCACCCCGGCCGCCAAGCGACAAACACAAGAGAAACCGACGATACATAGAAAACTATGTACAGTCGACCAAGGTAAGATAATTATGAGAAATTTGAGGACAATGAATAGGATATAAACAAGTGGGATAACATAGGCAAATGGCTCAGTAGAAGTTTTTGTACAATATCGAGACGTTGGAGACAGTTACATCGGGGACAGTGTAGCAAATAAATTCCAGGGTGACTATGGCGGATTTAAACACTAGCGGGTGCAGCAGGAGGGGGGGGGGGGCGGGGGGGGGGGGGAATGATGGTGGTCAAGCAAGTGGTGACACCAGGAGTACGGCCTCGTGACGGATAGCTCACTCATGCACCCTTCGATAAGGAGTTATTGCTCTTATGTGAAGTACGTAACGCTGTCTCTCTCTAAGTCACTGTCTCGCGTTTTACACAAAATTGCGGATAATATATTCCCTTCCGTCTTTATGTAGCAAATTATTCGGTCTTGGATACCTTAGCATAGCTGCTGAAAACAGTGCCGTTTTCCAGTCACTGATGTGCTACGCCCCTTAACCTTATTTATCATGTTTAACACACTCATTTTCTACTTTATATATACAATTAATGTTTACAGTAGTTCAGTTTTATAAGATTTCAAACATCAGTATTTTCTCCTACTATACTTTAATTCTCAACTCTGTACATTGTTATGATCTAGAGGTGCAATCTTCAGAGCAAGTTACACAACTTTAAGAACGTGTGAGGTCAGTGGTCGCTGTAACTAAACAATACTTTCTTTGTCTACATCTTGCATCTTACTAATATGTGTGTGAAGTCTGTTCCGGAGGAACAGATACCACCCATTCCTGATTCCATGGTCATATATATACATGATGAAAGAGAAATACAGACGTCAACCATATCACGGCATTAAAAGAACTGAATGGCGACGAGTGAAAATTTGTGCTGGGCCAGGAATCGAAGCCGGATTTCCCGGTTTACGCGAGCTTCGCATCGCTTCGATTATCCTAGCACGCTTCCTCCCCAACTCAAATTTCTGCATAACGCCCGCAAGATGTCTGTCCTCGTGTGCATCTACACTGAAGATAACGTCAAATGCCCGCAAGACGTTTAAAATGGTTCAAATGGCTATGAGCACTATGGGAGTAACATCTGAGGTCATCAGTCCCCTACAACTTAGAACTACTTAAACCTGACTAGTCGAGTCCACGCCTTGTCGTGTTGCGACACTTCTGCGTGCTCGCGGAGGCTCTACACGATATCGGGCATGTCTATCAGTTTCTTTGGCTCTTCAGTGTATTGCGAGTGGCTCCGAGACGCGGAATTTGTACTCGTGCGCAAGTACCTGACGTTATCGGAAATGCTTGCACTGTGATTTGCCCTTCGGTAGTCGTCCATCTTCACTGCCTATTGGGTCCCGCAAGGCTGTCAGCCCCCCTCCCCTTCTTCCCTCCCCTCCATTCCCCAGCTCACCCGCGCACGCTGTGACGCATACATACATGTAACATCACGTACTCTTAGCGCACGCGTCGTACACCGCATAGATAAGCAAGTTCTTTGCTGACTGTAGTTCGAAATACTAATGAGTAAGAGGAACCTCAATGTAGGGAGCTGAACCTGTCTGGAGGTTAATGCTCACCGCAAATTTCTTTAATTTCTTGTAGTTTGGGGCCATTTATGCTTACCTGGTGCCGTACATGTTGTTGAGACAAAATTTAAATTGTACCATTTGCCTACTAGTCATATAACTCTTTGGGACAATCTCTTGTTTGTGTGTTGCTTGCAGTAATAGTGGTCAAAAATTCATGATTACCCAAGGTGATAACTATAAACTTAATTTCTTGTATAGATACATCGTACAAACTAAATAGACCAACAAAATGCTCTCTCTCTCTCTCTCTCTCGCTCTCTCTTACATTACTTACAATACAATATGAATTGGATTATAGCCTGTTCAAAGTAACCATCCATTGCCCTAAGGACAGCTGGACAACTTCTTGGCACTCTGGAAATAATATTCTGTAGGTTTTTTTTTTTTTTTTTTTTTTTTTTTTTTTTTTGTAGATATAGTTGTCCAGCATGTCTGCAAATTATTCTACGAATTTTATACATTAAATGACATCGTTTATCTGACGTCCGTGTGAAATTAATCCCGTAAGAGTTCAATGGGATTTAAATCAGGTGACTGACTTGGCCAAAATGTATTCTTGTGTTCTCCACATTTCTCCTTTCTGTTGACATACCTCGTGTAAAGTGTGTGCTTGTGTTATGATGTTTTCCATTCCATACAAGATTTGTCATCACCCAGCTCAAAAGTGTACTGTTATCTTACAAAAATATCTTTTGGTTGCCGTTCTCGATATTATTCGCTTTAGGGGACTTGCTATGAAGTGGCACTAGACTGTGATATGTCCTCTTGACAATTGTTAGTTCAGCTGTCGCAGGGGTGGGTGCTAAAAGAGAGCTCCAATCTGTTCAAGCTACTATAATTACAATCACCTTTGCGGTACCTCTTCTGCATTATAAGTGCTATCTTTCCACTGTACAGCTTCATTTACGATAGTGGGTGAAACAGGTCTCTCTTAGCTCCAAATAGATCACAAAACGTAGTTATATACTGACATGATACTGCAGAATGACAGTTCTCAGACGTTATCCTCCATTGTCCTGGCCCTTTGCTCTGTGATATCCAAGGCACCGCCAAGCCGAGAAGCCAAAGCATGAGGAGGAATTCACAGCAGGTGGAGATGGTCGCTCGGCGTCGCGCCTTGTCGATGTTCTTAGCTGACATCCTTTACGCCCCGTCTGAACGTACACTGGTAAGACAAAACATTATGAACATTGCCCACCGCGACGTGGGATGCCACCCGATGGCGTTCCGGGCACGTAACGCGTTAACGAAAGTTATTAAATGGAGCAGACACGGACGGGGGATCGCCCTAGCGAAGACATGGGCTGCAAATGGGGAAATCGATTGAGATAAGCGACTTTGACAAAGGGCAGATTATTATTACGCAGAGCCTGTGAACGAGTATCTCGAAGCTGGCCGAGTCCACGTGCTGCTCTCGTAGGCGCTAAATGATTGGACGTCCACGACTCTTCACGGAACATAGGGTTCGGAGGTTTGTCTGTTCTGTCAATTAGGATAGATGGTGATCTGTGGCGTCCCTGCCGAAAGAGCACAATACTGAAGCTGGTGCTCGCACATGTGTTTCAGAGCACACCGTTCCTTGTACATTGTTGAACATGGAGCTCCGCAGCAGACCACCCCTTCGGGTTCACTTGTTGACCCAACGGCATCTACATTTACAATTCCAGTGGGCACGGGACCATCGGGATTCGATCGCCGATCAATAGAGACGTGTAGGCTCTTAGGGTGAATCAAGTTCTTTCTCTACTAGGTCGCTGGTCGGCTCTACAAACAGTCACCGAAGTGAACGGCGAATCGAAATGTGCAGCGCACCACGGACGCAGGCCGTTAGGAGTAGTATTATGCTATGGGAGATTTCCCTGCGCCTGCGTGAGACCTGTGGTACTAATCGAAGACACCGTAACAGCTGCGAACCACCTCCATCCCTTCACGCGGGATGTCTTCCCCGAAGGTGATGTCATCTATCAGCAGTACAATTATCCTTGTCTCTGAGCCAGAGCCGTACTACAGTGGTTTGAGGAGCGTTATCATGAACTCACTTTGATGTCTCGGCGAGTAAATTCGCCTGATGTACATTCTATTGAACTCATCTGGATCGCTATCGGGACCATCATGGCGTACGCAAATCAGCGTCCCTTTATTTATGCGAATTCATGACCTGTGCGTAGACATCTAATACCACATACCTTCAAAAACCTACCAACACACTGTCGGCTCTCTGATACGCAGAATCAGTGATATATTCCTTACCAAAAACGGACAAAAAAGCTACACTACTGGCCATTAAAACTGATACACCATGAAGATGACGTGCTACAGACGCGAAATTCAACCGACAGGAAGAAGATGCTGTGATATATACAAATGATTAGCTTTTCATAGCATTCACACAAGGTTGGCGCTGGTGGCGACACCTACAACGTGCTGACATGAGGAAAGTTTCCAACCGATTTCTCATACACAAACAGCAGTTGACCGGCGTTGCCTGGCGAAACGTTCTTGTGATGTCTCGTGTAAGGAGGAGAAATGCGTACCATCACGTTTCCGACTTTGGTATCGCGACATTGCTTCTCGCGTTTGTCGAGCTCCAATGACTGTTAGCAGAATATGGAATCGGTGGGTTCAGGAGGCTAATGCGGAACGCCGTGCATTCCAACGGCCCCGCTCACTAGCTGTCGAGATGACAGGCATCTTATCCGCATGGCTGTAACGGATCGTGCAGCCACGTCTCGATCCCTGAGTCAACAGATGGGGACGTTTTGCATGACAACAACCATCTGCACGAACAGAACGACGACGTTTGCAGCAGCATGGACTATCAGCTCTGAGACGATGGGTGCGGTTACCCTTGACGCTGCATCACAGACAGGAGCGCCTGCGATGGTGTACTCAACGACGAACCTATGTGCACGAATGGCAAAACGTCATTTTTTCGGATGAATCCAGGTTCTGTTGACAGCATCATGATGGTCGCATGCGTGTTTGCCGACTTCGGGGTGAAGGTACATTGGAATCGTGTATTCGTCATCGCCATTCTGGCGTATCACCCAGCGTGATGGTATGGGGTGCCATTTGTGGCACGTCTCGGTCACCTCTTGAACAGTGGACATTACATTTCAGATTTGTTACGACCCGTGGCTCTATCCTTCATTCGATCCCTGCGAAACCCTACATTTCAGCAGGATAATGCACGACCGCATGTTGCAGTTCCTGTACGGCTCGTTCTGCATACAGAAAATGTTCGACTGCTGCCCTGGCCAGCACATTCTCCACATCCCTCACCAATTGAAAACGTCTGGTCAATGGTGGCCGAGCAACTGGCTCTTTACCATACGCCAGTCACTACTCTTGATGAACTGTGTTATCGTGTTGAAGCTGTGTGGGCAGTTGTACCTCTACACGCCATCGAAGCTCTGTTTGACACAATGCCCAGGCGTATGAAATCCGTTATTACGGCCAGAGATGGTTGTTCTAGGTACTGATTTCTCAATATCTATGCACCCAAACTGCTTGAAAATGTAATAACATGTCAGTTCTAGTATAATATATTTGTCCAATGAATACCCATTTATCATCTGCATTTCTTCTTGGTGTAGCAATGTTAATGGCCAGTGGGGTATTACGCCTCTCGGTCATAGCTTTTACATTGTCCTCGCCGGGGCGCAGAGACTCGCAGCCATTGTTTGCATCACGTAATTGACACTGACAAGGGGGGGACTTGCACTGCTCATGCGGAGCAGAGGTTGCGGTGCGACGACTTCCCGTGAAGGCATGAGAAAGCGACCGGAGGAGGCACGAGTGCGCGCCATGTTGGGGCTCGGTCCATTATAAATGCAGATACTCTGCCGTCCAGAGGCTCGCACACAATGAGGCCCGGGGCTGATGACTGCTGGCCATTCATCTGGGACTCCAGACGCGACACCGCCGCGTGCAGGTGGCGGCTGCACGTGTTCTGCACTGCAAGGTCCGCGCGCTTCCAGTCTGCCGGCAAGAGAGCGGAAGGAAGAGTTAACGCTCTAGAGCCCGTCAACACCGAGGTCATGAAGGCCGGAACACCGTGCAGTGATTATGACCACGCCACGGAGGTTGTGGTTCCTGCGCAACGCTCGAAACACCTCGGTCGACGAACAACGCTGTCACCTAACGTCGCATCGCTATCGTCGTCAGGAGTTAAAAACTGTGCACCAGAAACTTCAAAGCGTATTGTACTCATGCACAGCATATATGCTGAAGAGCCAGAACGACCACTGCCCATCGCGAAATTGTCATCTGGTGGCGTGTGGGTACCGGGCACGGTAAGGAAAGTACGGAGGGACTTTCTGTAAGTTTAGATTAGATTAGATTTACTTTCATTCCAATTGATCCATAGTGAGGATGTGCTCCAGGATGTAGAACATGTCAGAAAAACAACTATACATTATAAATATTTACAACTAAAATAAATAAGCTAATGTACCATTCCACAGGTTCCAACTGGAATGATCGTCATTTTTTAATTAACACTATATGAAAGAATCATTTTACAAATACTAATGCACTGAATTTAAAATAAAAGAGTTTTTTATTTATTTATAAGGTAATAAACGTGTAATACAACTACTGTAATACTTATTTACAGTGAGCACATTACTGCACTGAAATGGTGCAGAAGTCAGATTGTACGTACACACACACACACACACACACACACACACACACACACACACACACACACAGTTACTTACAATGAACACATTACTACACTGAAATTGTGCAGAAGTTATATATCAGTTGGTTCTACTGAGAAACTCACCAATGGAGAAATGGAGTTGGCGACCACTAAATCCTTTAGGCTTCTCTAAACCGAATTTCATTACTTTTTAAGCTTTTTATGGCTGCTGGTAAGTTATTGAAAATGTGTGTTTCTGAATAATGCACACATTTTTGTACAAGACTGAGTGACTTTAAATCCTTGCGAAGATTATTCTTATTTCTAGTATTGATTCCAAGAATTGAGCTGTTGGCCTGAAAAAGTGATACATTTTTAACGACAAATGTCATTAAGAAATAAATATATTGGGAAGCAGTAGTTAGTATCCCTAGTTCCCTAAATTAGTAGTAAGTTACATATGTCGTCCCACGCTATGACAACTGCCCAACATGAGTGGCTCATTGTCAGAAGTGAGTACCGTTCTGAGTTTCCTGCGGAGAGAGTTCTGCTGCCGCACGGATAAAGCGTGCATCACTGTGAACGATCCTTATGGCTCGGCAACTGGGAACGTCCTTCAAAGATTAAGTACGCGCGCCAATACGATTCTTGTGGGGGAAACGTCTACATTATACACTTACTCACCGTGAAATTCTGATGGTATATAAATCAAACGCAGTGTCGCTCTAGGCGTAGTGAAATGGCTTCAAGAATATGACCAAGACCGCGCAGACGTCGGTGATGGTGATCGCGAAGTCCACGTCTTGCACCATGCGATTCCCATCTTTTCGACAAGCTGGAAGATAGGATTCCCATCAAGATTATCACAGAGGCTCTCGAATGGTTTTGTGACCAAGGAGTGGATTTGTATCGCCGAGGAAATAAAAGATTGGTAGAACGTTCCGACTGGTACTTACAGAGACTTGGTGACTATGTTCAAAAATAGTGTCATGTATCTGTGTCACTTTGAAGAGTAGTGTAGCATTCAGTGAAAGTTATGCGGCCCGCCATAAGAACATGAAACTTTCTTTTTTCAGTACTATAGTACATAAACGTAGTAGATACGAATGGAGAGTTATTCGAGCGACGATACGGGCCGCTAACGGCGAGATCCCGCGACTAGGAGCGAGCATCTTGGAAACAGCAAAGCTAGTGGGCTTTTCGCTTCTTATTGCCGTGCGCATCCACAGAATGTGGAATCACGAGTAGGCGACACAGAATTGTACGTCTAGGCCTTATTATCGAATGTGGAGGTCGAAGGCTCTCTCGTTCTGTGAAAGCAGATATGCACTCGGAAGTGTTTCGGAGCACTTCGCTCAGCGCACGTTGTTGAACAGCAAACGACGTCTGCCTCCTCCCATGATGACTCAACGACACAGTTATGGTATTTACGACTGCAGTGGGAAGGAGATCATCGAGACGGGATCGTGGATCAATGGAAACGAGCCGCCTCGTCAATTCGATCACATTTCGTGTCTGGATCAGGGGGGAATTGACTCGTTTGCCCCCCTCGACAGACAAAAACATATCCGCACTCCTTTCGACATAAATGTACTACCAAGTAACTTACATCTGTACGTAACTGAATACTACGATTGCTGATGATGGTAAAAATAACAATAAGAGTAATAGATACATGTACACTGAACATACCGCTCTCAAATCAGACCGAAACTGTTTAGGGTGTGCTTTCTTTGCAGCAAATTTGTCGGTGACGTCTCCATAAATTAGCTGCTGTGGTAAGTCAGAATTCATGGAGAGGACGGCAATATTGCTGACTCTATGCTCGACTGGGATGACCGCAAATAAGTCTTGAGTCTTCTGAGGGGAGAGAAAAGCTCTCGGCTGAACAACTGGTTGCAGCGGTTGACAGAAGTATTTGCAGCGCAATATACAAATTAGGAAACAGTTCTTAAACGTGTTTCCACGCAACATACTATCGGAAGTACTTAGGCAGCAGGACTTTCTTTCGTCGCTCTTCATGTAGGCTTTAAAATTAATAACTTCTTCACTCAATTCTCCCAAGTCGTCTTTGCAACGCTGTTACAGTCTTCTAGCACATTTCAACAGTTGTCTCGTCTAGAAAAAAACTGCTTATGAACTCAAATTGCTATAAAGCTCATCAGACGATTTTTTTCTTGTCCTATTCAGATAGCAGTCTGTCGATAACAATCAGAAACGTGTTCCCCAGAAAATCTTCCTTTCTCTCAAAAGCAGTATCAAGCTGAGCTGTTTCGACACTCAGTTTTCTTAACTTTTTCTTTTTGTTGTCATTTTATACATATTTATATTACTATTTTCTATGTCAGCGCTGTTATATATGTTGTACACTGTAAGATTCTCTTTTATGTTTGATTCTCTGTTATGTTTTTATATAAAGATGCGTACAACTTTATTACAATCCCAATATCGGTTCCGACATTCGCAACAAGTTATTTCTAACATTTAATCTTAAATATTGCTGGCCATAAAGTTTCCAGACTCTACAGACTGCTCAGCATTCCAGTCGCCTAGCAACTTAGAGAAGTATTTTGAGAATCAGCCTGGATTACTTCCCAGGTGGTATTACTTCTTTCCAGTTAAGGCAAACTGTAGCAGTCACCGTGACGCCCTGACCAGCCTGTTTCCAAGTGTCGTTTTACGGAGACCGAACTATATAATTTTAGCTGTAAAATGTTCGAAAGTCTCAGCGAAGAAGAGAAGAAAGTGCAAATTTGATGCAACAAACTGAAAAATGAAGCCGCTTGAGGACAAAATTCTGTTACACACGATTCAGCTCACTTAAGGAAGTTAGTTGCACACGCAATACACACACTAAGACGTTTGACCAGCGTGTACATGCATCATATTGCTTGCATTGTCCTGTGACTGATCCTGGCGAAAATGTACGTCAAAATCATATTTTCTTAATGAATTTGTTAATGAATCAGCTACTTCTTCTGATTTATACTCAGACTTTGGGACAGAACAGATAGATCTTTCAACAGCAAATCAAGCTTTTGATAAGTACTTTAAAGAAAAGATAGCTGATCCACATGTGTAACATAGGGGATGGTGTCCGACAAGTTTGGAAAAATATTTATTTTCCTTCTCTTCATCTACAATATACTTTACCAGTACTTTTTTCTGTCAGAACTTGTATAAACTCTCCACAACCGCGCGGGATTAGTCGAGCGGTCTAAGGCGCAGCAGTCATGGACTGTGCGGCTGGTCCCGGCGGAGGTTCGAGTCCTCCCTCGGGCTTGAGTGTGTGTGTTTGTCCTTAGGATAATTTAGGTTAAGTAGTGTGTAAGCTTAGGGACTGATGACCTTAGCAGTTAAGTCCCATAAGATTTCACACACATTTGATCATTTTTTGAAACTCCCCACAACTTTGAAAAGAGCTATATGATGTGCTCCCTTTTCCTTTGTTTCCATTAAACTCTAAACGATTAGGCAGAAAACGACTGAATTCTGTCATAAGCTGAAGTGCCATCTCGAAATTAACGTGATGTGTTGAATCAAACACATCACGTTAATTTCGAGATGACCCGTGAAAGATAGGCTTTGTATGTAAAAGTTCTTTATCACATGTCCGCAGCTCGTAATCTAGTGGCTAGTGTTGCTGCCTCTCGATCACGGGGTTCCGGGTTCGATTCACGGCCGGGTTGGGGATTTTCTCTGCCCAGGGACTGAGTGTTTGTGTTGTCCTCCTCATTTCGTATCATCATCATCATCATACATGACAGTGGCTATACTGGACTGTGTAAACAATTTGACTCTGTAGGAATTAGGATTTTGTACAGGCGCAGAAGACTGCGCAGTTAAGCGCCCCACAAACCAAACATCATGGTCATCATCCTGACCACATCAAGAACTCGTCTCAGCGTGTTCCTCCTGTATTTTACTTCTGTCTCAAGTTGACATCTATTCTCCCCGTGATTTGTCCTTTAGCTTTTGAAGTTAACATACATTTTCTACATTAGGCTGAATTGCTCATGTGCAATTAATCGGGACTGACCGTTTTTCCAGCGATTAAATTAGATTTTTGCAGACTCTGATGTTCCATTAAACAGTAAACATGGGACACAAAATACGCTACCCTTGCATTGAGAGAATACTGAAAATAGGCTGGTGTTTCTCGCTATTCCTCATCATTCTGAAAAACAAACCTTTACTTATGTACCTCAGAAGGTCAGTATTTGCTTGTATGAATTACTAAAACCACAATCCTTATTCTGGACCACATGACTTCATTTAGTCTGATAAGATCACTAAGGAATTCATTGTTATCCAGGATCGTTAGAAACGGAATCACTATCATTTGTTTTATATGCGCTGTTTGGGACAACGGAAATGATTGTATCTCCTCCATTACACACACTGTACATTTTCGATACTGTTCACCAGCCGTTATACTCCACACAGCTGAACTCCACACACTTAAACTCTGAAGTTTATAGACTGGAGCTCGAGCTGGAACTAGTTGGCTGTGTTTTACTTTTAAATAGCGTATTGGTTTTTGTTCTTTATCTCTCAATTCCTCTTTCTTTATTGCCTTTTCTTTCGCGAGTTTTCGGTACCGAGAACTACTTTCTGTTCTCCGACTGTCATTTTAATTATTACTAAAATATAAATCACAAACTAAACATTAAATAACTACACTCTTTGCAGTTTCAAGTTGAACTGAACAGCCTACAAGGCATCTGGCTGCTAGAATGAATGACGGTATTTTCTTTGAATTTGAAGATTGAATGGACATTGTTGAGTGTCGGCGAGGGTTACTGCTATGACAGTGTTAGATATGCCTTCGATCACAAAGCATAACTGCGAACAGTGAGATTTGCCTTACTACCGTATACCACAGTGGAAGGCACAAAACTGAATAAAGTAAGTAATGGTCACAACGTAACCTTGTCACTAAAAGGAAACCTGTCGTTTATTCGTTGCCTGACCAGACTTTTCATGAAATGAGAGCTGACTTGTTACGTAGAGGTGCCAACTTTAACTGGTGCCAAAAGTGGACAACTCAAAAGATTATTATTCACAACGTATTGCACAATACATACGTTATAGCTGCTCCAACAGGAAGCATGCATTTTATTCAACACGATACTCACTGTTAATATTGCGAATGCAGCCATTTGTGCAAGTCTCAAATTGCTTTGTTACTTATATTTGAAGCTATGCTTATTTTATGACTTCACAGCTTTCACAAGTTCTTTCCCATTGTCGATTTGACAAATTTAGCAAATTCAACACATTTCATGCGGTAGTTGAATTCATAAATAGTTCGACTTTAAGACTGTTTCTTTCATTGCTCCAGATATTTAGCATCACAATGAAAATCCGGTTTACAAATTCATTGGGTGGTGGCGTTGCTAGCAAATTATGTGCTTTGTATCTCTTAAAAAATATCACCCATTTGTTTGACATGTTTGTATTTCGGAAAGTAGTTTGTCACCGTTTAGGTTGAAATAACTTACAAGTTTCATTATGTTCTCAATTTGAAGGGGCTCTTCAAGATTTAGGGGAGAGCTAAGCATGAAAATTGAATCTTCACTGAAGTCAAGCATTTTCTAGATATTTCAGAATCCTAGTATAGACTTGATGATCATCTTTGACTAATTTTGCTTGTACATGTTGTGGACTTTTTTCAGCTCTTGTAACACCATGAATCAGAAAAATTCTCTCTTTGTCTGTTAATAATTTCTGTATGCAACTTAAGGAATACAGAATATCTTTCAGTTATCTGTATATAATCACTTTCCATGTGTTTTATGGTTGTGTCGAATAAATGCATAACATTGTAGACAAAATAACTGGAAATGTCAGAGAGTGTTACTTCATCGTCCATTTCACTGTCGTTTTCGTGGACTGCGAATGCCCAAATAAGTTTGGCGGTATTTTCTTCACCCTGGATTAGAAAAAAGGACTTCAAAAAGGACAAGTTCTATCTATCTACAGCAGAAAAATGAGTCAAAACGCGTCTGGGAACATGTCGGAGTAGTGCGGTGTACTATGACTGCAGAAACTCAAAAAAGTTCTTCAGTTCACTCAGTTTCTTCGCGCTTGAAGAAAACTCACTAAATACCTTAACCACTAACAATCCAACGTCGTATGACACTCCATATTTTGCAGTATTGTGCAGTATATGCGTGACGATGTCCTCAATAAGATGTGTTGCTTCAAACATTTTTTTTCAACTCCATGAAAACATTAGTTTTCCCATAATTGACGGAAGAATTATCCGCACCATAATCAACTAGTTGCGATGCTGAAAGATCAGTCTTAAAGGTGCTCTCTTTAATTTTCTGGGATTGGATGTTTCGTCAGTGTCTTCGTAATGATCTACGACAGCCGAAGTCGTTCCCATTTCTTGGGCGAAGTTCCAGTAGCAACTGGAAATAATTTCATTTGCCTTTGTTTAAAGCATCACATGCAATTGAGAATGAAGTTGTACCAACTTTTTAGAGGCTTTGTTGCAGAGGACGTGGAGCCAATACGATCTCAACTACAGCTTCGGCTTTAGTCTGTCCACAGTGAATTTTGGATTACAGTTTCGAATCTTGAAACAAAAAGTGAGAGTATTTCCACAGTGTTGTGAAAGGTAACTGTAATGAAGTTTCATACCATATTATGTTAATATCAGTTCTGTTGCTGACACTTCCCCCTCTGGCTAGTTCCCACTGGCACAAAATACTTTTGAAGAATAGAGTTTCTTCACAGATCCCACATCTTATCAGTATGAGGCTTGGTACTGGCATGACGCTTTACCACTTTCGAACAGTTCGAAACAGTAATTTTGTTATACTGTCCTGATTTATTTCGGTGTTTTTCTTGAATTAAAAACATGCACCGGTATTATACTTGTGAATGCTTTGAACAACATAGTTCGGGAAATCAGTTTCATAACTTTAATGCATGCCATTATGTCACAAAACAGAGTGCAGCCATAAACATAATACGTGCTGTCCACTGCCAAATGGCAACAACTTACTATCAGACGCTGCTACATCAGAAATGATTTTCCAAAGAAATTACATTAACCGATTCAGTGACTAATTTTGTACATTAGAAAAATGGAGCTCGTTTAAAATATAACTTGTATTGACAATAATTATTTTAGTCTGATTTTTTAAAGAAATGTAAAAACACCTGGATGTATAGTTCTTTCAGAATGTACATAATTTTGTGTAAAAAAGCATATAGGATATTCTCATAAATTCAGTAGCATAAAATATGCAAAAGTATATGTGCATATGTCCGGGATCTCTTCCCAAACTGCTGGATCAATTTCAACGAAATCTGGCACAGAAACAGCAGATCTCACTCGAAGGTCCAATAGGACTGCAGGTATGGACAGAAGTGTGTTTTTCTTTCCAGCCCCTGGGGTATATGCTGCCTTGCGTGACAGGCATGTTGTGTGGGAACATTATTGGCCTTTTAAATCAACTGCTTTGCAGCAGAGCCTACATGTCAGGAGCAAGGAACCCTTTTCTGGATCCTGAGATGTAGACTGTCCTGCATGACACGTTTGTAGTGGTGGTGGTAGTAGTAGTAGTATATGCCTGCCTGTTGTATTACAGGGGCTAATTGTGCTGATGTGCATGGCTGAGGACAGATTGAGATGGAAAGAGGAGGGTACAGACAGAGGGAGGGGAGGAGAGGGATATGCATGAGGCAGTTGGAAGATGTAGAGGTGTAGTGGGCAGGAGGAGAAGGAAGCGGGGAGGGCACAGAGGTGGAAAGAGATAAGGGGAGGAGGACTGGTCAGATGGAGGGCCGAGGAAGATGCTTTAAGAGAGGGGGCAGAGGAAATGGATGAAGGGAGGGGGAGGAGCATAAAGATTCGTGGAAGTGGGAGGAAGAATTGGGCTCAGTGAGGATGTATTCAATATACGTGTTTTAAACAAATACGCTGGTGACGCCGCCGGGAAACGGCTAGTATGTGATATTAAAATTGGCTCCCCGACGAATGCCGACAGTTACGCAGATATCGGAAAAAATGGTATCGAGCAATTAATTTACAATGAGAACAGTACGGACACAATCAATTTGGAAGAGAGAAAATTACCCTTGAATTATTACAGTAGGCTATCACAAACACTTGGCCATAAAGGCATTGACCGTCTTGTCTCTCAGTGGGATAAATGTATTATCAGTTACGGCGATTACCTTTGAAATAAGAAACAGTTTACTTACTTTTTTCATTGTCTCGTTTTCATTTGACTGCCCCTTGTACGTTCCTTATACGTTAGAGGTAACAGTTAAAAACTTTTATGACTATCTCTGTTTACTCGTGTACTGCTCTAGCCATTGTATTACTTCTCTCGGTAGACGTACTACAGAGAATATCGAATGGATGTGTACTTGAATGTACGATCAGAGAAACTGGAATGCAAGCCGTCAAAGTCGGGTTACATGAAAGACTTACATCCGGTTCCTAGCCGTATATCACTTACTCGAAATACAAGTGACTGCTGGCCGGTTACACGCTGTAGCGACAGCACGCACTGGTAAACGTCGCCGTGACTCTTGGCAGCGCTAATGAGATGTGACGTGGCCGTGAGAAGCGGACGCCGGCATCTGTCAGCGGGATGCTGCATGACGTCACATAATTGCACCGCTGGCCGCCCTTAACTGCGTCGCTTTAGTGCGTCAGCGTAGCAAGAGAGCGAGCGCGGGTCCACCGCGAATAAAACGAGCCGCTAATTAAACCAGTAGGCCGCACACCACACTCAGCTGCTCACTGCTTTTTGTGGCGCTGCCCCCCTCCTCTGCTGAGAAACACAATTAGCACCCACTGTTTGTTTTTGTGGCGAGCAGCGCTGTAATTTTCAGCTGGGCTCGGAATGTTGTGTGTGTGTGTGTGTGTGTGTGTGTGTGTGTGTGTGAGACATCAGCATAGGACTGTCCCGCAGCGTTTGGCATCAGTCACATTAGTTTTGACTCTCGTAACCACCCATATTTATTAGTTAAGCCACGGTACCCATGCAAAGCTTCCGCACATTCATAGTTTTAAATCAAGACAGTACCTGGAATAAATGTAGTAGTTGGGATACCGGTAGTTGTGGGACTTAAAAGTAAACATGTGTAAAATGAACCGAACGACGTGAAATTATAATCATAAACTTATGATACATCATTGTGTTTACGTTTCCATCTGTCCAAATATGTGTTTTGCATTCGGAATGTTTGTCCGGGCTCTTAGGAGATCATAAACTGTAAGTAGGGCCGCATGATCTATAATTCAACATTTCCGATACAGTAAGCACGTTAGACAGTAGTATCAATAGGTAACTCACAATTCAAGGCGACAATGAGAAATATGTTTGTCTTTTCCGAAAGTATATTTTTATGGAAAAGTCAGCTTGCACGACGAGTAGAGATGATCGACAACGAGTACTTTACAACAAATAAAACGGTGTTTGTAAGAACATGATGTGAAAAGCTAGTTAGGTTCGTAAAATATAAGTAGGCAGATCGGCGTACATAATATACTTTTGCTTATGATTTTTAAAAGTCCCCAATGTTAAAATTTTCCACAAATAGTAAGTTTTATAGTGTCACAGGCCGATTAAAAAACTTTCCTAACGATACCTCATTAATCGCTGTACGAATAGTATGTGTTGAGAGACAGAGATATTGACTTGAGTAATAATGTATATAATAGGGCACCAATCTCATCAAACACTTCCAATGTACGAAGTGGTCACTCCAAACGTGTCGGTTGTGGACACCTTGCGTTTCAATTTTTATACATTCTTCTTTCATCTTTAGAAAAATTTCAGCACCAGTGTAAACAAGCGTACTGTACTCTGCATAAGAGCTTTAGAATGACGTTAAAAATTACACTGTTCCATTAAATACCCATACTTTCTAAAATGTTTGATCGATACGAGACAGGAAGCATTCAGCATGCCTCAAATCACTTATCGTTGGCGTTGCCGACGTTTTGTGTACAGGGGAAGGTGCGAAACAGTGTACCTCTTTCCACAGTTTAACATTTGGATGTTTGTTTAAGTCATTACGTTGATAGCCTTCTATTTAACTTATTTTCGATTGTTATCTGTTAGCATTTTTGGCCAGTGTACTTTGAAGCTATTAAAATTCACCTTTGATGTACAGTGAAAAAATCTGCCTTGAGGTACGTGAAGTAAACTTTTATAGTACTGTAATATCATAATTTAAATATCTTTGGGCTATACTCAATGAAAGGAACGAGATAGGCCAGGAAATTACTGCACGAATACAAGCAGGAAACAGGTCAAGGTTTGCTCTAGGAAAGCTGTTAAAGTCCCAGCTTCTACTGAGGTCCTCAAAAACCAAGGTCTACAAGCCAATAATACAACCTGTAGTCTTATGGAGCAGAGACCTGGACCATCACCCAAAAGATGAAAACTCCTGACATTTGAGAATGACATCCTCAGATTTTTGGGCCAGTGAAGGATGGAGATGAATGGTGGAAAAGAAAGAACTGTGAATTGTAGGAGCTATACAAGTCGAAGGACATTGTGGCAGTGATCAAAGAAAGAAGACTGAAGTGGTAGGGACACGTAACGCGTCGAGAGGGCCAGATCATCAGACAGGTAGTGGAGGAGGATATTAGAGGCAAAAGACCACGGGGAAGACCACGACTCCGATGGATTGATCAGGTCAGAGAGGACATGAGTACGCTGTGGCCGACGAAGAATACACGGACCGAGGACGCTGGAGGAGGCTGATTGGTGAGGTCAAAGACCGACTGCGGTTTCTGTGACCAACGCAGTAAGTTTAATATTCTCTTTTTACTTATAGTCGCAAACAACTGCTGTAATTCTGAGTATTAAGGCCTTAAATTACATAGTAATGTTAAATCATATAGTGATGTATTACGTTGCGAAAAATTCATAATGTTTTGCAGTTATTTCGAAACTTAAAGAAATTTTGTAAAGCTGCTCCGATATAAATGTAAGGTTTAATGTGGGTCACAATGTAACACCGTCACAGTGATATTAGCGGTGCCGTCCATGTTCTAGGAGCCACTGACAATGACGGCGAAAGGGAGTAACAGCAACATCTTTATAATATACCAACTGACTCCTTTAGCTTATTCTATACACGTGATGAAAAAGAACAAGGAACCGAAAAAATAGCATGAGGGGAACCAGTTGCATTGCTACAAATAACCCAGTTAAGAGGAAGTGGAACAGTAAAATTAAAACAAAGAGAAATCTTGCTTTCAAAAGACTCTGATTTGCCTAGAACAGTGGAAGACAAAATATGTAATCCTTTAGATTACTCCGACAGTGAAAATATCAAAAGACAAAATAATGGCGAAGAAGAAAACATTAAGCCAGATGTTCAAAACTACTGTGTTTTAGTAGGATTCCCAAGCAAGAACACGGTTCTTTATATTGGTAAAGCGGCCAGGAATAAGGATAATATTAGTAACTATGAAGTGCCCTTTCTCCATAGAGGGCCAATGATGCATAAGCTGTTAAGGATATACGAATGAATTTGCAACACTTGTGTCAGACAAAAGTGCTGCAATGACTACAGCAAAACCTGTTAAGTATTGATGTTTAAACTTTATGTAAATCTAAAGAGTTCTAAAGTTCAATGAATATCATAAAAAGCTTTGTTTTCAAGGATTTTAAATATTGCTTTTGCCTAGTATTTAGTTGTAGCTTCTAAAGAAGTTGAATAATACAAATTATGCCAACATGAACGTAGTTTCTCATACTTGTTACACTGTACTAAAATATGTTACAGCAGGCATGGGCAGCCTTTTTCAACCCCTAATTCACATGCATTACTTACTTAATCCTAGAGCACTAATGCGGGGAAAATGTCATTTTTGCTGCTCAGAATGTTATTGAAAAGGAAGTCATAATTCGTTATACGCTAGTTATAAATTACTATAATTATTGTAACTCCGAAAATATTTTAAACACAAAATGATTAGGGAATCTTCTGCTTTAGACACTGTTATTACAATGTATACAAGACCTACCTCGATCGTCGACGGTCACCCATGGATTTCTCTTTCTTCATTTGTGCTTCAAAGTCTCTATCTGCATCAATGACTTTTTTTACACACAACGTTATCTTCAAGAAAATCAACTGCTCCACTAAATTCTCTATTTTGTGTGTCTCTATCAGCTAGTTCAAGCGAATCATCCAGTACGTTTGTCTCGAAATCGGACTGAGCGTCATAAAAATGGTCCAGATGGGTCTGAGCACTATGGGACTTAACATCTGAGGTCATCAGTCCCCTAGAACTTAGAACTACTTAAACCTAACTAACCTAAGGACATCACACAAATCCATGCCCGAGGCAGGATTCGAAGCTGCGACCGTAGCGTTCGCGCGGTTCCGGACTGAAGTGCCTAGAACCGCTTGGCCACCGCGGCCGGCACTGAGCGCCATACATATAGTGTTAATTTCAGTAGCAAATTTCAGTAACAAATGCGTCCATGTGATGTAAATTAACACTCTTAATTATGACTGCTTGATATTTCCCCTAAGATGCCACACGAAGTTAAGTTCAAGCGATAAAATAAATATTCCAACTTTGAGAGCGAGGCACAGCATTACTAAACATTCGTAATATTTAGTACAAGGACAGCAGTGTCAGCAAACCGCTGGAATCACGCAACAAATTATTCAGCCCTTATTAACAACAATAGTTGCCATTGATGTACTCTAGAGCTTGACGCTCAGGTATACATACTGGCGGGAACCGCGAAGAGATACCAACTGCCATCTTAAATTTTATGAGGGTTTAGTAATCTACTCTTAAGCTTGTGGGCGATCCGTGACGTATCGCGATAGTAGCACTCTTAACTCAACAAGTCAAAACTATAACGTCCGTGGCGTTTATGTTTATGGGGTAAACCACTGACATCAGTGACACACCTTTCTCGGAACGCCACGCCAGCAAATCTCGCCTCTAAACAAGCGTTTTTGGGAGTACATTCATTTTATGCTCACCCCGTTTTCAGATTTTAACATTTATACTACTGGCCATTAAAATTGCCACACCACGAAAATGACGTGCTACAGACGCGAAATTTACAGGAAGAAGATGCTGTGATATGCAAATGATTAGCTTTTCAGAGCATTCACACAAGGTTGGCACCGGTGGCGACACCTACAACGTGCTGACATGAGAAAAGTTTCCAACCGATTTCTCATACACAAGCAGCAGTTAACCGGCGTTGCCTGGTGAATCGTCGTAGTGATGCCTCGTGTAAGGAGGAGAAATGCGTACCATCACGTTTCCGACGTTCATGAAGATCGGATTGTAGCCTATCGCGACTGCGGTTTATTGTATCGCGACATTGTTGCTCGCGATTGTCGATATCCAATGACTGTTAGCAGAATATGGAATCGGTGGGTTCAGGAGGGTAATATGGAACGCCGTGCTGGATCCCAACGGCCTCGTATCCCAAGCAAGCGAGATGACAGGTATCTTGTCCGCATGGCTGTAACGGATCGTGCAGCCACGTCTCGATCCCTGAGTGAACAGATGGGGACGTTTGCAAGACAACAACCATCTGCACGAACAGTTCGACGACGTTTGCAGCAGCATGGACTATCAGTTCGGAGACCATGGCTGCGGTGGCGCTTGACGCTGCAACACAGACAGGAGCGGCTGTGATGGTGTACTGTACGACGAACCTGGGTGCACGAATGGCAAAACTTCATTTTTTCGGATGAATCCAGGTTCTGTTAACAGCATCATGATGGTCGCATCCGTGTTTGGCGACATCGCGGTGAACGCACATTGGAAGCGTGTATTCGTCATCGCCAAACTGGCGTTTCACCCGGCGTGATGGTATGGTGTGCCATTGGTTACACGTCTCGGTCACCTCTTGTTCGCATTGACGGCACATTGAACAGTGGACGTTACATTTCAGATGTGTTACGACGTGTGACTCTACCCTTCATTCGATCCCTGCGAAACCCTACATTTCAGCAGGATAATGCACGACCGCATGTTGCAGGTACTGTACGGGCTTTTCTGAATACAGAAAATGTTCGACTGTTGCCCTGGCCAGCACATTCTCCAGATCTCTCACCAACTGAAAATCTCTCACCAACGGAGCAACTGGCTCGTCACAATACGCCAGTCACTACTCTTGATGAACTGTGGTATCGTGTTGAAGCTGCATGGCAGCTGTACCTGTACACGCCATGCAAGCTCTGTTTGACTCAATGCCCAGGCGTATCAAGGCCGTTATTACGGCCAGAGGTGGTTGTTCTGGATACTGATTTCTCAGGATCTATGCACCCAAATTGTGCGAAAATGTAATCACATGTCAGTTCTAGTATAATATAATTGTCCAATGAATACCCGTTTATCATCTGCATTTCTTTTTGATGTAGCAATGTTAATGGCAAATAGTGTACTTATTTCTTTACTTGCGACGTTTTAAAATGCTGTCTCAAAAGCTCCGTTGAAAACTTTTGCAGCCCTCGCTCGCTTTCCAACGTATTTATTTCGTGCCACGGTTTGAAACAAATCGCAGGCAGGATCTGGTTGTTGCCCACCTGCGTGTTACACTATGCCTCACACTGGGGAACGCTGTGACAGTGTTTATTTATCCATAATGTTCTCATTAAATATACTAACATTTTTTGTTTCACACTGTGCCCCACCTTCACTAAACAGTAGTGCCAACATTAAACCTTGTTTAGAGTCCAGACACAGAGAGGGAGTGCTCTAGAGTACGGAACGATTAGTTTACTGCGTGGACACGTCGTGCGGCCGCGTGAGCCGTGACTTCCGCAGCAGCGGCCACGGCTACATTAATGTATCGCCTTGTGGGCACGCTGAGGCTTCGTGACGTAGATGGTGGGGGGTCGCCGACCGGGAACACGGATGACCACCGGACCGGGGGCAGCGGCACTCCCTTCCTGCTTGCAACTGCGCAACTCGAAAGGCGTGGGATAGTGATATGTACATACACATACGGCAGTCGTATCGCGTACTCAAGACATAAAAGCGCAGACTTTGGCGGAGCTGTCATTTGCACTCAGATGTTTCGTGTCAGGAGCTTTCCCACGTGATTCTGGCCGCACGACGGGAATGCCGCGTCGAGCTTGTAACACCTATTTTTGTCCTATTTCGTATCTGTATCGATATTTCTATGTCAATTGTAATATTGCTTATGTGTAGTGTTCTTTCTGTAACCGAAATTCTTTGACTATGTATACATGTTTCAGTTATGTGAACCTTTTGAACGAAGTTGTTTAAAATTATGCTTTGTTGTTGTTGTTGTTGTTGTTGTTGTCTTCAGTCCTGAGACTGGTTTGATGGAGCTCTCCATGCTACTCTATCCTGTGCAAGCTGCTTCATCTCCCAGTACCTACTGCAACCTACATCCTTCTGAATCTGCTTAGTGTACTCATCTCTCGGTCTCCCTCTACGATTTTTACCCTCCACGCTGCCCTCCAATGCTAAATTTGTGATCCCTTGATGCCTCAAAACATGTCCTACCAACCGATCCCTTCTTCTAGTCAAGTTGTGCCACAAACTTCTCTTCTCCCCAATCATATTCAATACCTCCTCATTAGTTACGTGATCTATCCACCTTATCTTCAGTATTCTTCTGTAGCACCACATTTCGAAAGCTTCTATTCTCTTCTTGTCCAAACTAGTTATTGTCCACGTTTCTCTTCCATACATGGCTACACTCCAAACAAATACTTTCAGAAACGACTTCCTGATACATAAATCTATATTCGATGTTAACAAATTTCTCTTCTTCAGAAACGCTTTCCTTGCCATTGCCAGTCTACATTTTATATCCTCTCTACTTCGACCATCATCAGTTATTTTACTTCCTAAATAGCAAAACTCCTTTACTACTTTAAGTGTCTCATTTCCTAATCTAATTCCCTCAGCATCACCCGATTTAATTTGACTACATTCCATTATCCTCGTTTTGCTTTTGTTAATGTTCATCTTATATCCTCCTTTCAAGACACTGTCCATTCCGTTCAACTGCTCTTCCAAGTCCTTTGCTGTCTCTGACAGAATTACAATGTCATCGGCGAACCTCAAAGTTTTTACTTCGTCTCCATGAGTTTTAATACCTACTCCAAATTTTTCTTTTGTTTCCTTTACTGCTTGCTCAATATACAGATTGAATAACATCGGGGAGAGGCTACAGCCCTGTCTCACTCCCTTCCCAACCACTGCTTCCCTTTCTTGTCCCTCGACCCTTATAACTGCCATCTGGTTTCTGTACAAATTGTAAATAGCCTTTCGCTCCCTGTATTTTACCCCTGCTACCTTCAGAATTTGAAAGAGAGTATTCCAGTCAACATTGTCAAAAGCTTTCTCTAAGTCTACAAATGCTAGAAACGTAGGTTTGCCCTTTCTCAATCTTTCCTCTAAGATAAGTCGTAAGGTCAGTATTGCCTCACGTGTTCCAACATTTCGACGGAATCCAAACTGATCCTCCCCGAGGTCTGCATCTACCAGTTTTTCCATTCGTCTGTAAAGAATTCGCGTTAGTATTTTGCATCCGTGGCTTATTAAACTGATAGTTCGGTAATTTTCACATCTGTCAGCACCTGCTTTCTTTGGGATTGGAATTATTATATTCTTCTTGAAGTCTGAGGGTATTTCGCCTGTCTCATACATCTTGCTCACCAGCTGGTAGAGTTTTGTCAGGAATGGTTGTCCCAAGGCCGTCAGTAGTTCTAATGGAATGTTGTCTACTCCGGGGGCCTTGTTTCGACTCAGGTCTTTCAGTGCTCTGTGAAACTCTTCACGCAGTATCGTATCTCCCATTTCGTCTTCATCTACATCCTCTTCCATTTCCATAATATTGTCCTCAAGTACATCGCCCTTGTATAAACCTTCTATATACTCCTTCCACCTTTCTGCCTTCCCTTCTTTGCTTAGAACTGGGTTTCCATCTGAGCTCTTGATATTCATACACGTGGTTCTCTTCTCTCCAAAGGTCTCTTTAATTTTCCTGTAGGCAGTATCTATCTTACCCCTAGTGAGATAAGCTTCTAAGAAAATTACCGAACTATAAGTTTAATAAGCCACGGCTGCAAAATACTGACACGAATACATTACAGACGAATGGAAAAACTGGTAGAAGCCGACCTCGAGGAAGATCAGTTTGGATTCAGCAGAAATCTTGGAACACGTGAGGCAATACTGATCCTATGACTTACCTTAGAGGAAAGATTACGGAAAGGCAAATCTACGTTTCTAGCAATTCTACACTTAGAGAAAGCTTTTGACAATGTTAATTGGAATATTCTCTTTCAAATTCTGAAAGTGGCAGGGGTAAAATACAGGGAGCCAGAGACTATTTACAATTTGTACAGAAACCAGATGGCAGTTATAAGGGTCGAGGGACATGAAACGGAAGCAGTGGTTGGGAAGGGAGTTAGACAGGGTTGTACTCTATCCCCGATGTTACTCAATCTGTATATTGAGCAAGCACTAAAGGGAACAAAAGAAAAATATGGAGTCGGTATTAAAATCCATGGAGAAGAAATAAAAACTTTGACGTTCGCCGATGACATTGTAATTGCACAAGAGAAAACAAAGGACTTAGAAATAGCAGTTGAACGGAATGAACAATATCTTGAAAGGAGGATATAAGATGAACATCAACAAAAGCAAAACGAGGGTAATGGAATGTAGACGAATTAAATCGGGTGATGCTGAGGGAATTAGATTAGGAAATGAGTAGCAAATGAGTTTTGCTATTTGGGAAGCAAAATAACTGATGATGGTCGGAGTAGAGAGGATATAAAATGTAGACTGGCAATGGCAAGGAAAGCGTTTCTGAAGAAGAGAAATTTGTTAACATCGAGTATGGAGTTAAGTGTCAGGAAGTCATTTCTGAAAGTATTTGTATGGAGTGTAGCCATGTATGGAAGTGAAACATGGACGATAAATAGTTTGGACAAAAAGAGAATAGAAGCTTTCGAAATGTGATGCTACAGAAGAATGCTGGAGATTAGATGGGTACATCACATAACTAATGAGGAAGTATTGAACAGAATTGGGGAGAAAAAAAATTTGTGGCACAACTTGACTAGAAGAAGGGATCAGTTGGTAGGGCATATTCTGAGGCATCAAGGGATCACCAATTTAGTATTGGAGGGCAGCGTGAAGGGTAAAAATCGTAGAGGGAGACCAAGGGATGAGTACACTAAACAGATTCAGAAGGATGTAGGTTGCAGTAGGTACTGGGAGATGAAGAAGCTAGCACAGGATAGAGTCGCATGTAGAGCTGAATCAAACCAGTCTCAGGACTGAATACCACAACAACAACAATAGAATTATTGCTACCTAATTACTGTAAACGACTTGGTCCATAGTTAGGAACGTAGGGTTAAATGTCTGGATTGAGCAGTGATGTGGTTAACACCTCGCTAGCAGGAGCGGATCATTGTGGCTCATATTCTAGGAGTTTTGAGGCTATAAGAGCTTAGGGCAGTATTCATGGGGCCCGGATGCTGAATTTGGTGATACCATTATCATGGCGTCGTTTTTGGCCCTATAAAATATATAATTTCGACCCCAAGAAAATGTGTAGCAGGACGAGACCAACAGTATTGCTATGATTGCATCGCCGCCAGGTTAGTGGCCAGTGTAAATTGCGCCACCAATGGACCAGGTATTTGTGAAATTTGGTTGATTTTAATAATAATCGTGGTGTTACTAAATCCTTTATCTTACACTCGTGATTATCACAAATCACAAACCTGGACAGGAATCCCATCCTAGTGAACTTGATTCCGAGTGTTCTAATTTGTTATGAGAAAGTGGTTGAATTTTAATTTAATGTTGCGTTGTCATTTGCACAGACAATTATACTTTTGAATAGGTAAAAAGACTGCTTATGAAAGCACATTTGTTATTTAAGGAATTACCCTTTGTTGTGCTTTACCTAATTAATAACTAATAGTAAGAATACTTACCATTTCTCATACATATTGGTGTTTTGTTAATGAGCATGGTTCTTCAAACCACGAAATTTGAACGGTTCTCATGTACTATACTAGTTAGTTAATGAAGCAAAGTAAAGGCGCCTTCAGAGCCAGTGTAGTTAGATTTGCATTCCGCCTCTGCAGCGTAGCGGTAACCACGCAGGGGGCTTGGGTTCAATTCCGGGCAGGGGATTGAGTGTTCTGTGTTCTTCATGGTCATTGATTCGCAAGTGGCCGATGTGACTTCACCTAAAAAGGACTTTCAATACGGCGGCCGAACTCCCCCGAATGTGTCCTCCCGGCCAACAATGCCATACGACCTTTTTTTTGCATTCTGTTTGGTTGCTTCAAACCGAGTTTAAGAAATAACTATTTACTGTGTTATCTATTCTAATGCAAGTAGGTTAGTGCGCAGGCATAGATACCCTGTACTAAGTAATGAATTTATAGATTATGATCGTTAGCAGACCCACTGATTTAAATTTAGAGTCATTTCAAGCTTTTCCCTTTTCAGTATTGCTACTAGTTTCATGTATGTCGTTAATTGGTTTTAGAAACTGTTGCACCTAGTTAATTTAAGGTACGCATTGTTCGGAGGCATATGTTGCTGTTTCCTATCTCATTGGCCGCTTGCTTATCTGACTTACTAATTAGCAGCACATTTATCTGGAAGATTAGGTTGCTGTGTTGTGTGAACAGATATAAGGAAAGAGTTTAGGGTCTGTGTCAAGGAAGGTAAGGTTAGGTTATCCGTAAAGGAAGGTAAGATTAGGTTATCCGTAGCACTGGCTTTTGCTTTATCATTTTTCTCGACACAAGAATGCTTAATTAGACTGGCGACCGATTTTAATATGTAATGTGACAACTTGCTTTTGTGCTGGAAGAACGTCGGTTCCTGGTCCACCTGTTTACTGTTAGTTATACTCTGCTGGAGTGTTTCGGAAAGTCTGGAAGTCGCGCGACCCCTACGGTCGCAGGTTCGAATCCTGCCTCGGGCATGGTTGTGTCTGATGTCCTTAGGTTAGTTAGGTTTAAGTAGTTCTAAGATCTAGGGGACTGATGACCTCAGCAGTTAAGTCCTATAGTGCTCAGAGCCATTTGAATTTTTGAGTGTTTCGGAAGCAAATTCCAGTTTGATTGTTCTGTTTCCATTACGTTATCTCACGGTCAACTTTCTCAAAAATTCCTCGCAGAGGTATAACGTTAGCATCGATTGCCGTTTTAAGGTGGTCGGTGGTACCGTTACTGTCTATGCGTAAGGGAAATTCCATTTCGGAAATCGTTAGGGAATTCAATAGTCCGAGATCCATAGCGTCAAGAGTATGCCGAGAATACCAAATTTCAGGCATTGCGTCTTATCACAGAGAATGCCGTGGTCGGCAGCCTTCAATTAACGATCGAGAGCCGCAGAGTTGTCAGCCCTAACTGAAACGCAAAACTGCGAGAAACAAGAGCAGAAATGAATGTGGGACGTACGATGAACGTATCAGTTAGGTTAGTGAAGCGAAATTTGGCAGCAGACGACTGACGCGAGTGCCTTTGCTAACAGCACGAAATCTCCTGCAGCCCCTCTGCTGGGCTCTTAACCATATCAGGTGGTCAAAAAATGGCTCTGAGCACTATGGGACTTAACATCTGAGGTCATCAGTTCCCTAGAACTTAGAACTACTTAAACCTAACTAACCTAAGGACATCACACACATCCATGCCCGAGAAGGATTCGAACCTGCAACCGCAGCGGTCGCGCAGTTCCAGACTGAGGCGCCTAGAACCGCTCGGCCACATCGGCCGGCTTGACGTGGTCAGGTTACTCCCGATATCAGTTGGTAACAGCTGATCTTAAGGTCCGAGTGTGGCTCAGACTCTGAAGCCATGGACCCAAGTTATTAACAAGGTACTGTGCAAGCTGATAGTGGCTCCATTGTTGTCTGGGCTGTGTTTACATGTATCATTGACTTGAAATGGTTATTTTGGGCTAACTGGAGACCATTTGCAGCCACTTGGACTTCATGTTCCCGAACAATGATGTCATGTCACCGAGTAGCAATATGCTGGGCCATTCGAGTGTATTATTTGGCCACCCAAATCGCCCGACGTGAATCCCAACGACCATTTATGGGGCCTAATCGAGAGGTCAGCTATAGAGGTAGCGTGGCTCAATATTTATGGGATGGGTGGGGAGGGGGGGGGGGGGAGAGGGGAGAGTTTCCAACAATGTGTTGAGTCCATGCCACGTTGAGCTGCTGCATTAAGCTGGGCCAAATGAGGTCCGACATGATATTAGCAACTATCCCAATACTTTTGTCGCCTCAGCGTGTACGCGGACACTGGAGAATACAGTTTTTCGCGCGTGTAAACAAACAAGAACTATGACGGCCGCGGGGACAGGATCGATGCTGAGGAAGAAGAACTGCCTCTGTCTTTTAGATCTCCCTGTCTATACCTCTCATCTGTGTTTCCATAAAAACAAGATTGACACATGGTGATAACGATCGCAGATTTGTATTAGGGTCATGGGAGTCACCCTCTAACACCGTGATCGACCTAGAGCATTTTCTTCATTTATTTCGAATTAAGAAAACGAACATCGCACAACACAAAACGAAGCACACAAAGCACGTGGTAAAGGCTCAATTCTTTGTTGAAGTTTGCAGCGCGCTATACGAGGTAGTATTGGCGCGACCTCTACTGGCACCTTCTGCAGACAGTTCGAAACATCCCCACACGTTAGAGGCTATTTACACGCTCAGGTTTGTCTGAGTAGACACGTCTGCAACGACTGTCTGCAATATTCAATTTCAATTTACATCTTTCACCTACAATGCAGGTTTCACACAATGCTGAAGCAGTAGCTCGCGAGTGCAAACTATTTTCCAGCAATGACCAAATTACGGAAATTTGCGTGTAAAATAATTATTGTCTGCTGACATTACTCTGGAAGATATAGGAAGAAAATAAAAAACACGGAGAAGATGAGCAAAAGAGTGGCTTCCAAATTGTGTAATCTTCTGCAAGAGAGAAAATTTGAAGAAATCGGCTCTTTAACTACCTAAGACCAAGAGTCATTCTTTGAGTTGTTGCAGTATGTTACACGGTATACAAAGAGCAGTGAGGGAATCACCAAGTCCTTATGAAAGACTTACAGTAACATTGAGGTACTCGGCAACTGGCAGAATCTGTGCTTAACTGAAATTTTGTGCTGTGCCATTGTCACCGTTGAACCACGTCATTCCCGAAACGCGTCGTGCCATGTATGAAGTACTTCAGCACTTCATCTGGTCTGCACATCTGGTCCGCGTTAATTCCAGCGCAGCCAGACTTCACACAGGCCGAACACAAACCAACTTTTCAGTCGACGATTCATTCAAACGCAACGATTTGTCTGTGCAAACACTATCTGAACGTGCAAAGGGCCCTTGAAAGTTTCCACACTAAAGTAAAGTGGCTGCTCACATGAACACAAATGGGATCCACACCTTCTTTACTATCAAAGCTAAAACACTTCATGATTCATAGTGCTCTTGCAACTTGACTAACGGCTACCAGGGAAAACAAGAATTTGATTTTAAATTCTGTCAATCTACTCGTAATGAGCTATAATTTTACTTGAAAGTTTAACGCAGTAGGACAAGTAATGCTGTCAGAAGCTGCGTGTATGTCTTGAGGTAGCAATTCACCGCACCGAAATATCCAGTCTACAGGGTGGTTATAATCGAACTTTCGTTTCTTGAGAGGGCCCCACCAACAATGACCAATAGTAGGACAACGAAACTTTGTGGAAACATTTGCAAAGACAGTCGAAAGAGAAATAACGTATAATCCAATGAAAGAAACCAATTTTAATATCCACATACGAGAATGACATAACTTTGCTGAATGTGACTACCATCTGCATTCACCGCACTTTAGAGAGTGCTCTACTGCTGTCCGAAACATCTAACGTACAATTTTGCCTACTTATCTCCCCACGCCCATCTTCAGCCTCCAACATGTGACAGTTTCCCGTTGATAAACCCTGTTCTATAGGAAACCCCATTGCTAAAAAAAAAATCACAGAACTTAGAATGTGGTAAGCTCAGTGTAGACACAGTTTGAAACGATCGTCCATTGATCCTATTTTCTCAAAATGCGTTACGGAGCAACTGAGTGACCTCACGAGCAATGTGAGGTGCAACTCTACTATGCATCCTAAGCCTCCCATTACAGAGCCTCCACCAGCTTGAACAGTTCCCTGCTGAGATCCAGGGTCCGTGGATTCATGAGGTTGTCTCCATACCCGTACACGTCCATCCACTCGATACAATTTGAAACGAGAGTCATGCGACCAGGCAGCATGTTTCCAGTTATCAACAGTCCAATCTCGGTGTTGATGGGCCCAGGCGAGGCGTAAAGCTTTGTGTCGTGCAGTCATCACGGGTACACGAGTGGGCCTTCGGCTCTGAAAGTCCGTATCGATGATGTTTCATTGAATGGTTCACACGCTGACCCTTTCTTGATGGCCCAAGATTGAAATCTGCAACAATTTGGGGAAGTGTGGCACTTCCGCCACGTTGAACAATTCACTTCAGTCGCCAGTGGTCCTGTTCTTGCGGGATCTTCTCCCGGCCGCAGCGATGTCGGAGATTTGATGTGTTAACGGATTCCTGATATTCAAGGAAACTCGTGAAATGGTCGTACGAGAAAGTCCCCAGGTAATAGCTACCTCGTAGACGATATGTCCCGTCACTCGTGCGCCACGTCGAAACTCACTTAAATCTTGATGACCTGCCATTTTTGCTGCACTAACCGATCTAACAATTGCGTCAGACACTTGTCTTATATTGGCGTTACCGATCCCAGGCCCGTATTATGCCTGTTAACATATATTTGTATTTGAATACAAGTGCCTATATCAGTTTCTATGGCGCTTTAGTGTAGATGTAGATCTTGTTTCGACTGAGGTCTTTCAGTGCTGTGTGAAATTATTCTGGAAATATCCCACAAGTTGGTTGCCCTTATACAGGGTGTTACAAAAAGGAACGGCCAAACTTTCACGAAACATTCCTCACAAAGAAAGAAAATATGTTATGGGGACGTGTGTCCGGAAACGCTTGCTTTCCACCAGCGTGACTTCAAACACTTCGTTACAGGAAATGTTCAAAAAGTCCTCCGTTAGAGAGGATACATGCATCCACCCTCCGTCGCATGGAATCCCTGATGCGCTAATACAGCCCTCGAGAATGGCGTAAAGTATCACAGCCGTCGACAATACGAGCACGAAGAGTCTCTACATTTGGTACCGGGGTTGCGTAGACAAGAGCTTTCAAATGCCCCCATAAATGAAAGTCAAGAGGGTTGAGGTCAGGAGAGCGTGGATGCCATGGAATTGGTGCGCCTCTACCAATCCATCGGTCACCGAATCTGTTGTTGAGAAGCGTACGCACACTTCGACTGAAATGTGCAGGAGCTCCATAGTGCACGAACCACATTTTGTGTCGTACTTGTAAAGGCACATGTTCTAGCAGCACAGGTAGAGTATCCAGTATGAAATCACGATAACGTGCTCCATTGAGCGTAGGTGGAAGAACATGGGACCCAATGAAGACATCACCAACAAAGTCTGCCCAAAACGTTCGCAGAAAATCTGTATTGATGACGTAATTGCACAATTGCGTGCGGATTCTCGTCAGCCCACACATGTTGATTGACAAAATTTACAATTTGATCACGTTGGAATGAAGCCTCATCCGTAAAGAGAACATTTGCACTGAAATGAGGATTGACACATTGTTGGATGAACCATTCGCAGAAGTGTACCCATGGAGGCCAATCAGCTGTTGATAGTGCCTGCACACGCTGTAGATGGTACAGAAACAACTGGTTCTCCCGCAGCACTCTCCATTCGGTGACGTGATCAACGTTACCTTGTACAGCAGCAACTTCTCTGACGCTGACATTAGGATTATCGTCAACTGCTCGAAGAATTGGCTCGTCTATTGCAGGTGTCCTCGTCGTTCTAGGTCTTCCCCAGTCGTGAATCATAGGCTGGAATGTTCCGTGCTCCCTAAGACGCCGATCAATTGCTTCGAACGTCTTCCTGTCGGGACACCTTCGTTCTGGAAATCTGTCTCGATACAAACGTACCGCGCCACGGCTATTGCCCCGTGCTAATCCATACATCAAATGGGCATCTGCCAACTCCGCATTTGTAAACATTGCACTGACTGCAAAACCACGTTCGTGATGACCACTAACCTGTTGATGCTACGTACTGATGTGTTTGATGCTAGTACTGTAGAGCAATGAGTCGCATGTCAACACAAGCACCGAAGTCAACATTACCTTCCTTCAATTGGGCCAACAGGCGGTGATTCGAGGAAGTACAGTACATACTGACGAAACTTAAATGAGCTCTTAACATGAAAATTAAGCGTTTCCGGACACATGTCCACATAACATCTTTTCTTTATTTGTGTGTGTGAGGAATTTTTCCTGAAAGTTTGGCCATACCTTTTTGTAACACCTTGTATGGAGCCTACTGGACGCTGTCAGAGTTCTCTAGCCATTTGTGGAACTCAACAAAGCGTGTACGGAAAACCAGTTGTGGAATTGTGGAGCCGGCGCTACGGCGCGGCCCACCGCGTCCCACTCGTGGCGATAGCCGGTCGACGCCCATCCACAGCCAGAGGCAGAGGCAGAGGCCAGCAGCCGCGCCAGTCGTAAAGAGACGGCCGCAGACAGACACACGCGCGGCCTCGTGGACCCGTTCTCCCACGCTCCACGCTCGCGAACCTCTGCCCCGCTGCCAGCAGCGCCGCGCAGCCGATGCCGCCTCCTCGCCCACCTAGACGCACAGCACAGTCGCAGCACAGCGGCGCGGGAGATGTGCGCCGTGGACGTGGGAGTCTGGGTCTCAGCGTGGGAAACGCCTGACTGCACGTCACCCAGCGCGGCCCACTGTAATCGGGGAATCTCGTGTACTCCCGTGTCGTTTTTATGTTCATTTTTCAGTCAGTTCCTGCAGTTGGTGCATCCGGCCGCTACGTCTGTAATGGACTGTTTGTTTTACACAGCTATCCATTAAAATGGCAACGCCAGGTAACTAAAAATTACGTATTGGGCCTATACCCTAGATAAAATACCACTTCCGGACCGTGACCGTATGCTAGTTTCTGTGGCTATTAGGAACACCACTGAAATAGGTTTTCTCCAGCTGAGGAGTCATGTGCTTGTCTTTCTTTAATCCCCATAAATAGGTAGTGGCCTGAGCTTACCACGCCGGGCCGCGCGGGATTGGCCGAGCGGTCGGGGCGCTTCAGTCATGGACTGTGCGGCTGGTCCCGGCGGAGGTTCCAGTCGTCCCTCGGGCATGGGTGTGTGTGTGTTTGTCCTTAGGATAATTTAGGTTAACTAGTGTTGTGTACATAGTTCCGCGTAGTCAACGCGTACACAACTTTCCCACTAGAGGGCGCCCCGCTAAGCACAACAGCGCAGGCGCAGCGCTCGTCCGTCTCCGCACTACGAGATGGCGCTGTCGTAGAGACGGACCAAATTCTGCTTCCGCCGATCCTCGTGTTAATATGTAACGCAGCCAGTGAGATTGCTGCTAACTTAGAACCTTTTCTCCACGCGGATCACACTCGCGCAGTGATACATGAACGCTCGAGGTATTATAACGAGTGTACAGACCTCCGATTAGTCAGTCTGCATTAGTCAAGTTTCAGTCTGCGTCTAATAAGATTATCATATTCCTGTACATAGCCATGAAGATAAATGAATAGACACGTTGTCAAGTATCAGAGATATGAGGAATAAGATTAAGACCAAAGGAACTTGAGACTGTCAATTGTAAACAGCATCCAGAATCAAGTTACGTATATCTATGCTTTTTATTATTTTAATAAATGTGTGTGAAAATTAATCAAGTTCTGTTTAAAGTTGGTCACCGTCAATCTGCTACTCTAAGCGTGCAAGTGGCATTATTATCGTCTGACCTAACGGCAGAAGATAAACACGCCACGATAAGACCACGAGACATATTGCTGACACTCACCTACTTCGTTAGAGCGACAAGTCAAATAATCTGATGGTGTGTGTGCCGAAGGTCTTACAGTACGTACACCACAAGTAGTGTGTAAGCTTAGGGACTGATGACCTTAGCAGTTAAGTCCCATAAGATTTCACACACATTTGAACTTTTTTTTTTTTTTTTTTTTACCTCGCCGGCTCGAGGCAGTGAGATTTTCCCATGATGGCCGGCGTCTTCCGACACGTCCCATAGACCATGTATACTTTCAACTATTTTCACGTTAAAAAGTGATTATCGTAACTTTTTTTAACTACTATGATATTTGTGTTAGTCAACGTAGGGCCTGTACAAAAGGATTAATTAGTGAACGCTTTCAAAGATGCAGAGGAAGTAATGCGAAAAATTCTATATTCATGCTCATAAATTAAGGATAATGCTGATACATGGTGAAACAACGCTCTGGTGGGCGGTTTGCGGGTTTAAGTCACCTCTGGGTATGACCAAACGTTAGATTTGACCTGCGGTGGTCGCAGTGTGGCGCTGGCAGCAGTCCACATACGCAGAGGTGTGTGTGTGTGTGTGTGTGTGTGTGTTTGAGGTTTACGGGCGCTAAACAGCGTGGTCATCAGCGCCCAAGCGCATAGAAACAGGAACACAGGCGGTGAAGGGACGAAGACGGACGCCGAACAAGGAGAACGGCTAAAAGACACAGGCCTGACGCAGTTCCAAATGCGCACATACAGAGGCAAAACAAGAGGAGAAGAAACACACTAAAAAAGGAAAGGAAACACAAGGAAAAGAGAACAGATACCGAAGTGAAACAAGGAGGTAATCGTGACTGGCGGACCTCTTACCTAAAAACTGGGTGAGCCAGTCACCCAGCAGCACATTAAAACCTTCTCCCTAAAATCCGAGGCAACAGATTGGACAGGACACAAAACCGTAAAACCTTAACCACAGTCGCTGCGTCGTCTTGCAAAATAGAGGGCAAATCCGGTGGCAAGGAAACCACCGCCCTCTGGTCAGAGAATAAAAGACAGTCAAGTAAAATGTGGCGGACAGTAATCTGGACGCCACAAGCACTGCAGATTGGGGGGTCCTCCCGCCGGAGTAAAAAACCATGCGTGAAGGGACTGTGTCCAATGCGGAGGCGAGTGAGGAGAACCTCATCCCGCCTGTATGACTGGTAGGACGTACGCCATGGTCGCGTAGTGGCCTTTACCAGACGCAGCTTATTGTCAGAAACTGCCAACCACTCCTCTTCCCATTGATGCATAACACGAAAACGCAAAAGGGAGGTTACAGCATGGAGGGGGACGGCACATTCAACAACGTGAGGGAGGGAACATGCATCTTTGGCAGCCACATCCGCCAGTTCGTTTCCCCTAATACCCACGTGCCCCGGCACCCAGCAGAAAGAAACCTCCTTCCCCTGCCGTTGCAGGTGGAGTAGGGCATCATGGATGTTCTGGACGACCGTATCCGCTGGGTACAAGTGTTGAATGGTCTGAAGGGCACTCAGGGAGTCAGAACAGATGAGGAACTTAATACTGGGAACACATCTCATCTGCTCCAATGCCCGCAATATTGCAAACAATTCGGCATCGAGGATGGTAAACACCGCAGGAAGCCGTAACTTGACGACTCGATCAGGGAAAACAACAGCACAACCAACAGTGTCCCCCTGTTTAGAGCCATCTGTGAATACAGGTACATGGTCCGGATGCTGGTTTAAAATATCGTAAAATAAGGAGGTAAAAACAAACGCCGGAGTGCAGTTCCTCCGGTTCTCCGACAAGTCTAAAAGGATGCTGGGCCTCTGGAGCAACCAGGGAGGCAGGCGAGTAAAACCTTGTCGTTGGGGGGCCACACGCTCCACACCAAGGGACTCAAGCAAATGCTTGGCACGAATCCCAAATGGTTTTGTTGCCCTGGGACGACTGGAAAAGAGACGTTCCATAGGCGGTCGGGCAACGGTAGGGTACGCAGGGGAGGTAGGACAGGCAAGGAAATGACACACCCGTCGCACCATGAGGAGTTTCCGCCGGATGGCGAGCGGCGGTTCCCCTGCCTCAGCACACAGGCTGGGGATGGGACTGGTACGGAAGGCACCAGTGGCCAGCCTGATACCCTCATGGTGTACTGCGTCAAGGATCTTCAGATACGAAGGCCTTGCTGACCCATACACGGTGCAAGCATAGTCAAGACGCGATCGGACGAAAGCCCTATAAAACTGCAGCAGACGCGCCCGATCTGCTCCCCAGGACCGATGGCTCAGACACTTCAAAATATTCAGTGCCTTCAGGGCCCGCACCTTGAGGTCTTTAAGGTGAGGCAACCACGACAACTTGGAATCAAAAGTGAGGCCCAGGAACCTCACAGTGTCTCTAAAAGGAAGAACGGTGTCCCTCAGACGCAATTCAGGGGAGGTAAAAAGACGCCGAGAACGATTAAAATGAACACACACAGATTTGTCTGCAGAAAAGGTAAAACCCGTCTTTGCAGTCCATGCCTCTAAGCGCTTTATCGTAAGCTGTAACTGCCGACTAGCACTGACAAGACTGGAGGAAGAACAGAAAACAGCAAAATCGTCCACAAACAAGGAGCATTGGGCAGGACTCCGGATAGTGGACGTGATACTGTTAATAGCAACGGCAAAGAGGGTGACACTTAAAACGCTGCCCTGAGGAACACCATTCTCCTGCACGTACAAATCCGATAGCACATTACCAACCCGATACCGAAAGAGGCGGTGAGAAAGAAAGGACCGAATGAAGATGGGGAGACGGCCACGAAAGCCCCACTCATGGAGTTGATTGAGGATAAGGCGGCGCCAAGTAGTGTCATACGCCTTATTAATGTCAAAGAAGACCCCTAGACAATGCTGGTTACGTAGAAAGGCCTGCTGGATGGCGGCCTCAAGCAGGGTCAAGTTGTCTATAGTGGAACGACATCTCCGAAAGCCACACTGAGAGGGGCTAAGGAGCTGCCTGGTCTCGAGCAGCCAAACCAGGCGGCGGTTGACCATGCGTTCCAACGTCTTCCCAACACAGCTCGTCAAGGCAATACTCCGATAACTACTGGGATGCGTTCGGTCCTTCCCTGGTTTGAGGAGGGGAATCAAAATTGCCTCCCTCCACGAGTCAGGGTACGTGCCAGATAACCATATCATATTGAAACAGTTCAGGAGAACTTCCTTGGATGGCAGCGACAGGTGCCGCAGCATGCTGTACCGGATTTGATCATGACCAGGCGCAGTATCATGAGCCACAGACAGCGCAGAATCCAGTTCCCACATTGTGAAGGGGCAGTTATAGGGTTCAGAATTTAGAGACCGGAAGTCCAAGTGACCCCTTTCGATGGCAGTGCGGTAGCGGCAGAAATCTGGATCACAGTTAATAGTGGCGGTAGATTCCGCAAAATGCATGGCCAGTGTCTGGGCAATGTCTCTCGGCGCCGTGAGGAGACATCCCTGATGCAGCAATGCCGTGACAGGTAGCTGGCTGAGTTTCCCGGAAATCCTCCTGATGGCTTCCCATACTTTCGTAGAACTAGTGGAGCGAGAGATGGAATTCAAGAACGATTGCCATGACCGTCGTTTGCTCTCTTTAATCACTCGCCGCGCTCTGGCCCTTGCCACCCGAAAGGCCGCAAGATTGTCAGCTGAGGGACGGCACTTGAAGCGGCGCAGTGCTGCACGGCGGGCGCGGATGGCTGAGTGGCACTCAGTGGTCCACCAAGGGACAGGACGCCTCTTGGGATGACCGGATGATCGTGGGATTGACAATTCAGCAGCATGAGAGATCACGGCTGTAACATGGTCTACCCATTCGTGGACGCTGGCACGGTGTTCCAAAACAGCCAGTTGGCTGAAAAGTGTCCAGTCAGCTCTGCAAAGGTGCCACCGGGGCGGCACTGGTAATGCCACAGCCTCATCCAGGAGGCGAATCCAGAGGGGGAAGTGGTCACTAGAATGGAGGTCAGCTGCAGCCTCCCACAGAGCAGAATCCGCGAGTGCTGGAGAGCAAAAGGAAAGGTCAATAGCCGATGACGATCCGGAAGCAGTACAGAAATGAGTGGGAGCACCAGAGTTGAGGAGGCACAGTTCTTCAGACATCATGACGCTTTCCAGAATGCGACCCCTGGGGCAAGTAGTCGGAGAGCCCCATAAGACATTATGAGCGTTGAAGTCCCCCAGAAGAAGAAATGGGCGAGGGAGTTGGCTAATAAGGTCCGTGAGAGCCTCAGAGTCTATCGCATCCGGAGGTGGTAAATAAACAGAACAGACTGTGAGCCTCCGACCCACAAGAATGTCAACTGCAACTGCTTGCAAGTCGGTGACGAGAGGGAGCTCAGATGAGGGGTGCACATCACGGACAAAAACCGCAACACCACCCTTTGCCCTTTGCCCCGTCAGATCATCTTTTCGATATGCGGTATAGCCGCGTAAAGAAGGAGAATCAGTGGCCCGAAAATGTGTCTCTTGGATACATAAGCACAAGGGGCACTCTCGTATGAGGAGTTGTAATTCGGCCACATGCGTCCTGAAACCATTCAGGTTCCACTGTAATATGGGAGCCAGTAATCAGGGTGGCTGAACTTTCACCCTGCCTCTGTGCTTTGGAGGAGAGACCGTACTGGCCGGAGATTTATTCCTGGGTGCGAGAATATCGCTCCCGGTCGACATCAATGTCCATAAGCTTCGATGACGACCCACGGGAGATGTCAGACAGTACGATGGCATCATCATCGGACCGACGCTGACTAGTCTCCTCAGGTGGCAGAACCTTCATCTTCTGAGGCTTTGTCTTGGGGGGCTTGGAATGCAGAGCCTTGTCAACAGTTGGAGGTTTACTCGCCTGGGCAGAAGGCGCCATATGGGGGGAGGCTGGAAGTACCTCAATGTCAGCAACCACGGCCTTGTCCGATGTAGCGGGGAGAGCCGCAGATTGCAAAACAACCGCAGCAGCACAAGTGCACTGGCAAGCGCAGGTTTTAGTGCTAACACTAGCAACCTCCGTTTGTGTAGCAACAGTGGCCAGTTGTACCGGTTTTTTGAGAGCGGAAGCGAAAGATGTGGAAAACACAGGAGGTTGCATGGCCTTAAAGATCTTCTTGGCCTCACCATAGGGGATGCGCTTAGATGTTTTAATCTCCTGTACCTTCCGCTCTTCGAGATAGATGGGGCAGATCCGGCTCCAGACAGGGTGACTCCCAGAGCAATTCACGCACTTCACAGGCGATGAACAATCGGCTCCGTCATGGGCAGGCTGACCACATTTACCACACGTGGCTATCCCATTGCACCCCAACGTAGTATGCCCAAAGCGCTGACATTTAAAACAGCGCGTTGGGTTGGGGAAATATGGCCGTACGGACAAACGTAAAAACCCCGCTTTAACATGCTCCGGGAGTCTCGGGCAACTGAATGCGAGAATAAACGAGTCAGATTTGACGAGGTCCCCATTGACTCGTTTCATAATGTGCTGCACGTCAACAATTCCTTCGTCAGCCCACTCAGATTTTAGCACGTCTATGGGGATATCCACCAAGTCCCTACACGTCACAACACCCTTACTATAGTTCAAAGTGGAGTGGAGCTCGGTCTCGACAGCGTACTCTCCTAGACAATTTGCTTTCCGAAGGGCAGCGACTTGACGGGAACTAGAAGTTTCAACTAACAGAGTCCCATTGCGCAGTCGCTTTACAGATTTCAGTGTTCCTGCAATTCCCTTAAGACCCTTGTGGATGTAAAAGGGAGAAACCCTCTCAAAGCTACCCTCCTTCCTTTTAATAATCAAAAACACATTCTGATTATCAGCATGTGCTCCGTTACTACATTCTGTTAAACCTCTAGCAACACCAGGCGCTGGAGGACTCGCAGCGCGTAGCCGCTTTTTCGATTGGGTGTGTTTTCCTACCAGCGGCCCACCCAAGCCACTGGTAGGGGGAAATGTAGAGGTCGAAGGGTCCATTGTGGTCCCACGAGCAGCTAGGGAACTGAAAGTCCGCTCAGACAGAGCCCCGCGTGCCTGAGTAAGCCTTATACAACTGGGGTGCGGCAGGTGCCCCAGAGGTTGCCCGCTTGCGACTGTTCCACCCCAACAGCCATGCATCTTCTAGGCGCGGAGCACACCGAAAGATTGAGGGGTTTTTATAGAGGTTGGCCTTCCTCGCAATCCAGGCGGTCAAGCCAAGATTACCATTCCCCGCAGCACACAACATTTCACCGCCGCGCCGTACGGTGGTCGCTGAAGCATGTCCGGGGGTTACGGTGCGGCGCGGCGCAGACCAGTCCCCAGCTCAGGACCCCGGGGTCGCCAAGCCCGTACTCAGCAAGTGAATGCTGAGCCCCTGGGGGCACATACGCAGAGGTGTGTTGGTGCATGTCTTCGTACGGTGCAGCGAGTAAGTGTGCAGACGCACTATTGGTGACTGTTGAAAATGGCTCGAAAAACATATTGATGACGTTGGAAACGGAAATGAGCGTTTATCGTCATTGGCCGGAAGGCCCATTAGGGGCAGGTCCGGCCGCCTTGGTGCAGGTCTTACTACATTCGACGCCACATTGGGCGCCGGATGGGAATGAAATGATGATGAAGACAACAACACGCAGTCCCTCAGCGGAGAAAATCCCCGACCCAGCCGGGAATCGAACCCGGGCCCGTAGGGCGGCAATCCGTCAAGATGACCACTGAGCTGTCGGAGTGGACATTGATGACGTTATGAGGGGTAGAATACTAGGGCGACTGGAGGCTGGTCAAACACATCAGATCGTTGCACGGGCCCTCCGTGTGCTACAAAGTGTGATCCCAAGATTATGGCAACGATTCCAGCAGACAGGAAACGTGTCCAGGCGCTACAGTAGTGGACGTCCACAGTGTACAACACCACAAGAAGACCGATATCTCACTATCAGTGCCCTGAGACGGCCATGGAGTACTGCAGGTAGCCTTGCTCGGGACCTTACCGCCGCCACTGGCTCAGTTGTCTCCAGACAAACAGTCTGCAGACGACCGACCGGCCTTGGTCTATTCTTCCGGAGACCTGCAAGGTGCATTCCACTGACCCCTGGTCACAGGAGAGCCCGAAGAACCTGGTGTCAAGAACACAGTACATGGTCATTGGAGCAGTGGTCCCAGGTTATGTTCACGGACGAGTCCAGGTATAGGCTGAACTGTGATTCTCGCCGGTTTTTCATCTGGCCTGAACCAGGAACCAGATACCAACTCCTTAATGTCCGTGAAAGGGACTTGTACGGAGGTCGTGGTTTGATGGTGTGGGGTGGGGTGGGATTATGATTGGTGCACGCACCCCCCTCCATGTCTTTGACAGAGGATCTGTAACAGGTCAGGTGTGTCGGTACATCATTTTGCACCAGTATGTCCGCCTTTGAGGGGTGCAGTGGCTCCCACCTTCCTCGTGATGGATGATAACGCACGGCCCCACCGAGCTGCCATCGTGGAGGAGTACCTTGAAACAAAAGGTATCAGGCGAATGGAGTGGCCTGCCTGTTCTCCAGACCCAAACCCCACCGAGCATGTCTGGGACGCTCTTGGTCGACGTATCGCTGCACGTCTTCAAACCCCTACGACGCTTCAGCAGCTCCGACAGGCACTGATGCAAGAATGGGAGGCTATACCCTATCAACTGCTCGACCACCTGATCCAAAGTATGCCAGCCCGTTGTGTGGCTTGTGTACGTGTGCACGGTGATCATATCCCATATTGATGACGGGGTACATGCGCAGGAAACTGTGCCGCGTAGTGCGGGACTACATTCTGCAATTATCATTAATTTATGAGCTTGAGTGTAGATGGTCATAGCATGGATTTGGGAATACATTGACGAGGCTAGACTTCCAGCACAGCTGTCAACTACCATTCCACTGGTGGTCAATATTTCAAAACCACAGTGAAGCTTTGGCCACCCAGAAAGAAGTATATTGCTCTAAAGTTTTCGTGTTTTATTACGCCTCACAAAAGAGAAAAACTAGTACAGTACATAAGTCGAACGGTGTGATCCATCAAAAATATTATGTACTAGAATGGAGTACGACACACGTGGCTTCAAATTTCGTTGAACCTAATGCCCTCAATTTCATCCATCTTAAACCAGAATCCTTACATAAAAAATAAATAATAAAGAAAACTGCTGTATGTAGAACAAAGGTATCTGTTCTTAATTTATCGAGTCAGTATCAAGCACACGAGGCCACGCAAACTTCATTCCTTGTTTCTGGATGTATTTAACACTGTATATTATACCTGAATCACTGCCTGAACCACAACAGCTTGCAGCTTGTGCATTATATCTCTGATTTGTTTTTCTTAGTTGCAGGCACATTAACAGTTACAAATGAGACTTCGTCTATATGCCGACGGTTAAAGTTTGTATACCTCAGTTCCACGCTCTTGCTGGCCTCAGCAGTGTTCAATAAAATGCGTATCTTTAATCCTGGAGTAACAATGCTTAGTGGTCGAAGTAATCCTTATTTATATAAATATATATATCAAAAATCTGAGCAGCCGTCTTAGGTTGTTTGCAGATGAGGCTGTTATTTATCGACTAGTAAATACATGAGAAGATCGAAACAAATTGCAAAACCATTTAGAAAATATATCTGTATGGTGCGAAAATGGGCAATTGACCCTAAATAAAGAAAAGTGTGAGGTCATTCACATGAGTGCGAAAAGGAATCCGTTAAACTTCGGTTACACGATAAATTAGTCAAATCTAAAGCCTGTAAATTCAACTAAATACCTAGGAATTACAATTACGAACAATTTTAATTGGAAGGAACACGTAGAAAATGTTGTGGGGAAGGCTAACCAAAGACTGCGTATTATTCGCAGGACACTTAGAAAATGTAACAGATCTACCAAAGAGACTGCCTACATTACGCTTGTCCGTCCCTTTTTAGAATACTGCTGCGCGGTGTTGGATCCTTACCAGATAGGATTAACAGAGTACGTCGAAAAAGTTTAAAGAAGAGCAGAACGTTTTGTATTATCGCGAAATAGGGGAGAGCGTGTCACTGAAATGATACAGGATTTGGGATAGACACCATTAAAACAAGGGTGTTTTTCGTTGCGGAGGAACCTTCTCACGAAATTCTAATCATCAGCTTTCTCCTCCGAATGCGAAAATATTTTGTTGACGGGACCTACAAATAGAGAAACTATTACCATTATAAAATAAGGGGAATCAGAGCTCGCAAGGAAAGATGTGTGTGTTCGTTCTTTCCGCGCGCTATACGTGACTGGAATAATAGGGAATAGTGACGATGGTCAGATGAACCCTCTGCCAGGCACTTAAATGTGATTTAAAGAACATCTATGTAGATGTAGAACTATGATGGATAGATGGTTCTTACCCCTGCAGCAATTGGTGTCCCACGGTAAGGGATATGTGTTGGTTGAAATCGGTCCAGTGGTTTAGGACGAGAGATGCGGAACACACACACACACACACACACACACACACACACACACACACAAAAGCACGCACGCACGCACTCGCGTTACAATCACACTCAGCATACACACCCAACACACGAATGTCTCAAATCGTAGGAATGGTGCCAATGTTCGCGAAGGGAGAAAAACCTTTCCAATAAGGCGGATGGATGAATCTACCCTTTTGGGTCTCCCACACCATCAAGCCACACGACTTTACTTTTACCGGTCGAGCGCGATTGTACACGAGAGCTGCTGGTAGGATATGGAAGATGTGCTTATCAAGTTTTAAGCAACATGATGAGTATTAGGCTATGTGACGTTAAACCGAATATCATATTAGACGATACCGCTCTCTTGAATGGAACATAATATTGCATTTAAAAACATTTAATTCGTAAAGAGAAACAGACCGACATCTTCCATCGTCACCGGACACTGCGTTAAACACGTGCGGCTGATCACTCTTAGAAGAAATACTTGCTGTATGCATGGGATGAATTTTCGCTGTATACGGAAACTCAAACGGAAAAGATAACCCTAAAAAGGAACCAATAAGTATGGTACTTTGGTTCCCGAAAATCAATGCTTGGAGCCGTAGATGCTGCTTTCTAGTGCGCAAAAGACAACCAGGAAAAAATGTTCCCAATATAAAGAGTTCATGGAGCTGCTCTCTCTCTAAATGAAGCACATCAGTTTAAAATATTTAATGTAAATGTGATGAATATATTTAAAATTGCTTTAAGTAAATGTTATTGTTGATTAGGAGATCTAGGGCGTGGAGAGGGGACTATGGGTGTTTAGCCGACAAATTATTTTTTTTTCCTCCATCATGCCACTGAAATCTTTTGATTGATCAACAATGACTTACTGGTATTCGTATCAGGATTACAATGCCATTACGCTGTTGTGTTTTCTAACAGTTAATGACGAAAGATTGTATCCAAAATTGCTTTCTTAAACAAGTGTTAAGAACTGCATTATGCAATACACAACTGTAACGGTAATTTTATTACAGACGATCAATTTCGGTCAAGGATCATACCGTCATCGGGTCTGATCGTAGACCAAAATCGATCATCTCTAATAAAATATACCGTTACTGTTGTGTATTGCATAAAGCAGTTCTGAAGATTCATTGAAGGTGGACAACACCGCCTACATAAAACATTTCTAAAATGAAATAGATGGGCTTGATTTATTCATACTAGAGGACAAAAGGATATTTATTACATTTGCTTCTTTTCATTTTTTTTTTTTTTTTGAAGGCTTTAAAGCGCGTTTTGTCGGGGTCTTATTATAGTGTGATAGGGTGTGTACAGCGTGTCAGAAAACACACTTTTTCGTACAAAACTTAGTTCTGTCCGCAGATGGAGATTAAGCATTTTGGAAAGTTGCTCCTCTTACTATCCGTTTTTCTTTGGACATACCGACCTCCATGTGTCTCATAGAATGGGAGTCGTGACTTAAGAGCAAACGCTATTCGTTGACAATCATCAGCAGACCGTCTACTGACGTATTTCAAGTCTTTCCTCCGACGCTCCGTCGCCAAGTTAGGGTCAACGCCAGTCGCCTACTACGGATCGTCATAACGCAGCAAGGTTCGTTGAACTATTGTTTTAGGCACTAGTGTAGTACGATGTATTTGTCCATAACAACTGAGAATCCATAAACAAGTAACTCGTTATTCAGCAGTTTGGAGGCGCGTAACGTCAACGTGTTTACGAGGCAATTCGACCTCCGTTTGGCATCCGCCTGGCGTTCACCCGTGCAAAGTGTGGCACAGACTCCACAATGAGAGCCATTGAATGAGGAACTGCTGCCGATAAGATAAGGTCGTGTGAAGCAAACAAACTTCCAGCAGTGATTTATTGACACTGTAGTCAGACGGGCTTACTGAACACTGCTGAAACCTTCCGTGGCATACACTGCTGCAACGGTGGAGTTCTCACAGAGTACGCTGTGTGCGCCGAAGACTCTTTACATCTAAATCTACCGAAGCGAAGGGGAACGAGGATTACGCTGTCCTTTGTGGTTGCTAAAAGGAGATTACTTGAGCTAGCAATAATCAAATAGCAGTCAGTTCAATAACCAGAGATTCTTGTTGAAGAGTCCAACTTTAGAGCGATCATTACATTCCATCCACATTTTATCCACCTACTACTAACATTTTTCATGAGACTACTAATAATTTCGCAATAGTCTGGTATGAAGGAATAGTTATCAGTTATTCTGCGGCGTGTCTTTTTTTTCGGGCTACACAAAGCAATTATCAGTTGTGAATTTTAATGTGTTAACTCAAAAAAATTGTTCAAATCGCTCTGAGCACTAAGCGATTTAACTTCTGAGGTCATCAGTCGCCTAGAACTTAGAACTAATTAAACCTAACTAACCTAAGAACATCACACACATCCATGGACGAGGCAGGATTCGAACCTGCGACCGTAGCGGTCGCTCGGCTCCAGACTGTAGCGCCTAGAACTGCTTGTGTTAACTAACGATGCATATCACTTCTGTTAAGTCCCCCTACTTGAAATTTAGTTTGATGTCCGTCAGGTAGAAAATAAAGGTCAGAAACAAACTATATATAAAAGAAGTTCTAAAAACTAAGGAGGAGCTTACTAATTCCTATTGAAGTGGTGAAGGTTGTCACCAAAAAGAAAAGGAAGAAAGAAAGATTATAGTTTAATGACACATCGAAGACGAGGTCATTCCTTCTACATACGCACTCCACAATCCACTATATAATGCGCCGAGGAGGACAACCTCTACCACTGACAGTCATTTCCTTTCTTGAAACTTTCTGGCAGATTAAAACTGTGTGCCGGACCGAGACTCGAACTCGGGACCTTTGCCTTTCGCGGGCAAGCGTTCTACCGACAGAGCTACCCAAGCACGACTCACGCCCCGTCCTCACAGCCTTAATTCCGCCAGTACCTCGTCTCCTACCTTCAAAACTCCAAACTTCGCAGGAGAGTTTCTGTGAAGTTTGGTAGGTAGGAGACGAGGTACTGGCGGAATTAAAGCTGTGAGGACGGGGCGTGAGTCGTGCTTGGGTAACTCAGTCGGTAGAGCGCTTGCCCGCGAAAGGCAAAGGTCCCGAGTTCGAGTCTCGGTCCGGCACACAGTTTTAATCTGCCAGGAAGTTTCATATCAGCGCACACTCCGATGAAGAGTGAAAATTTTCATTCTATTTCCTTTCTTGTTCCACCCGCTAAAAGGAAGCGGCAAAAACGGTTATTTACACGACTCCGTACCAGTCCTTATTTCTCTATCTAGTCTTTGCGGTTGTTCGGGAAGTTTATGCTGGCGGCACAAGATTTGGTATTTAGGACATCTGCAACTATGAGAGATGATAATCTAGAATTGTCCGCTCTAATTATTATAATTATTTATTCGATCCTCGACCAGTTTCGGGGTTCTAAAATCCATCTTCAGATGTGTAAAGCTGCAACATACGAAGGAAAGAAGGGAAGAAATGTAATGCAATATATGTGTAAAAACCAAAGGAGCACACGGCTGGAATAAGGCGACTCACAGTATTTGGTGGCAATAAGCACTCGAGCCAATCAGAGAAAGAGCTCCAATAACTGAATGTTTATGAAACTAGGAAAAAAGGGAAGGGCCTAATAATCAAAGTGACCTAAAAATGTAGCGTGTGGGCCGAAGTACAGAGAAACTACTCAAACTGTCCGCCGCCCGGCAGGAATACCAACCACTACTGTGTGCGAGGTCGTGTGTGTGTGTGTGTGTGTGTGTGTGTGTGTGTGTGTGTGTGTGTGTGTGTGTGAGGGGGGGGGGGGGGCACGTGGAGGTCTGGAGGCGCGGCGCAGGCGCCAACGGTGTACTAGAGAGTAAACTGACGTTATCAACAAAGATAAAGAAAATATGGACTGACTGGTCCGAGCGTTTACAATTCATCACTTAAGAACGTAATAGTCTATGAACGAACTGCGGTGTGCCTGCCGATGGGCTAAATAACTCTCAAGCATGTGATAATGTGAGGATTTTACACAGTAAGGCAACGGTAAGTAAAGTGAGTGAACAAGCAATAAAAACAGTAACAAAAGTGATAAATATTAATGCTAAAAATATTAATGATAAGTAAATCGTCATATGTATGTATGTATGAGAGGCTGAGTTTCTGGATGAGGTATCGAATATGTTGCTTCCCCCTACTTATACCTCCCGAGGAGATCACGAATGTAAAATTAGACAGATTCGAACACGCACGTAGGCTTTCCGGCAGTCGTTCTTCCCGCGAACCATACGCGACTGGAACAGGAAAGGGAGGTAATGACAGTGGCACGTAAAGTGCCCTCCGCCACACACCGTTGGGTGGCTTGCGGAGTATAAATGTAGAAGTAGATGTAGATTATGGGCTTGAGTGACTAAGGATAAAATTTATAAAAACCATCAAAAATCTAGAATGTGGGTGTAGTAATGTAAGCAACGAAATAACCAAAAGTGATCAGCTTGGGCGCCATACATTATACAAAGGAATAATGATATGGAAAGATGGCTAAGAGGGCGAGCAACTAAATGAATTGGAGAAAAATAAGCCTGAACCTCAACTGCTAGTAAAAATATGTGCTGTAACAGGTAGCAAGGCAGTGGTGGACAGGCGCTTCTAGACCTCCGGCGTCGCCCCTCCACTCATTCGTGGTTGGCATTCCTGCCCTGCAGCTGCTAAGAGGCGAACAGTGTGAGTAGTGTTTGTTCTCTGTTTGTGTTTCCTTAATCCCACCTTCCCAGACATCACATGTACACGTCAGTTTGATTTTTAGGCCATCCCCTTTTTTTCTAGTTCCGCCAACATGCAATAATTTGAACTCTTTCACTGACTGGCCCAACCGGATGTTGTGTGTTGCCAAATACAATAGGTAAATCGCCTTGTTTTGGCAGCCTGCTCTTTTGGTTTTACGTATGTGCTGCGTTATATTTCTTCCCTCTTCTCCTTTCTATATTACAGTTTAGTACACCTGAAGATGGGATTTTGAATACCGAAATAAGTCGTGGTTTGAATAAATAATTAGTACAACTGAAACGGATATTTCTAAAATAATTATTATGTTGGCCTCACTAGAATCTTTCTGCAGTCAGCTGCAAATGCCGGTTCTCTAAATTTTCTCAGTAGCTTTCCCTGAAAATAACGTCACAATCCCTTCAGGGTTTGACCATTTGCGTGCTGGTCGAATAACTAGCAACCCGCCTCTGAAGTGCTTCGATGTCTTCCTTCAATCCGCCCTGGTGCGGATCCCAAACACTAACAATACTCAAGAAAGGGTCGAACTAGTGTTCTATATGCGGTCTCCTTTATAGATGAATCGCATTTGCTTAAATTCCTCCTAATAAACCGAAGTCTACCATTCGTTTTCCCTACTAAAATTCTTACGTGCTCCTTCCATTTGCTATTGCTTTGCAACGTTACAGCTAGATGTTTAATAGACGCGACTGTGTCAAGTAGTACACTACCAAAGCTGTGTACATTTTGCTATGTTTAGATCTATCTGCCTTTTATCACACCATCTACAAAATTTTAAGTCATCTTGTATCATCCTCCAATCACTCAACGGCGACGCCTTACCGTACACCACAGTCTCATCAGCAAACAGTCACAGATTGCTGCTCACCTGTCCGCCAGCTCATATGTATACAGGGTGTCACAAAAAGGTACGGCCAAACTTTCAGGAAACATTTCTCGTACACAAAGACGGAAAATATGTTATGTGAACATGTGTCCGGAAACTCTTACTATCCATGTCAGAGCTCATTTTATTACTTCTCTTCAAATCACATTAATCATGGAATGGAAACACACCAACAGAACGTACCTGCGTGACTTCAAACGCTTTGTTACAGGAAATGTTCAAAATGTCCTCCGTTAGCAAGGATACATGCATCCACCCTCCGTCGCATAGAATCCCTGATGCGCTGATGCAGCCCTGGAGAATGGCGTAGGGTATCACAGCCGTCCACAATACGAGCACGAAGAGTCTCTACATTTGGTACCGGGGTTGCGTAGACAAGAGCTTTCAAATGCCCCCATAAATGAAAGTCAAGAGGGTTGAGGCCATGGAATTGGTGCGCCTCTACCAATCTATCGGTCACCGTATCTGTTGTTGAGAAGCGTACGCACACTTCGACTGAAATGTGCAGGAGCTCCATCGTGCATGAACCACACGTTGTGTCGTACTTGTAAAGGCACATGTTCTAGCAGCACAGGTAGAGTATCCCGTATGAAATAATGATAACTTGCTCCATTGAGCGTAGGTGGAAGAACATGGGGCCCAATCAAGACATCACCAACAATACCTGTCCAAACGTTCACAGAAAATCTGTGTTGATGACTTCATTGCACAACTGCGTGCGGATTCTCGTCAGCCCACACATGTTGATTGTGAAAATTTCCAATTTGATCACGTTGGAATGAAGCCTCATCCGTAAAGAGAACATTTGCACTGAAATGAGGATTGACACATTGTTGGATGAACCATTCGCAGAAGTGTGCCCGTGGAGGCCAATCAGCTGCTGATAGTGCCTGCACATGCTGTACATGGTACGGAAACAACTCGTTCTCCCGTAGCACTCTCCATACAGTGACGTGGTCAACGTTACCTTTACAGTAGCAACTTCCCTAACTGTGACATTAGGATTATCGTCAACTGCTCGAAGAATTGGCTCGTCTATTGCAGGTGTCCTCGTCGTTCTAGGTCTTCCCCAGTCGTGAGTCATAGGCTGGAATGTTCCGTGCTCCCTAAGACGCCGATCAATTGCTTCGAATGTTTTCCTATCGGGACACCTTCGTTCTGGAAATCTGTCTCGATACAAACGTACTGCGCCAAGGCTATTGCCCCGTGCTAATCCGTACATCAAATGGGCATCTGCCAACTCCGCATTTGTAAACATTGCACTGACTGCAAAACCACATTCGTGATGAACACTAACCTGTTGATGCTACGTACTGATGTGTTTGATGCTAGTCCTGTAGAGCAATGAGTCGCATGTCAACACAAGCACCGAAGTCAACATTACCTTCCTTCTGTTGGGCCAACTGGCGGTGAATCGAGGAAGTACAGTACATACTGACGAAACTAAAATGAGCTCTAACATGGTGTTGTGGTTGGCAGGAGAGCCAACCGTATGGTTAAAGGAGGCCTAAATGCACGCGTTTTAGCTCACGCAGGCTGGCGTGAGGTCTGGAACATGACAAGGGAATTAGAATTGAGAAAAACGGACGTAGCTGGTGGAATACTTAACTTTAATCCATTAATGACGAACGTCGCTCTTTATGGTACATGATTCACAATATCAATAGTACGGATACTGGCGCCTTGCTAGGTCGTAGCAAATGACGCAGCTGAAGGCTGTGCTAACTATCGTCTCTGCAAATGAGAGCGTAATTTGTCTGTGAACCATCGCTAGCCAAGTCGGCTGTACAACTGGGGCGAGTGCTAGGAAGTCTCTCTATACCTGCCGTGTGGCGGCGCTCCGTCTGCAATCACTGATAGTGGCGACACGCGGGTCCGACGTATACTACAGGACCGCGGCCGATTTAAAGGCTACCACCTAGCAAGTGTGGTGTCTGGCGGTGACACCACACATGGAAATTAAGCGTTTCCGGACACATGTCCACATAACATCTTTTCTTTGTTTGTGTGTGAGGAATATTTCCTGAAAGTTTGGCAACACCTTTTTGTAACACCCTGTTTAGAGAATAACAGCGGTCCTAACACACTTCCCTGGGGGCACTCGTTGCGATACCCTTGTCTTTAATTAACTCTCACCGTCGAGGACAACGTACTGTGTTCTGTAAATTAAGAAGTGTTCAAGTCATTCTCATAACTTAGAATCTATTCCGTATGCTTATACATTCATTAACAGTCTAGTGAGGCATCGAGTCGCTTTCCGGAAATCTAAGAATATGGAATCAGTATGTTGCCTTTCATTCGCAGTACATTATGTGAGGAAAGGCTATGCGGACTATAGCATGGGCGATGCTTTCTAAAACTGTGCTGATCTCTGGAGAGAAGCTATCCCATCTCTATGGTATTTATTATATTCGAACTGAGAATATGCTCAAGAATTCTGCAGCAAACCCGTGTTAAGGATATTGGTCTGGAATTTTGCGGGTCAGTTGTTTTACCCTTCCTGTACACAGGAGTCACCGGCGCTTTTTTCAAGTCGCTTGGGACTTTGCTCTGGACGAGAGATTCACGATAAATGCAAACTAATTAAGAAGTCAGTGCTGTAGAGCACTCTTCGTAAAATCGTGTTGGGATTCCATCCAGACCCAGCTAGATGTTTGTTTTCATCTCTGTCAGTTGTTTCCTTATGCCAGGGATGCCCATTACTATGTCCTTCCATACGGGAGTCTGTACAATGGTCAAACGACGGTATATTTGCACAGTACTCCTGTGCGAACGATTTCTTAAATGCGGAGTTTAAAATTTCGGCTTTTGTCTTCTTTCTTCAACTGTCAGTCCCAACTGGCCAATGAGTGACTATAGATATCTTCGGGCCGCTTAGCGATTTTACATAGGACCAGATCCTCTGCTAATGTTACGGTTTCAGTAGCTGTATGCGTCGTGCATTGATCTTTTTGCAGGTTCTCTACCACTTTTTGCCCTTTCTGTTTTGACCGTGAGTGCAACAGTCTTTTCTGCCTTTTCCGAATATTGTTAAACCACGGTCGATCTTTTCCGTCCTTAATCCATCTACTCAGTCTACAATTCTCCAGAGCACGATATACAGTGTCTTTAGACTTCACCCGTAACTCCCCTACGTCTACCATACTGGAACTAAATGTCGTCAGTTCATTGTCTCAGTCGGATGCTAAGAACTGTTTATCTCTTCCAGTGTCGCATGACGACATCGTGACCACTAATCCCAGTCTCTCAACTGACACCGTTGATAAGATCAGGTCACTTTGTAGCTGCAGGGCCTAAAATATTTCCACTGTGTGAGCTGCTGAACTAGCCGCTAAAGACAGATTTCGGAAAACTGTGTTCAAAAGTACTTCGCAAGATCGTCTGTCCGTAACCCCTGCTATTAACCATAGACGTTCCAGTCTGTGCTCGGTAGATTAAAGTCGCCCCCATTTAATATTGCATGATCTGGCGTTTCCAAGCTATTGGCTGTAGAGTTTCTTTGGATGATTCTAGAACTGTCACAGCGGAAAAGGATGGTCGATAAAAACATCGAACAGTTAACTTTATTTCATCTAGGCCTGTTATAAGCACCCAGTTAACTTCACTGGCACACACTCTGGCGAGATAGGGGTGGGAAATGAAGTCAACCGTATTTTTGTAGAACGAACCATCACGACATTTACCTTAAGCGATCTAGGTTCCGATTCCCGGCGAGGTCAGGGATTTTCTCTACCTCGTGATGGCTGGGTGTTGTGTGTTGTCCTTAGGTTAGTTACGTTTAAGTAGTTCTAAGTTCTAGGGGACTGATGACCATAGATGTTAAGTCCCATATTGCTCAGAGCAATTTTTTGATCTACGTTCAACTATTTACAGAAATGGTACAAGTGCCTTTACTACTCGCTTTGACACTTGGTTCAACTATTAGCTTATAAACACTGAGTGATCTAGTTGTGTATCCCAGAACACACGTATACAGCAATATAAGCTTCACGAGAGCGTTTAACGCCTATCAGTAGATCAGGCTACACGTGTTCACCAGAACAACAGAAATCTTCATGCACGATTTCGAAAAACATTTCCTGCATAATGAGCTCCTCAGTGGTAGTATCAAATATTGGTACAATTTCAGTATGTAGATGATGTACTGTGTCAGCTGACTGGAACCAAAAGTAAATTGAACACATTCCTAAACCACCTAAACTCGCAACACAAAAACTTACAGTTCACGATGGAAATTGGCGAAAAATCTATTAACTTCTTAGACCTCAGCGTGGGTCTCACTACAAACACACATATTTTCAGAATTTACAGAAAACCCTTCACAAGAGACATGGTGATACCCTCATGTTCATAATACCCAATAACACATAAGCATGATGCCTTCCATTCCATGGTACAACGTCTTACAACCTTACCAATGTCAAAACAAAATTTTCATACATAATTAGACATCATTAAATGTATTGCGTCAAACAATGGCTATATCACTGAATTAAGTGAGAACATTATACACAACAAAAAAAATGAAAAAGAAAAATATTGCCCTATGTTTATGCCTCCTACCCCGCATCAACAGTCTATCTAGAACCAACTGGTGTATCATCGCATATTTAGGAACAACTATCAAATCTTGCAATTACAAAACGTCGCTTTATGTAAGAGGCACTAGAGTTGATATCCTGTTCAACAGCAGCGGTGAACAGATTTATTAAGTAACAGTGCTGTTCACAATATCACTTGCACTGACTACAACGGACTGTATATTGGTGAGATACGTAGGGCCATATCGAGTTGGCTGATCGAACACGAACGCAGCTGGAGATTACGTAAGTCAGACCCCACCATTGCCGAACATGTGCTGAAGACAGGACACAGGTATAAAGCCCACACACAAGCACTACGTATAGCCAACGGAGGATGAAAACTAAGCCTGTTAGAATCACTTGAGATAAACCGAAATTTAGTTCAACGTCCGCAGCTGGTTCTAAATGATCAGTTACAGTTGAGCGCATCCCCACTTTTAAGCTTCACATGAAGCAATCAACCAGCGACACACCTACAGACCGCCACAATGACACACTGCTACGCGAAATAAGAACAGAATTTCCTATTCCTTCCCTTGCTTACCCCACGAACTTCAGCCATGTAACTTGTAATAGTTTAATATTAGTATGTATTTTAACCATGAAGTGCGTTTCATGTTGCCAATTGCTTAAAAACGTTACTTACAAGGGAAAACATGTTTGTTGCGTAACTCAAACTACTAGTGCTCAGTTAGATAGCACTAAACTTTTGTCACATGCTCACAAACTACGGCATCATAACCGTATAACCTGTAATACTGTAAGATTATTATACATAATAATTAAAATACATACAGTCCGTTGCCTAAAGATTGGTCTACAACTTTTAAAAAAGTCTGTTGCATAACGTAAACGAAGAGTCTTCAGTTTAACAGATTCTCGGCCACAGTCAAGACTTCCCGAAATTTAGCGTTATAACCATTTAATCTGTAATATCATGTAGTTTATTTATTGTGCTTAACGTTGACCATTGTATAAATTGTAATTTCAACGTTAAAAATAAAGTTTGAAGCACAACACATTATGCAAGTGATTGTATCTTTGCTTATAATGTTTGGGTACCTAGGAAGTAGTGTCCTTTCTAGACGCTTTCCTGAAGATGGCCTAATAAGCCGAAAACTACTTTGAAATAAACAAAAATCAGTAGAACAGAAACACTTATTATTCAACCTCAAATAAATAAAAAAATATTATCCGCCTCCGTAACCGGTATTGCTAACACGTGGCTTTCGGCCAGTGGGTAGCTCGTCTGACTGCTTTGCAAGCAAGGCCAGAACATGGGGCGGACGTGTAGACAGCTTTCTGCAGTATAAGAATCGATTTAAGTGTACAACTTCTCAAAGAATTTTTTAAAAAAGATCATTATTAAAGCAGTTTTGCAGCAAAAGCGATTCCAAACACACGATTCTTAGAGCAGGTCACACCAGCGTCATAGCGCAAAACGAAGTTCGTGCCCGCGCGTGTGACGGTTCAGTGCTAACGATAGATTTATTCGAAGCTTTTCATGCATGTACCTTCTAACGTCTGTTTTGGAAGTGTATGGAAGCAAACTAACAGCTAAAACCCTTATAGGGGCACACCCCTTTGGACCAATAAATTGGACGAAAACTATTGTGTACTCGAAAGAGATGAAAAAGTTGTGTGTGCAAAATCTGTCCGGTGGATTCATTTATTGAGCAGTCCTAGGACATCTACCACATTACAGAACATTTTCAACAATCTGAATGCCATCACCTCAAAGTTCTGAAATGGCAACCCACTCCGTAAGAGCTTTAAACTGTTTGCTTCTTTCACTTAAGCGTTTTGGGAAATCTCTGATCACGTATTATTTAGAAGACCTATAACGGTTAATTTTTTAATACGCTACTTTCTCGAGCGGAGATAACTTTCTACTATATCATCCTTTATTCCGTTTTAAAATAATTATTTGTAACGCTAGAGGCCGGCTCTGTGTGGCCGAGCGGTTCCAGGCGCTTCAGTCTGGAACCGCGCTACCGCTACGGTCGCAGGTTCGAATCCTGCCTCGGGCATGGATGAGTGTGATGTCGTTAGGTTAGTTAGGTTTAAGCTGTTCTAAGTTATAGGGGACTGATGACCTCAGATGTTAAGTCCCATAGTGGCAGAACCATTTGAACAATTTTTTTGTAACGCTAGAATAATATAAAAAGATTTATGAATTAAAACAGAAAACATAAATATGTTGTATTCCGGACTTCGAAGTGCCGGTCCTTAGTCTTGGTCGGAAATGAGGGAAATACGCTGTTTTATTTCGCCGCATTTCATGCGCCCTGTCGCTGACGCTATTTCAATGTAAAAACCTTAAACCGTTCTTCCTCTGTTAACAATGCAAGTTGTTTAGCATATCATCAGAACACGCCGCCGAGCTGTGAAGACGACGTCCGGAGTGCAGCCTTAATAAGATTACGAGCTGGGCCATGTGTCTGGATTAGGAACATTAAAGACCAGAATCAGGTGTGAAGTATTATTGTGCAGCGTAAGCTGCTCATTTACATTTATTCAAAAGGACATCTTCACTTGAAGGAAAGTGTCTGGGATCTTACGTACTGTTCCTTTGTCTTCATAGTTTGGATTAAACTCTCTTCGACAATCCTGTCTTTAGCGTGTCGGCACAGGATCGAAAGGACAGTCGACTCTCTTTACTATCTCACAGAACTTAAAATAATAATAATTGTAATAATAATAAAAATAATAATAATGATGATGATGAGAAGTCGATTTAGAACCGATCAATAGGATTCCGAACTCAGGTGCCCGAAAATGTGGCGTCACGGCCAGACACCACACATGCTAGGTGGTACCCTTTAAATCGGTCGCGGTCCGGTAGTATACGTCGGACCCGCGTGTCGCCACTATCAATGATTGCAGACCGAGCGCCGCCACACGGCAGGTCCAGGTCTAGAGAGCTTCCTAGCACTCGCCCCAATTGTACAGCCGACTTTGCTAGCGATGGTTCACTGAATAAATGCGCTCTCATTTGCCGAGACGGTAGTTGGCATAGCCTTCAGCTGCGTCATTTGCTACGACCTAGCAAGGCGCCATTATCAATTACTATTGATACTGTGAATCATGTAATGTCAGGGCCGACGTTCACCATTCATGGATTAAAGTTACGTATTCCACCAGCTACGTCCGTTTTTCTAAATTCTAATTTCCTTGTCCTGTTCCAGACCTCACGCCAGCCTGCGTGAGCTAAAACGCGTGCCTTTCGGCCTCCTCTAGTAACACGGTGTTTGCTCTCCTGCCAACCACAACAGAAAAACAGTACTCCCGTATTATAATTTCGCGCATGTGATGCGGTTTTGTTCCTACTGGAACAAAGACAATAGGAAGAGTCGGATGTACTTTCAAAAATGCACTATACCTTACTTTTCATTTGAATGACTCATATGATGCTTATGGAAAACACTTGTTGGAAAGCATGAAGGACTGAATATCAGTGGAATTTCAGGAATCACTTTTTTAACAAAGGATAAGCTTTTGTAATAGTGATATCCAGCTACGAGTAACTAAGAAATAAGGCGAATATATTTGTATTCTTAACAGCCCTTCACATTTGGTTAATGGGTTATTGAACCTGTGGCGTTAGTGAAGTGCCATATGACACACACAAAATTATAACTATCCTGGAGCTCTCCACGAATTACGCAACAGTAAGGTCTGAAACCTTTTTTGATAAGTTATATAGCCCCAGACGACAGACGAATATTGCTTTGCAGTTCATTGAGAATGGAAAATATTTTACCGTAACACCTAAGGAAGCTATCAGTAGTAACTCACTCTCCTTGTATGAAGACGCATGGCAAATTACTGTTGCACAAGCTCTGAGTCTCAGAATGACCTGGAGAGTCGTAAGCACTTGAGTTTTGAAGTCATACTTGTTGCTGGATGCATTATCTCAGACTTACTAAGCATTGGCTTGGCGGAATTCTCATGACGTGTCTGCCTACTTCGTGGTACGCTCTGCTTCCTGTCAGTGGTTTCTCCAGCAACCTACCAGGCAGCCTTATCACTATGCGGAGTTTACATGTGTTTCGCGCTCCATCCGTTACGGACGGAGCTGTCTGTAAATGTCAGCTGCAGTGATATATTGTAACTACTTCATCTACTTCGATGTTTACACAGTGGCCAATGTATCGAACTTTATTAGCTCCATTTACTTTTTGCTTGTTTGGCATTTCGGTGGTATGTTGATATTTCAAATAGTTTCTATATTCGTCTTACGTTCCTCCTGCTTTTAGAGATGGCCCTGTTCAGGTATTTGACGACGATTATTCAGATATTCCTTGTTCCTATGGGGATACAGATGACTGTGAGAATAATTTTTTTCACAGTCCCGAGGTCGATTCCGGTGACATTAACATCATTAGACCAGTGAAAAAGCGTAAGATCGCAATGTTTTCAAGTGCGTTGAGGGTGATACTGTTATTATCAATGCCCCGTTTCGTCATAATTTTAACCCTTACGAGAAGGTGCCCGGATCTCACTCGGGCCCTGTCTATGCCGGTGCTCCACTGAGATCCGAGCGCCTTCCGGAATGTTTCGTCTGTACTGTCCATATTTTAGTCCTTAGTTTCGAGCAGAATCCATTAGGTACCTTAAAGTTCAAAAATGGTTCAAATGGCTCTGATCACTATGGGACTTAACATCAATGGTCATCAGTCCCCTAGAACTTAGAACTACTTAAACCTAAGTAACCGAAGGACATCACGCAACACCCAGTCATCACGAGGCAGAGAAAATCCCTGACCCCGCCGGGAATCGAACCCGGGAACCCGGGGGTAGCTTAAAGATTATGGGAGCAAGTCGAAAAGTGTCTGCACAAAATTTCTCTTATTTCTTACAATAAAACAGTATTTACAGTGGCATCTTTTCAACACCGCCATATTTATCAGTACACTTGGTCTGACGGTGCTCTAACCTAGCAATATTCTAAGATAAGAAGTTTTCGTCAGTAGTAAGCCACATGTGCATCGCTCCCTTCAGCTCTTCATTTGAGGCGAATCGACAAAGTCTTTTACCACTCGTAAATGCGTCAAACAAATGGAAATCAGACAGGAAAGTGAGTACAGTGTGCAGGATGCTCCAACACATCGAAAGGCATATACCGAATTCGACATAGAAGTTTTCTGGGTGTCGTACCGAGTCATAATGTAAAAAACTACTGCTGCTCGTGAAAAACCAACGTTTCGGCCACAGTTGTAGCGGCCTTCTTCTGGGTCTACTGATGACTTTTATATCGACTGACTCTGGCCGCGGAAGCCTATGCAGTTATATATTCTGAATTGCTTGAATGGTGTGGCGACATGTGGACGCACATAGCCATGGAAAAAAACGTTGTCCCTTTTCCTAGGGCTATGTTCCAGAATTGATCCTTGTGCATCCCATAAAAGTATGAGCACCACCTATCCTGGATTGAGTCCTAAATTCCTTTTTGGGCAGAGATCTGGGGTGTTGCCATTCCAAGCTCTGGTGCCTGTTCTCTGTGTGAAAGTGATGAACTCATTATCTCGAGTATAATTCTTAACGAAAACATTTCAGCTTCATGAGTATGGCTAGGTTTTTACTATACAGCACATACTTTTCTGTAAGACTGACCTGTTCCTTAAACAAACATTAACGCTTGTTATGAGAAAACTAAATTAATTACTGTAATACGTCACGTCATATTTGTGCATATATGACGCTTTCTCTCTGTTAGAGCATATTTTAGTAATTAAGTGGTCATATTTGTTGTATTTTCCCTCTTTGAAGCAGTAAAGGGCTTTTCTCATGCAATTTCTTTTTTCAGTGTTACATTTCTCAGAAATATGCACCTCATTTTGTTGCCTGGAAAATGAGAAATATCTACCTTCCTCACCTATTTCGTTTGAATTCACAATATGGCCTCCACGCTCACCCACTTCACCCTCATGCATAGTGGATTTGTGTAGTCTATTATTGCTCTACGAGCAGATAGCAGCTACGAAATCCTAGACCCCGGACGGTAGCCTACTGTATTATTCTGTTATTCAACCTTGTCTAAAATAAAGCAAAACATTCAGGTAAAATTACAGTAGCTCGTGTCTCCTTATGGTGAGAAAGAACAATACGCACAAGAACTGAAGGGTCACTTTTTTTAAAGCTCTTCATTTTCCACCATTGCGACACAAAAGTGGAAAATCTGGCGCAAATGTACCTGAAACTTTCCTCTGTAATGGTGCAAAACCACGACGCCCCGCGGCGTCACCTTCGGTGTCGACAACGCTTCAAACGCCTGACGTGTAAGATGGGCTAATGATATCACATTGGCACCAAATTGCGCCACAATTCTGCTAAACACCACAGTGGACACGTCACACGGTGGAGAGGGAGTCACTCGCACCCCCTTCCCCCTTTAAGCACATCTCAGCCGTTCTCTTGGCGCCTCTGCAGTGTTGATCAGAACTGCGACACCCAGCGTTGAAATTACGCGGCGGTTTTCTTATGGGTGGCAAAAGAAAACTTTTCAGACACACCAAAAAATGTTCAAGAGTGTGGTTTCCTAAGGGACCAAACTACTTAGGTCATCGGTCCTTAGATTTACACAGTACTTAAACTAACTGAAACAAACTTATGCTAAGAACAACACACACACACACACACACACACACACACACACACACACACACACACACACACACACACACACCTGAGGGAGGATTCGAACCTCCGGCGGGAGGGGCCGCACAGTACGTGACATAACGCCTCAAACCGCGCGGTCATTCCGGCAGGCACACCCCTGCTTAGAATCCACACTAAAATGCCTCAGGAGGTGGCGTAAAGGACGTCAATGAAACCTTGGGGAGAGGGGAGGGAGGTTCATTTTCACAGCAGGGGAAGACAGTCTGCAGAGCGATAGGAACAGAAAAGACGATCTCACCGCCCTTTGACACTGCTGACACCCGCCGGCTGATTCACCCCTTCTAAGGACATTGTTGAACTCCAACTCCATTTAACGTGAATTGCCCCTCCCCGTTTGGAGTGCAACGAAACCGCAAATTTTGCTGTGGTAGATAGAGGGGTGGAACCACTAGGGACCATGCAAAACCTTCCGACGAAATTTGAACGTGATACAGAGCAGCATAAGGGGTTTATGCTTTCGCAGCCCTGTTGTTTGGTGATCTGCTATTGCGTTATTATGGTAGGGCGCGACACTGACATACGCATGTGTAAAACGACGTCCCTCTAAGACCCTAGTTTGGCAACATCCTTAGTGCCATCCATGCACCTGTGTTGAGCACTGTAAAAGTGTACCTCTGCACAAACGCGTTACACTGCTGCTCTAGTGCCTTCTTCCAGGCTTGCGGAATATGATGGGCGTCAAACGGGTTACCTATCAGCAGGCGGCTATCAATCGGTCGAAGGTTGTCTCTGAACAGGTACATTTTTTAAATGCTCAACAAAGGGACTCGGGTGGCACCCAGTATGTTGTCGATCTGGGTACGGGGGTTGGGGTTGACGACCTCTCCAATGTGCAAGACGTCCGTGGTGGTATTTGGCAAAATTGTGGTGAAATTTAGATCCAATTTAACCTCATTAATCCAGCTTACGCTTCACATTAATGGCCTCTGGTGACATTGCAGGCGCCATAGTTACAGAGGAATGTTTTGGCACCTTTTAGCCACATTTCACACGTATGCGTCGCAGTGCGGAAAGATGACAGGATTTCGTAAAAGAAACCCTTTACGACTATCGTCAGCGGTGGAGGGTCACATGCCCGGCTGCTTGTAGTACCAGTTCTATACTATCTACAGCGCAGGTGATGTGCTCTTGTAACAGACTAATTTCGAGCGGCGAGTTTCGTATTCCGCCAGAGAGGCGTTACAGGACGTAACCATACACGGATGGGAGCTCTTCCAGCGGAGAGCTGAAGTCTGGCGTCTGGCGCCGGTTCCGCAGCGGTCAGCGGTCTGCAGAGGGCCCACCAGGTCCTTTCCAGGAGCGGGCCAGACCGACTTGTCGCACTGCTTGCCGGCAAACATAACGGCGTGGCGCAGAGCGGCGCGGCCTGTTTGCCCGAAGCCCGGTGGCTGCTGCTGCTGCTGCCGTCGCCGCCGCCGGTTCCGGGAAGCGTGCATAATGCATGAGCCGCCCGCCTTTGAGTCACTCCGGCCACTCTGTAACTCAGCCGCCCACTGCTCGCTCCCTCCTTCCCTCCCTCCGGCCCTAATCGGGTCGCCTTGCCTTTTCGCTCTCATTTCCCAATTCTCCCCACGATGTGATTCCAGAAGCTACACACCGTGGCAGATTTCATCTGTTCATCGTAAGAGAGAGGAGGAATTGGGGAGAGGGAGGAGGGGGCGCAATTCATGTTCATAATCCATACGTATTATAAAATTGTGTGTACATATCTATGTATGTTTTTATGTATGCATGTTCCACATCTCCGAAATCACTGGATCATAGTTGGTATATGTATCACTTCTTGTTTTTGGGGTGTACGGTTCTCAGGTTCTCAACGATGTCACAGATTACCTGCTACCCAGAAAAGAGTACTACAGAGGTAAGAAACAGTGGTCTGTTGGGATGGTGGTGGTAACGTGGAGGGAGAAGGAAACGAGGAAGCAATGGACAGGAGCAGAGGGTGTGTGTGTGTGTGTGTGTGTGTGTGTGAGAGAGAGAGAGAGAGAGAGAGAGAGAGAGAGAGAGAGTGAGTGAAGGGGAAGGGGAGGCGGAGTTGGAGGAGGAGCGGATGGACAGAGAGTGGGGAAGAGTAAGTAGATGGACATAGAGCTTGGGAGCAGAAAATGGACGGAGTGTGGGATTGGAGGTGGTGGGCAGGGAGAGGGGAGAGAAGGAGAACATTTAATACAGTAGCAATTCTGTGTGCCATGGGTTCGACAATCCTCAGTAGCCCTCCACAGGTACGTAACACTGGACGTTTAAGCATGCTGTTGTTGTGGTCTTCAGTCCTGAGACTGGTTTGATGCAGCTCGCCATGCTAATCTATCCTTTGTAAGCTTCTTCATCTCCCAGTACCTGCTGCCTACATACTTCTGAATCTCGTTAGTGTATTCATCTCTTGGTCTCCCTCTACCATTTTTACCCTCCACGCTGCCCTCCAATACTACACTGGTGATCCCTCGATGTCTCAGAACATGTTCTACCAACCGAACCCCTCTTCTAGTCAAGCGGTGCCACAAGCTCCTCTTCTCCACAATTCTATTCAATACCTCCTCATTAGTTATGTGATCTACCCATCTAATCTTCAGCATTCTTCTGCACCACCACATTTCGAAAGCTTCTATTCTCTTCTTGTCTAAACTATTTATCGTCCACATTTCACTTCCATACATGGCTACACTCCATACAAATACTTTCAGAAACGACTTCCGGACATTTAAATTTATACTCGATGTTAACAAATTTCTACATTTTATACCCTCTCTACTTCGACCATCACTTATTTTGCTCCCCAAATAGCAAAACTCATTTACTACTTTAAGTGTCTCATTTCCTAATCTAATTCCCTCAGCGTCACCAGTTTTAATTCGTCTACATTTCATTATCCTCGTTTTGCTTTTGTTGATGTTGATCTTATATCTTCCTTTCAAGACACTGTCCATGCCGTTCAACTGCTCTTCCAAGTCCTTTGCTGTCTTTCACAGAATTACAATGTCATCGGCGAACCTCAAAGTTTTTATATCTTCTCCATGGATTTTAATACCTACTCCGAACTTTTCTTTCATTTCCTTTACTGCTTGCTCAATATACAGATTGAATAGCAAGGGGGAGAGGCTATAACCCAGTCTCACTCCCTTCCCAACCACTTCTTCCCTTTCATTCCCCTCGACTCTTATAACTGCCATCTGTTTCCTGTACAAATTGTAAATAGCCTTTCGCTCCCTCTATTTTACCCTTGCCACCTTTAGAATTTGAAAGAGAGTATTCCAGTCAACATTGTCAAAAGCTTTCTCTAAGTCTACAAATGCTGGAAACGTAGGTTTGCGTTTCCTTAATCTTTCTTCTAAGATAAGTCGTAGGGTCAGTATTGCCTGACGTGTTCCAACATTTCTACGGAATCCAAACTGATCTTCCCCGAGGTCGGCTTCTACCAGTTTTTCCATTCGTCTGTAAAGAATTCGCGTTAGTATTTTGCAGCTGTGACTTATTAAACTGATAGTTCGGTAAGTTTCACATCTGTCAACACCTGCTTTCTTTGCGGATTGGAATTATTATATTCTTCTTGAAGTCTGAGGGAATTTCACCTGTCTCATACATCTTGCTCACCAGATTGTAGAGTTTTGTCAGGACTGGCTCTCCCAAGGCTGTCAGTAGTTCCAATGGAATGTTGTCTACTCTCAGGGCGTTGTTTCGACTCGTGTCTTTCAGTGCTCTGTTAAACTCTTCACTCCTATTTTCACAATATTGTCCTCAAGAACATCGGCCCTGTATAGACCCTCCATATACTTCTTCCACCTTTCTGCTTTCCATTCTTTGCTTAGAACTGGGTGTCCATCTGAGCTCTTTATATTCATGCAAGTAGTTCTCTTTTCTCCAAAGGTCTCTTTAATTTCCCTGTAGGCAGTATCTGTCTTACTCCTCATGAGATAAGCCTCTACATCCTTACATTTATAGATTACCTACTAACCAGAAAAGAGTAGTACGGAGGTAAGTAACAGTGGTGTGTTGGGATGGTGGTGATAATGTGGAGGGAGAAGGAAAGGAGGAAGCAATGGGCAGGAAGAGAGGGTGGGGGAGAGTAAGCAGATGGACATAGAGCTTGGGAGCAGCAAATGGACGGAGTGTGGGATTAGAGGTGGTGGGCAGGGAGAGAGGGAGAGGGGGGAAAAGGAGAACATTTAATACTGTAGCAATTCTGTGTGCCATGGCTTCGACAGTCCTCGGTAGCGCTCCACAGGTACGTAACACTGGCCATTTACGCATATGTCACGCAATTTTTGTAAATTATAGGGTGGTGGTTGAGGACATGGGGGGAGAGGGGGTAGAGGTGGGCGCTGGTGCTCGATAGCATTGTAGATGGGTAACATTGGATTCAGATCAAGTGAATTTGGTGAACAAGCCATTAACTTAAGTTCACTTTCATTCTCCTCAAACCAAAGTATAAGATTCCGATCTTGTGACATCAACAGAGTTTGAAGGTACTACTGGCTCCGACGAAGCCGTCGTGCGTGAAGGAATACTGGTGGTCCGCAATAACATTTATAAGGTCGACAGCTTTCGATAACCACCACAGTTCCCGTGGGAGACTAGGTGAATGTGCCTCAGAGCATAACACTGCCCCATCCGGCCTTTACACACGTTTTGAGTAGCTGTTTGAGTGGGTGACGTCATATCCGGACACGACCATGGACTTGGTGTAACAACGAACATCGTTCATTCTATCAGGCGACACGGTTCGATGATTCACGGTACAATTTCCATGATATCATGCCCCCTTCAACTGTAATCCATGACACCGTTAACGGCTTTGAGGGATTACTTCGGTTCCATTCTTAAGTAGGATAAAGAATGAAGCATCTATATAGCATAAAAACAAAATTACATTAAGTATTGAACTTGTCATTGGGGGCTGATACCAGTCAGCCTAGTTGCACAAAAAAACTGTAGATTCACATGTTAGTATTTTGCTACTTATTAATTCGGTAGTTCAGCAATATTCACATCTGTCAGCACCTGCTTACTTTGGGGATCAGGCGCAATACCGTCAGTCCTGCACGTCTTTTTCAGAAGTTGGAATAGTTTTGTCATGACTGGCTTTCCCAAAGCTATTAGTAGTTCTGAGGGAATGTCGTCTACTCCAGGTGCCTCGTTTGGAGTTAAGTCTTTCAGTGCTCTGTCAAATTTTTCGCGCAGTATTTTATCTCCCGCCTGATCAACTACTTCCTCCTCTCTTGGTTTAACACTGCCTTCAGTGTCATTTCCCTGTATAAACTACTTCCATTTTTTGGCTTTCCCTTCTTTGCTTGGTTCCCATTTCCCATCTGAGCTCTTGATATTGATGAAGCAGCTTTTCTTTTCTCCAAGGGCCATTTAATTTTCCTGTAAGCGGTATTTATCTTTTTCCTAGTGAAGTATGATTCTAAATCTTTACATTTGTCCTCTAGTCATTCCTGCTTAGCCGTTTTGCACTTCGTCAATCTAGTTTTTTATGCGCCACAGCTCATCACCAATAAATTGGGGTTATAGTCCACGTCTGCCCCTAGAAGTTTCTTGCAATTTAAAATCTGTTTCCGACACCTCTGCATTACCATGATCTAATCAATATGAAACGTTCTGGTACCTCCAGGTCCCTTCCAGGTACACAACCTTCTTCCATGGTTCTTTAACCAAGTGTTAACGATGATTAAATTATGCCCTGTTCAAAATTCTACCAGGCGATTTCATCTTTCATTCCTTCCCCCCAATCTATATTCTCCCACTTTTTTCCCCTTCTCTTCCTTTTCTTACTCCATCATCACAAATTTTCCTCTCCCTTAACTATCTAAATAACTTCTTTTATCTCATCATATATTTCTTCAAATAGGCATATAAATTCTGACTACTGTGGTGGTGTTGGCTTCGTGTCTATCTTGGATACCATAATGCGTTCATTAAGCTGTGAATAGGAGCTTAAACGCAATTCTATTTTCGTAATCATTATCTTACCTTCTCTTGCATTACCCTTATTTGATTTTGTAATTATAGCCTACATTCACCTGACCAGAAGCCCCGTTTACCCTACCACTGAACTTCACTGAAACCCACTATATCTGACTTCAGCCTATCCATTGCCCTTTTTAAATTTTCTAACCCACCTGCGCGATTAAGGGATCGAACATTTCAAGCATAGAATGCCAGTTCTGCTTTTCCTGGTGCCAGCATTCTCCTGAGTATTCCCGGCCCGGAGATCCGAATGGGGGAACTATTTTATCTCCGGAATACTTTAATCTAGAGGATGTCATCATTTAGCCATGCCCTCGGTGAAAGTAACAGCTTTCAGCCGCTCGCAGTACAAGTATAGCAAGACCATCTCGACTGATATTACAAGGCCCAGTCTATCATCCAGACTGTTGCTCCCTCCCCCCTCCCTTCCCCCCATTCCAACTTCCTTTTCAAGAATCAGACATATATTTGGCCTTTCAACAGATACGTCTTCGTTGCGGTTGCAGCTAAGGTCCGGCAGCATCGAGGCTCGCAAGCCATTCCACCATGGCAATGTCCGTAGTAAGTCGTATATACCAGAAAATCAGAATACTGGAAATATGTCAATATTTTGAAAGTACTTGTTCTCTCTGTGCAAGAATCCAAATTTCTAATTAAATGGCGTGAATACTCCTTAAGAAAGCTGCTGGATAGTTATTTTCGTCATGTCATACGCACTGGCCGCAATTACTCTACAGCATGATGCTGTCTCCTAGATTGTAGTTCAACTGCAGATGCAAGGCGTAGAAGTAATTGCCGCCCAAAATCGCTTTTTCAGGAGTAATGCGTGTTACATGACTTCGTCTTAATCTCACCAGACGCACTCCCTCTTACTCAGAGAATACACTGCTAATTTGGTATAGGAAGTTCCCCTTCATTCTTCAATTTTATCTGTTAACATGATCACGCTGTTTTTATGTGGTCGGTGACAATTTAGACACGACTGGTTAATGGTTATACCAGCTGAATAATAACGAGCCAAGACAGTCTCACAACTAAGCCATCCTCTCTCCCACCCCTCCCCCCTCCCCATCCCTTACTTTTAGTGTATTGTGCCTGTGCATTATATATACTTGCACGCTATCACTGGAATTCATATGACTCGCGATGGTTGATTTTCACAGTCTAAAACGTCTACTGCTTTTTAGGTTGACAAAGGTATGTCACAATTAATTCAAATTGCAGATTTTCATCCAAGCACGCCTTCGTTTCTGACAGCGACCAACTGCTCAGGTCGTAGCGACTGACGTATCTGTGGCGTGACACTGACTTTTTTTTCTTGCCTTCTCCGGATGCATTCTCTTCGTGAACAGACCCTGCAATTATTAATCTACTAAATCAAAAACAATAATACGTTGGCAATTCCTGACATTTACCTTAATTGTGATAACCCTGCGGTATGTGAACCACACTCAGGTCCATTCCGATAACCACTACGTCATCTTACTTATTATATGCTACGATTCCTTTAGTCCTCTTGAGACTAATGAACGAATGCACCTAGCCACTGAGTTTTTCCGAGATACACGCACTTTTCCTTCCCCAAGCATACAGTAGAAGTACAGTTGAGAGACGTAAGTGCGAAAAGGAGTGGCTGAAAGCGGAAGATTAGCCTCTGATTACGTATGTCGACCAATATAACGTGCCGTATCTTTTTCCAGTCAGATGAAATTAAGTAATGTGTATTTATTTTTTGAGTTATCAGTCTTCTGAATGATTTGATGCACCAACCGCTAATTCCTCTCTTGGACCAATCTCTTCATTTCCGAGTAGCACTTGTAACCTACGTCCTCCATTACTTGCTAGATGTATTTCAATCTGTCTTGCTCTACAGTTTTTACTCTGTACAGTTCCCTCTAGTACCATGGAAATTATTCCTTAATATCTTAACAAATGTCCTACCATTCTGTTCGTTATCTTTTTAGTGTTTTTCATATATTTCATCGCCGATTCTTCAGAGAACCAACTCATTCCTTATCTTATCAGTCCGCCTAATTTTCAACATTCTTCTGTAGCACCACATCTCAAATGCTTCCATTCTGTTCCGCTTTTTCTCAAGTCCATGTCTCGCTACCATACAATGCTATTCTCCAAACGTACGTTCTTAGAAATATCTTCCTTAATACTTATGTTTGACATTAGCAGACTTCTCTTGTACAGGAATGCCCTTTTTTTTATTTTTTACAGTGAGCGGACGCAATTTTTTTAAAAAAAGAGGCCAGACTGGCGATGAAGAATTGTCACTGCTAACATGATTAGTAGCGGCAAATGCAGATTACTGTATGGAAAGTATCAGATGGCAGTTTCTTATTGTGACAGCAGGGCAGCTCAGTGCTTTGGACGACAAAACCACTACTCACGTTGGTGCGTAGAATGTATGAGACTGGCGACATACCATCAATTTTCGGAAGAACTTCATCGGCACAGTTCCGAAGATAGCAAGACCCTCCAAGTACGAGAATCATCCCACGATCAGCTTCACAGCTCATGGATCAAGTTGCTGACAAGAAAAATATACCTAAGAACGAAAAACAAAATTGAGGTTGTGTTAAATGACGATCAGTTTGGTTTTAGGAAAGGTAGAGGCAGCAGAGCGACAATTCTGATGTTGCGGTTGATAATGGAAGTAAGACTACAGAAAAATCAAGACATGTTCAAAGGATTTGTCGACTTGGAAAAAGCGCTCGACGATGTCAAATGGTGCAAGATGTTCGAAATTCGGAGAAAAATAGGAGTAAATTATAGGGAGAGACGGGTAATATACAATATATACAAGAGCCAAGAGAGAGGAATAAGAGTGGAAGACCAAAAACGAAGTACTTGGGTAAAAAGGTCGTAAGACAAGAATTTTGTCTCTCGTCCCCTATTGTTCAATCTATCGAAGAAACAATGACAGAAATAAAAGAAAGGTTCAAGAATGGAATTAAAATTCGAGGTGAAAGGATATCAATAACAGTCGCACATGGCACTACTGTCCTCAGTGAAAGCGAAGAATTACAGGTTCTCTTCAACAGAATTAACAGTCTAATGCGAACGTGATAAGGATTGAAAGTAAATCGAATAAAGACGAAAGTAATGAGAGAGCGAGAAACTTATCAGAATTGGAGATCACGATGTAGAATAATTTGTCATTCTGTTACCTAAGCAGCAAAAGAACTCGTGACGGAGAGAGCAAAGAGGACACAAAAAGCAGACTAGCAGTGACATAAAGAGCATTCCTGGACGAGAGACGTCTGCTAATCTCAAACGTGGGGCTTAATTTAAGGAAGAAATTTCTGAGAATGTACGTTTGGAGCATAGCATAGTATGGTAGTGAAACATGGACAGGATGATAGGACATGTGTTACGGCATCATCAGGGAGATGTAGAAGGTAGAAACTGTTAGGAGGAGTACAGAGGTTGGAATATATCGAGCACGTAATTGAGGACGTAGGTTGCAATTGCAGTTTTGAGATAAGAGGTTGGCGCAGGAGAGGAATTCGTGGCGGCCCGCGTCAAACCAGTATGACGACTGATGACTGAGTAAAAGTCGAGTACTGAGGTTGGAAACTACGTACATGTCGTGAGGCAGCGCAACCCACAGCGCGCACATTACTATATTTTCATTCAGTATTAGAGAATGTGAGCATTATAATGAAGTTTAGACACAATTTCAGTGCCTTTTCTAATCTTTTCATCGCTCACACACCGAAAAAATAATGAAAGGGAACCAGTTCAATATAAAACGCATTAATTCACTTGTTAAGTAATCAGGCGTCTGAAGCGGTTTTATGCAGATAGTTCGACTTTTTAAAGCCGTGGGACAAATTGGAGCCACTGAGACTGTGTAGGCTGCATGGAGAGCACTGCATTTCAACTCTTGACTTTATACTCCATTTGGAATAACCGCTAGTGTGACATGTGATACACGCACTAACAGTTGGCCATGTTGCAACTGTGAGTGGTCTGTGTGCTGAGCAGGAAGCAATAGATGCTAAGGAGATCGGATTGCAACATGCTCTCCGTTTTACGCGATGAAGCTGTCAATGACGATCGGCTCTTAAACAGCTGTAAGGAAACAAGTGTTATCCATGAAATTTTAACGTCGAAGTAGTGCCTTTCCTGTTTAGTGCAGTTTACACGTGTAAACTACCTCTGAGTAACCGTCTAGCGCCATCAGAGATGGAACTTCCACACAGAACCAGTTGCAGGAGAAGCAAGTGTCAGGTTGAGATTCGTGGGAAGAATCTTAACTGTGATTCACCAATGAACGCATGAACGAAGTGGCCTACAAACACTCGTTCGGTCGATTCATGCACACTGCTCGTCAGTCTGGAATCCTCAACAGTTTAGATTAATAGAAGAGAAAATACAAAGAAAAGCGATGCGGCTTATTTCGTAAGAGCAAGAGCGTTAACGAGATGCTGAACCAGTTCCACTCGCTTCCCGGCGGGGTCTGCCTCGTGATGACTGGGTGTCTATGTGCTGTCCTTAGGTTAGTTATGTTTAAGTAGTTCTAAGTTCTGGGGGACTGATGACCATAGTGCTTAGAGCCATTTGAGCCTAGCTCCACTCGCAGGCGGTAAATTCTTGAGTAGACAGCGAAGGGGAGGATGATAGTACACCAGGAACTCCGCCTCGCCGAACACCTTACACACTCCAGACGGTGGTGCAGTAATGAGTGCTAGTGCTGGGATGTTTTTCATGTCATTCAGTTTGCATTTCTTAGTATTCTAATCCACCTTTTCGTGTTATTATGCTGCTTTAATACATTCAGAAACAGTGTTTATGTTATCTGTGGAAAGTTATAATAATAATAATAATAATCATAGATGAAGGCTTTCACGGCAGGTGTTGACATCACATAACACTTTCAGGCTGAGATGCCGTGGTCCATACGTAAGACTCTCCCCTGACGTTTCGCCTTCGACTGCGGAAGGCATCCTCCGATGACAATCGGCGAACTGCAACGAGAGCACGAGTGAGCGCTGTATATACGAATAAGCCATCCAGAGGGCGCCGCTGTCAATCATGTGACGTCGGCTGTGCTATCTCTGATATCGCCAACTTTCTCAATCGAAATTAATCTGTTGTCACGTTGTTGCTGCAACGTTGACATCCATATCTAATCCACCTTAATGCCTTCATCTTTTCTATTAAAATTATTGCAGTGTTTGGCAATCTCAATGGCCTCTCTGTACATTCGCGCATAATAATGCGACGTCTTTGCTTCAAAAATGGTTCAAATGGCTCTGAGCACTATGGGACTTAAAATCTATGGTCATCAGTCCCCTAGAACGTAGAACTACTTAAACCTAACTAACCTAAGGACATCACACAACACCCAGCCATCACAAGGCAGAGAAAATCCCTGACCCCTCCGGGAATCGAACCCGGGAACCCGGGCGTGGGAAGCGAGAACGCTACCGCACGACCACGAGCTGCGGGCACGTCTTTGCTATGACGGTCGTCTCACCAAACTTCATTTCACGATCACCTCCCTGAAACACATGTTGCGCTACAGCCGATTTATCAAAATGTCAGAGGCGGCAGTCGCTTTTATGTTCACCTAGACGGGTGTTGACGCTTCTTTTTGTTGTGCCTGTATAGATCTTTCCACAACTGCACGGAATTTTATAGGCTGCACTCTAGCTACACCAGGTGTGGCCGAGCAGTTGTAGGCAGTTCAGTCTGGAACCGCGCGACCGCTACGGTCGCAGGTTAGAATCTTGCCTCGGGCATGGATGTGTGTGATGTCCTTAGGTTAGTTAGTTTTAAGTAGTTCTAAGTTCTAGGGGACTGATGACCTCAGATGTTAAGTCCCATAGTGCTCAGAGCCATTTGAATTTGTGTGGAGACTTAAGGAGACAATTACGTCCTTATCTTTTGCAGTTGTTACAAGCTCTAAAACCTGTAGACTACGGTTTACGTGCCAGCTTTGCGAACGGAATGTTCCTGCATGACGACGAAGATTTTCTGGATTATGTAGCTTCAGTGATAAATCGACATTTCATGTAAGTGGGAATGTTTCTTTGTTTTGTTCTAGAGCGCAAAAAACAACTGGGGTCATACGTGCCCAATTCAAAACTATAGAACACGAAGATAGAGAGGAGTTAAAAACGACTTAACGTCAATCCGAATCGACGTAAGAGAAGGCAGCTAAACACAGGGACGTGGAGAAAGGGCTATAAAATACACCATAGAGAAACGGAGGTCCAGGACTAAAAATTAAATGGCCTTCGCCATATCACTACAACGGATAAAAAGTAAAACGCGGTCGATAACCCGCACATCGTTTGCTAAAACGGCCGATAACTCTGACGGCAAACTCATGCGGGAACGTAAACAGTTAAAAAATGGACATTCCAACAGGAAATGGCATGCGCGCTTTCCACGGGTGCGCATTCTTCGCGCGCGTGGTCTAAAAACGGGGCGTCGGTGTGTGGATACCATCAGTCGTACCTAGCCACAAGCAAGGTTGAACCACCCGAAGATGTCAGACAGTTGCTCCGAGGAAATCCACGTCTCACCCACTGTAACGAATCCGCTGGTGAGCATTAGGAAGAAGGAGAAAAACAAGAAGCAGAAGCAGAAGAAGCTGGGAAGAAAGCACCAGTTTCAGACAGAGGTTTGGTAACTTCATGTTAAATATACCGTACCATTTCTTCAGACATACCTGTCTCGCCGTCTGTGTCATACCATTTACTTACTAATCCTCAATACCATACTGTGTTCCTGCTCTGTGTTTCCATCAATGTATGCAGTTTTATTTAGGTTATCCTTCTTCTGAGTAGTTTTGAGAAGAATTGCAGGCATTTTTTGATTTTCCTGATCATTTGTTAATACACATACGATAAGATTATTTTAATAACACGTATAGTGGTAATTTTGTGCATATCAAGTTGAAAGTACATTTATATTATAGCGCAACATGTACCAGTATAAACACTCACTGATACGAAGAAGGCTCTCTTCCATGTGAACACTTCTGTTTTATCTCGTGCGTGATAAGAGAATACGTTTTCGTGTTAAAATTACTATTACTGTTAATAGCTATTTTATTCTGCTGGTCTTACCTATGCAAAGACTAAAATCGCAACAGTTAGGTCGCACGTACCTGCAACAGAAAGAGTGCACATTAGATTACTTTCGAAGTACCAATTATTCCATGCTTTAAACTTATATACTGCATAGTAACGGACTGTTCTTTCGTTGAACTGTTGGTGTACATACGCATTAAGTGTTTGCTCTAGATAAAAATAATGGACTACACAAATCAGATGAAAAACGAGCACAGTAGCAAGTAACCAATAGCTATTAAGACTTAACTCAATAGAAAAGTATGAAACGGAAGATGAACATTATTTTACTAATTCAGAGTAAGCAGGATGTAGCAGTTTTTACATTAAAATGTAACAATAACAAGTACTGAAAAAAATTAATGTAGACCAAATTTCACGTATTGGCCGAAACATTATTTAAAACTATTTTAGCCCCCGCCGCTTCGATCACGTGGACTGTATCGCCTGCAAAGTTCCTTTTTTTGTTCTTATTTAATCGAATTTGTTTGTTGTTCACGAACTGCAACACCTACGTTTTTCACCCTAATTAAGGCCATTTAAGCATGGTCTTTTCCGAATGTACTTATGACCAAAAAGCGGGACTGGTAGCTGGTGTCTAAAAAATTTTTGTTAATCATGCCGTTTGCTTTCTTGTGGGGATATTTCCATATCAACTTTAATCCACTGACAATTATTTCATTATATATAATTGAGAAGTTAAATACCAATTTTAATTAATTTAACTTTAAAAGTTTTTCTTAAAAATTTTTTATCTCTATTGCACTCCCTTGGGGACTGAATTTCCAGCTACACTGAAACACGTATTTTTTTATTTCCAACCGAGAAGTCAAATACCAATAGTCATAGGTGTAGCCATAAAATTTAGTTGTTCTTTAGTAATTACTTTAAAAAAACTTTCAACCTAGTATTTTACCCCTTAGTGGTTGAATTTCCAAAAACGCTGAAACACGTACTTTTTTATTTTCTTACAGAAACCAAAGATCAATTTTCGTAGTTCTAGCTTCAAAATTCACTTAATAGCACCACACTTTCAAAAATCCTTTCATCCCCTACTTCACCCCCTTACGAGAGGAATTTCGGACAATCCCTTCGTAAAAGATGCCTACAATAGAAGAAGATCCGTAACCTTTTCAAACTTCAAGTTTCCATCCTTACTGGTTTGGACTGGGCGATGGTGAGTGAGTGAGTAAGTCAGTCAGTACGCTGCCTTCTACATATAGAGTTTCGTGATGAAGGGAAATACATTTTTCTTTACACTGATGACTCAAATCGCTGCAACCACTGCCCACCAAGACGCCCCAAGCAACATAGACAACAAGAAAAACCCTACCGAAGTGGATGATTTCTGGAACCAACTGGAGGAGACTATGGCGAAGATCACCAAGACGGACACCATTTTACTCCCTGGTGACTTTAATGCACAACTGGGCAGAGAGAAAGAACACAAGAAGACTATAAGCAGATATCCTGCGCACAAATTTACCAACAGAAATGGAAGGTGACTAGTTGATCTCTGCCAACAATTCAGCCTGAAAGTAATTTCGACGTCTTTACGAAAGCACCCCAGAAATAAAAAAACTTGGCGCTCTCCAATTCAATAACTTGGGGAGTTCGAGATTGACCATATAGTAATCACCTACACACAGCAAAGAGAAATTCATGATGTACAAGTCCGAAGAGGTGCCAATACTGACTTACACAACTACCTTATACAGGTCAAAGTCGAATTCACTCCACGAAAGTACAATCCCAAGAAATAGCACCTGCAGAGATTCGACGTAAACAATCTCCACAAAAGAAACATAAAAGAGGAATGGGACAAAGAAGAAGCAAACACATGGGAAGAGTTTCGAAACAAGATTATACGTAAAACACAGGAACTACTACCGCTGAGAAAAAAAAACCGAGCCTTTGGTGGAACGCCCTTAAAGCACGCAAATTGGCCGTCCAGAAATACAGCAGCAAGAAAACGCCAGAAACACAACAAAATTTTTTCATAAAGTACGGAAAGAAACAGCCAGAACCATCAGACAAACCAAGAGAAGATACCTAAACGAAGTACTGGAACAACTGGAGAGTAACTTTCGGAATTACAATATACAGGATGAGATGATAATTAAATTGACACCCTATCTGCAAACAGGCGTTGATATACATCATTCGGGACATGTTGAAAATGTGTGCCCCGACCGGGACTCGAACCCGGGATCTCCTACTTACGTGGCAGACGCTCTATCCATTTTTTTAAATACCATTTTCGTTCGTTTCATCTGTTCGAGGCGGACGTCGCAAGACACCCGTTTCAGTTCGTCGTTGATCCATTAACACAAGGTTTTTTTTTTGTTTTTTTTTTATCACAGAGGGCAGTTAACCCTCTGACCGAACACGCTGAGCTACCGTGCCGGCTAAGCCACCGAGGGCACAGAGGATAGTGCACCTGCAAGGAGTTTTCCCTTGCACGCTCGCTGTGAGACCCACATTACCAACATGTGCCTAATAGATGTTTGCCCATCACACACACACGGGGAGCGTGCAAGGGGTAAGACCCTGCAGGCGCACTATCCTTTGTGCCCTCTGTGGCTCAGATGGGTGCCGGCACGGTAGCTCAGCGTGTTCGGCCAGAGAGCTGGTTGGCCTCTGTAATAATAAAAAAAAAAAAAACTGAGTGGAAGGATCAACAACTTTACAAATGTCATGTGACGACCGCAACGACCAAACACAAAAAAAGATAGATGGAGCGTCTGCCACGTAAGCAGGAGATCCCGGGTTCGAGTCCCGGTCGGGGCACGCATTTTCAACATGTCCCCAACGATATATATCAACGCCTGTTTGCATATAGGGTGTCGATTTAATTACCATCTCATTCTAAAGAGGCTGCACGGTCATCAATTGTATATGTTCTTTCGGAAACTTCACATATAATTTCTACAGGACATTTGCAAATAGGATACGAGGATACACACCACAAAATCTCTGCTTAAAAAGAAAACCAGAACTGAAAAGTAGCACTAATGAGGAAAATTGCAGAGAAATCGCAGTTTACTTCGCCAATTTACTAAATTGTCCAGAACCCACAGAAAGATTCCCACTTATTGAATTCGCACACCCAACCAAGACTCAATACCACCCTCAAAAGAAGAAATCCTCAAGTACATCCACCATCTCAAAAACAACAAAGCAGCTGGTGAAGACAACTTAGTAGCAGAACTACTGAAAAATTTCGGGCCTCAATTACTTGAGGAGCTTACGGAAATTATGAAAGAAATTTGGACAACAGTTACCTGACGATTGAAAGTGTGCACTTATCCACCACCTGCACAAGAAAGGAGACATAACGGATGTCAACAATTGCCGAGGCGTTTCACTACCACCAGTCACCTATAAGATCTTCTCTTCAGGCCTATTGCAGAGAACACGGGCACAAATTGAACACAAGATTGGGCAGTATCAAGCGGGTTTCGGACTCGGACGTTCCTGCCCTGAAGAAATTTTTAATCTAAAAACAACGTTGAAATACAGAGCTATTGGAAATAAGCCCACCATATGTACATTCGTCGACTTCAAGAAGGCGTATGACTCACCCGACCGTAAATCCGTTGTCAGCACTCTACTGGAACTCGGACTTGACCAGAAAACACGTAAGCTCATTGAACAGGCACTCTCCAACACAACCTCTAAAGTAAAATTCATGGAAGAAATCTCGGAATGTTTTGAGATCACAACTGGAGTAAGGCAAAGAGACGGACTATTTCCAATTCTATTCAGTATCGTTTTGGACAAGGTCATAAGTGAATGGGAGAGTGAGCTTAGAAAACGTGGAATATGGTAACCAATGAAGATTGGAAGGAAAACTGAAGTCACCTACCTAGCCTTTGCCGATGACCTTGAAATTTTGACAGACGGTGAACAAAATGCAATACATCAAATAAAAATACTCAAGGAATGCGCCGAGAAGGTTGGCTTGCAAATTTCTTTCGAGAAAACGGAATTTATGTGTACCCTCTTAAACATGCAGAATCTCATCACAAAATATGAACGGATAAACAGAGTTCTACATTTTAAATACCTGGGGAAAATTTTGGAACCCACTGGATTGGAAAAAAAAATTGAAGAAACTCGAGCACAGAAACTAAAGAGAGCCTACGGTCCGACACACCAACTGTACAACGAAACGTTCATGTCCATGCACGCAAAAATCAGGCACTACAGCACAGTCATTAAATCCGAGGTGCTACACGCAGCAGAAACCTTGTCACTCCATAACAAAATGCTACTACAAAATCTACAAAAAGAAGAATGGAAGATCATTAGGAAAATCCTTGTACCACGAAAAACTGAAGCTCGATATAGACTGCAAACCAACAAAGCTACAGAGGAAATTCCAAATATTGCTGCTGACTTTAGAAAAAGACGCCTTAAAGTCTATGGACACATACACGGACGTGTATAGACTCACACGCCAGATACTCACAGCCACTGAAAACCTTAAAAGGTATTACATGGGCCGAACAAGTACGAAGAGACCTTACTGACGCTCAGCTCACCATTCAGGACACGACAGACAGTAACATCTACAAAAGCAAAATAGACAAGTGGGAAGTCCAGCCAGAGACAAGAGTCAAAAAGACCGGTACAAAGAGGACGGATGAAAGAAAGAGCCATGACCGAGAAAATGAAGGTCTCATGGAAAAACCGCAGGAAGAACCGTAGAAGCTTCACGTGATCGACAAATGGTCTACTATGTGTAAAATAATATACGTTAACTAGCGTACGTTTGTGAATTTTATATTTAAATGACCAAAGTGTTCGAACTGAAGTGGAGCAATAAATAAAAAACTAAGAACATAATAACCCAAATGAGCCTTGATCCAGCGATTGCCAGTATCAGTCATTACCGACTATTTTTGCATCTCCTTGTATTTTACATTTCACAGAAACACTCGTAGAATTTGCATTTTTGTTTAAAAATTTGAATCAACCAGGGTTCGAACCCAGCCGCTCCGCCCCGCCCTCCCCTCCCCCCTCACATACACACACACACACTCCCATGAGGCACATAGCAAGGAAGTACTATCACGGAGCTACGCTGCTTATCGAAAACTGACATTACTGTCGGGTATTAAACATAGTTGTGAAACTTCAAAGTTTATTTTCTCGCGAATTTTTTAGAATTGCATGGAACTGCTCTGGAAGACTGATATTTGAGTTCTGAATTTCACGTACCCTAAATATACGCTCTGAATGGCCTTTACGTTGACATCTGATACGACTTACTTCGGGAAACCATCGAAGGACTTTTTAAATCCATGCTACGCAAGAACGTTGCTTTATTGCGCTGTAAAGGTGGACCAACACGCTATTAAGATGGTGGTAATGATTCGGCTCATTAGTGTACTTAAGTGCTTGAATGACTTAAAACGCTTATTTTCTGTACTGTTACGGTAGTTTTAATCTGTCAGAACAACGTTTTGATGGTTGTTATCTATACCTACATGATTCCTCTGCAATTCACACTGTGTCTGGCACAGGGTACTTCGAACTACCTTCCGAATATTTCTCTATCTTTCCACTACGTAATACAGCATGGGAAAAATGAACACTTAACTATTTCTGTAAGAGCTCTGATTTATGTTGTTTTATTACGATGATCATTTCACCCTGTGTAGGATGTTAGTTACCTTCCCGTCCTACCCTTGTGCGCCATGCGCTACCCCCCACCTGATTAACTGTAGCGACTAATTAAATTTTAAAATTACAAATAATTTTTTTCAAACTCTTAATTTTTGAAATAATGAAAAAAATGATATTCAGGTTTTAATGTTTTATCAAGGCACGATTTAATGAGTCAGTGAGACAACTGGTTTTACTAATCGGGATAATGTTGAGCCCAGAGCTGACAATGTTAATGACAAATGAGCCCCACCTCAGCGGTATTTTTACACATATATTCTGTTACGAGCGGTTTCGTTTCTTTTAACACCTTCAGGTTGCCGAGTTGTCTGAAGTCGTGACAGATGGTCTGATTATAGTATGAAATGTTAACGACAACAGCTAAGAACACTGATCTTAAACATTCTGCCGACCGCACGGCGGAAACAGGGCGAGCTGATACGGCATGTTGCGTACAGTAAACTGGCTTAAATGTGTTGCTCCTCGACAGGGCAAACATGTAAACATAGTAACGCGGCATTTGTCCAGGTGTGTGTGTGTGTGTGTGTGTGTGAAGCAATTCCCAGTACATAGGTTGTGAAATCTACAACTCCTCCTCAGATAAGAAAGCTACCTATCCACAGTGAGGGAAGACACTTGTTTCCAAGCATGCTTCCCTTGCACACTGAAGTGTGCTCTATATTCTCTGGTTGCAAATCACTTGATTGCTGGACTCGTTAAATCTGAATTGGCAGAAATTCCAAGATGTCAAGATGCAGTGCTTTGTGTGTAAGCCATGTGATAATAATACTGTGTACTATAATTACTGTTGTATCGTGATGCCTATTAGTTCATATATCTGTTTTGAAGTAAACGTAGTTTCTTGTCCATTGCAGGAACTAGTTATAGCTTGTACAAGACTTTTCATGATATATTTGGCATTTATTACACATACGTCTCACTTTGACAGTCACCAGTGCATGGTAAAAAGGACAAATCATGTGTGTAGTGGGTGGGTTATATCAGTCTCCACCTCACAAGGACACCCATTAGCGCTTGTGATGGAGAAAAAGTAATTATTGATAAGTTACACAATGAAAATTCGAGTCTTACAAAACTGCCGTAATACTAATTATCTTTCATAGTTAATTTAGAGAATTTTATCAATATTGGATGCTATTTAACACCGTGACTGTTCCTTTATAGGGTGTAGATAAATTTCCGCTACCAGTCACAATAAAAGATTATTTATTCGTCACATGACCAGTTTCGGGCTTTTGCCCATCCTCAGATGCTTATACATCCTTGTGCATGTTTATATTGCTGGAGATCACTGTATAAATACAAAAAATTATTTGCTGGTGACTAAACAGATACAAGTGGAACAATTGTAAGTAGCAAGGCAGCAATTGCAAAAAACTATCTGTATTTACATGAAGATGAAGCATCATTATTATAATTACGCTTTGGAGACAATTTTTCCACTTAGTTGCACACTTGTTATCATTAAGTCCATATTTCAGTTTTACAAAGTTTAGCTGCATAGTTCAGTATTGACTGAGAAGTAGCTGCTCCAAGGCTTGAAAGACGAGAGCGGTGGGTTGACCACATACCCCTCCATAACGCCACATGACAAAGGATGACACGTCGGTCGGTCGACATCGCGTTGTCTTCAGGGCTTAATCACAGAGTTTAATGTATAGTTTTTGTGACATTTTGAGAACTATGATTCGATCTTTACATGCTGATAAAATTAAAGGGTGTTTACATATACCTCAGAGAAATATACACAAATTCTTTATCTGTGTTGAGACAAGTGTACACTATGTGATGTATACTTTCCTGACACCTATTAGTGGACATTAATATGGGGTATGTCCATCCTTCGTATTTATGACGGCTTTTATTCCGTTGGGTACATTTTCAGTGAGGTGTCGGAATGTGTGTGGAAGAATGCGAGTCCATTGTTCCTGAAAAGCCGAAACCGAAGAAGTTAACGACCGTGCACTCTGGGGTTTGGAGACAAGTCGACGTTTTAATTCATCCCAAAGCCGTCCCAGTGAGTTGAGGTCGGAACTCTGGCAAGGTAGTCCACTTCAGGAAGGTTATTGTCCACAAATCGTGCCTCACAGATGCTGCTTTATGACCCTTAATTCAATAATCCCTCCGAGCTGTTCTTCTGTAAGCAGTACCCAGCGCTGTATAATGTGCCCTTCCGCATTTAGCGTTTTCTTAAGCGTAGTAAGGAGATCACACTGTCACCACGACAAACGTCCCCATGCTCTACCATAATCTCTTCCACACTTCGCTGTTGGAACTACACAGGATGGCAGGTACCGTCCTCCAGGCATTCGTCAAATCCAATCCCTTCCGTCGGATTGCAACAGGGTGTCCAGCGGCGTCCCTCTATACAGCACCTCGCATGTCGCTTAGCATTGACTACATAAATATGTGGCTTCCGTGAGGAACTGTTCGACCACTGTATCGTATTCATTTTATCGCTGTACGAATAGTCACAGTATTTGCTGGAACTGTGTTTGCTGAACTGCTAGTAGCACTTTGGAAGCCCGAGTGATTCATTCCACTGATTTTATGCGACGTTTTAGAACCATCTTGCGCAATGCTTAGCGTCCCTATCCATCGGGGCCGACGGTGTGGCCCAGCGGTTCTAGGCGCTTCAGTCTGGAACTGCGCGACCGGTTAGGTCGCAGGTTTGAATCCTGCCTCGGGCATGGATGTGTGTGATTTCCTTAGGTTAGTTAGGTTTAAGTAGTTTTAAGTTCTAGGGGACTGATGACCTCAGATGTTAAGTCCCATAGTGCTCAGAGACATTTGAACCCCGTCCGTCGGTACATGAGGTCCGCTGGTCTTGTTTTAGCTGCGGTTTTTCCTTCGCGCTTCCAGTTCATGATCGATTCACCATTGGCCGTCGAATGGCGCTAGCTGCGCAGCATTTGTGCACCGCCGCCGTCAGTGTCAGCCAGTTTGCCGTGGCATACGGAGCTCCATCGCAGTCTAACACTGGTAGCATGCCGCGACAGCGTGGACGTGAACCGTATGTGCAGTTGACGGACTTTGAGCGAGGGCGTATAGTGGGCATGCGGGAGGCCGGGTGGACGTACAGCCGAATTGCTCAACACGTGGGGCGTGAGGTCTCCACAGTACATCGATGTTGTCGCCAGTGGTCGGCGGAAGGTGCACGTGCCCGTCGACCTGGGACCGGACCGCAGCGACGCACGGATGCACGCCAAGACCGTAGGATCCTACGCAGTGCCGTAGGGGACCGCACCGCCACTTCCCAGCAAATTAGGGACACTGTTGCTCCTGGGGTATCGGCGAGGACCATTCGCAACCGTCTCCATGAAGCTGGGCTACGGTCCCGCACACCGTTAGGCCGTCTTCCGCTCACGCCCCAACATCGTGCAGCCCGCCTCCAGTGGTGTCGCGACAGGCGTGAATGGAGGGACGAATGGAGAAGTGTCGTCTTCAGCGATGAGAGTCGCTTCTGCCTTGGTGCCAATGATGGTCGTATGCGTGTTTGGCGCCGTGCAGGTGAGCGCCACAATCAGGACTGCATACGACCGAGGCACACAGGGCCAACACCCGGCATCATGGTGTGGGGAGCGATCTCCTACACTGGCCGTACACCTCTGGTGATCGTCGAGGGGACACTGAATAGTGCACGTTACATCCAAACCGTCATCGAACCCATCGTTCTACCATTCCTAGACCGGCAAGGGAACTTTCTGTTCCAACAGGACAATGCACGTCCGCATGTATCCCGTGCCACCCAACGTGCTCTAGAAGGTGTAAATCAACCACCCTGGCCAGCAAGATCTCTGGATCTGTCCCCCATTGAGCATGTTTGGGACTGGATGAAGCGTCGTCTCACGCGGTCTGCAAGTCCAGCACGAACGCTGGTCCAACTGAGGCGCCAGGTGGAAATGGCATGGCAAGCCGTTCCACAGGACTACATCCAGCACCTCTACGATCGTCTCCATAGGAGAATAGCAGCCTGCATTGCTGCGAAAGGTGGATATATACTGTACTAGTGCCGACATTGTGCATGCTCTGTTGCCTGTGTCTATATGCCTGTGGTTCTGTCAGTGTGATCATGTGATGTATCTGACCCCAGGAATGTGTCAATAAAGTTTCCCCTTCCTGGGACAATGAATTCACGGTGTTCTTATTTCAATTTCCAGGAGTGTATTTAAAAAATAAATAAACAGTTGGAAAATAGGGTTGTTGTGTTCCACTTTCATTACTTATATTGTCAGCCTCTGTCCCACGTTCACAAGGTTGATGGACTTTCACACATATTTCAGGTATGTCCAGGGTGCCAGTAACTAGCAACAACAACGTAGGCAGTCGAAGTAGACTTATGCTACAGTACGTGACGTCCATCCCATAAAAGCATTCGCCAGTAGAAACATGTTAGGAAAAGACAAATATCAGTTTTAACTCGCATGACTAATTGAACACTTAAGTGCTCTCGCAAGAAATGCTCTGACCGTAGCACAAAACCAAGTAAGTTCGTATCTTATGGAATAGTTGAAGTAGTTTTCCTGAATTAACAGATCGAATGACGAATATAACAAAAACAATTCTCTAAGTGATAGCACTAGAGGCTCTGGCTCTGAGCACTATGGAAACATGTGAGGTCATCAGTCCCCTAGAACTTAGATATACTTAAACCTAAGTAACCTAAGGACATCACACACATCCACGCCTGAGGCAGGATTCGAACCTGCGACGGTAGCGATAGCAGTAGAGGCAACGACGACCATGAAATTATGCTGCATACTTACAGGTGGGGAATTTAAGGGATGGGACCTGGATAAACTGAAAGAACCAGAGGTTATACAGAGTTTCAGGGAGAGCATAAGAGAACAATTGACAGGAATGGGAGAAAGAAATACAGTAGAAGAAGAATGGGTAGCTTTGAGGAATGAAATAGTGAAGGCAGCAGAGGATCAAGTAGGTAAAAAGAATAGGGCTAGTAGAAATCCTTGGGTAACAGAAGAAATATTGAGTTTAATTGATGAAAGGAGAAAATACAAAATGCAGCAAGTGAAGCAGGCAAAAGGGAATACAAACGTCTCAAAAATGAGATCGACAGGAAGTGCAAAATGGCTAAGCAGGGATGGCTAGAGGACAAATGTAAGGATGTTGAGGCTTATCTCATGAGGGGTAAGATAGATACTGCCTACAGGAAAATTAAATAGACCGTTGGAGAAAAGAGAACCACTTGTATGAATATTAAGAGCTCAGATGGCAGCCCAGTTCTAAGCAAAGAAGGGAAGGCAGAAAGGTGGAAGGAGTATATAGAAGGTTTATACAAGGGCGATGTTCTTGAGGACAATATTATGGAAATGGAAGAGGAGGTAGATGAAGATGAAATGGAAGATATGATTCTGCGTGAAGAGTTTGGCAGAGCACTGAAAGACCTAAGCCGAAACAAGGCCCGGGAGTGGACAACATCCCATTAGAACTACTGACAGCCTTGGGAGAGCCAGTCGTGACTAAACTCTACCATCTCTTGAGCAAGATGTATGAGACAGGCTAAATACCCTCAGACTTCAAGAAGAATATATTAACTCCAATCCCAAAGAAGCAGGTGTTGACAGATATGAAAATTACCGAACTATCAGTTTAATAAGTCACAGCTGAAAAATACTAACGCGAATTCCTTACAGACGAATGGAAAAACTGGTAGAAGCTGACCTCGGGGAAGATCAGTCTGGATTGCGTAGAAATGTTGGAACACGTGAGGCAATACTGACCCTATGAGTTATCTTAGAAGAATGATTAAGGAAGTGCAAGCCTACGTTTCTAGCATTTGTAGACTTAGAGATAGCTTTTGACAATGTTGACTGGAACACACTCTTTCAAATTCTGAAGGTGGCAGGGGTAAAATACAGGGAGCGAAAGGCTATATACAATTTGTACAGAAAGCAGATTGCAGTTATAAGAGTCGAGGGGCATGAAAGGGAGGCAGTGGTTGGAAAGGGAGTGAGACAGGGTTGCAGCCTCTCCCCGATGTTATTCAATCTGTATATTGAGCAAGCAGTGAAGGAAACAAAAGAAGAATTCGGAGTAGGTATTAAAATCCATGGAGAAGAAATAAAAACTTTGACGTTCGCCGATGACATTGTAATTGCACAAGAGAAAACAAAGGACTTAGAAATAGCAGTTGAACGTAATGGACAGTGTCTCGAAAGATGATATAAGATGAACATCAACAAAAGCAAAATGAGGATAATGGAATGTAGTCGAATTAAGTCTGGTGATGCAGCGAGTATTAGATTAGAAAATGAGAAGGGATCGGTTGGTAGGACATGTTCTGAGGCATCAAGGGATCACCAATTTGGTACTGGAGGGAGACCAAGAGATGAATACACTAAGCAGATTCAGAAGGATGTATTCTGCAGTAGGTACTGGGAGATGAAGAGGCTTGTACAGGGTAAGGTAGCATGGAGAGCTGCATCAAACCAGTCTCAGGACTGAGGACCACCACAACAACAACAACACTTATAGCGCCAGCCAATTTTGGAATTTTCGCGAACACGCTAACACGAGCATTACGAGCAGAAAACATTATTATTTCCTTTTTGTTTTTATTGCATGTTTTGCAGCCATATGCAGGGAGAAACGTATACGCTCGTGTGTCGTGTAATACCGTGTACATTAGTTGAGCCCCGGAAAACGCAAAGAAGCCTGGTCCGGCGTCGAGGCTCTCAACTGAGGGACGCAGAGTGTGGAATTACCGCCGGACTGGCCCGCGGAGCTGCGCAGCCTGAGGCGCGCGGGGCAGTGGCGGGCGCTGGCCGCTGGCCGCTGGGCGCCTATTTTCGTCGGGCCTGGCGTGGAGGCGGCGCCTTTGATCTCGCAGCCGCGGCGGGTCAGCGGCCGGCCCGGCCCCCAAACCGGCAGGCGGCCGGCCGGAGGGGCAGGCTGTTCCTCTGCGGGCCGGACGCCTCACAGCCAGCAGGTAACAATTTGTCGTCCGTCTCCACAACGGCCTCCCACTGCTTGCTTACGCTGCCGAGGCTGCCGACGGGGTGCGTCACTACTTACTGTGTTAACTTATTTCTACGGCTCGAGCAGTACCTGCTTCAGAGCAAAGCAGCTCAGCAATTCCATTACGTTACGGCACCGTCCGCCTAGCATTTTACAGCACACGCTGCGCTCGCGCCAACTGGATACCGGAGCGTCACCGAGGTATCATTCGTCACAACATTGCTGGACGTGTGATACCCACACATAGTAAAGTCGATGTACGTATGGTCCGCCTCTCATCATAAACCACTGGACCGATTTCAATCGAACTAAAATACAAGGCATACAGCAAATATTCATACTTAGATGACTTTCTCTCTATGAACCTTTCCTGATTCAGTCATTACAACAACATAAAAAATTCTCAGTAGTCAATATAAAAATGTTATTAAGTGTTCCGTTATCATTGGACGGCGCGGGATTAGCCGAGCGGTCTGAGGCGCTGCAGTCATGGAGTGTGCGTCTGGTCCGGGCGGAGGTTCGAGTCCTCCCTCAGGCATAGGTGTGTGTATTTGTCCTTAGGATAATTTAGGTTAACTAGTGTGTAAGCTTAGGGACAGATGACTTTAGCAGTTAAGTCCCATAAGATTTCGTACACATTTCAACATTTCTAACATCATTGGACGCCCTCAATTTCCTAAAAAAAAAAAAAAAAAAAAAAAAAAAAAAAGTGGAGACTGATACAAGTAGCACACGAATAGGAGTCAGAGTACGTTGCAGACTGCGCCAAGATTTTCGGCGTCTATATTTATCGAAGTTTGGACTGAAAGATATCCACTTATGAGCCAAAGAAACTGGTACACCCGCCTAATGTCGTGTAGGGCTTCCGCGAACACGCAGAAATGCCGCAACATGACGTGGTATGGACTCCACTAATGTCTGAAGTAGTGCTGGAGGGAACTGACACCTTGAATTCTGCAGGGCTGCCCATAAATCCGTAAAAGTCCGAGTGCATGGATATCTATTGCTCAAATGTGTGTGAAATCTTATAGGACTTAACTGCTAAGGTCATCAGTCCCTAAGCTTACACACTACTTAAACTAAATTATCCCAAGGACAAACACACACACCCATGCCTAAGGGAGGACTCGAACGTCCGCTGGGACTAGTCGCACAGTCCGTGACTGCAGCGCCTCAGACCGCTCGGCTAAACCCGCGCGGCGGAGATCTATTCTGAGCAGCACGTGCAAGGCACCCCAGACATGCTTAATAATGTTCGTGTCTGGGGAATTTGGTGGCCAGCAGTGGTGTTTAAACTCCTGGAGCCACTCTGTAGCAATTCTGGGCGTGTCGCATTGTCCTGCTCGAATTGCCCAAGTCCATCGGAATGCACAGTGGACTTGAATAGATGCAGGTGATCAGACAGGATGCTTACCTACATGTCACCTGTCAGAGTCGTATCTAGACGTATCAGAGGTCCCGTATCACTCCAAATGCACACGCCCCACACCATTACGGAGCCTCCACCAGCTTGAACAGTCCCCTGCTGACATGCAGGGTCCACGGATTCATGAGGTTGTCTCCATACCCGTACACGTCCATCGGCTCGGTACAATTTGAAAGGAGGCTCGTCCGACCAGGCAACATGTTTCCAACTGTCAACAGTCCGACGGACCCAGGCGAGGCGTAAAGCTTTGTGTCGTGCAGTCATCAAGGGTACACGAGTGGGTATTCGGCTCCGAACCTCCATATCGATGATTCGTTGAATGGTTCGCACGCTGACACTTGTTGATGGCCCAGCACTGAAATATGCAGCGATTTGCGGAAAGGTTCCATTTCTGTCACGTTGAACGCTTCTCTTCAGTAGTCGTTGGTCCCGTTCTTGCAGGATCTTTTTCCGGCCGCAGCAATATCGGAGATTTGATGTTTTCCCGTTTTCCAGATGTTCACAGTACACTCGTGAAATAGTCATACGGGAAAATCCCCACTTCATCGCTGCCACTGAGATGCTGTGCGCCGACTCAGCGCCGCGTTGTGCCTGTTTACATTATTTCTGTATTTGAATACGCATGCCTATACCAGTTTCTTTGGCGCTTCAGTGTAATACAGCTTCTTAAATACCTGAGTTCGTTGTGCTGTACTTCTATAGGTCAAGGCCACAAATTAAATAACTGAACATCCATCATTTATTACTTTTTCTGGAACTGCCTTCGTGCCCGAATGGCTAGCGTAGCAGCCTTGGGCGCCGAATGCCCCGGGTTCGATTCCCAATACCTGTCATTTTTCTGATGTAGGGAGGAGACCGGGGCCCACTCAGCCCGATGAGGCCAAATGAGGAGCTGCTAGAATAAAAAAGCGGCGTACCATCAGGGTTCACCTTCTGGCGACAACGTCTGGGGGGACTGGCCCACATGCTGACCACATGTCAATATCATTGATCGTTCTTCGTGCTGTCCTGAACGCAGCAATCAAACGCCTAACCCGTGAGTGGTGTATTTATTACTGCGAACGACTAGTGCATGTAAGGCTGGCTGAAATGACTGAATAAAATACTGACGCCAGATGAATGTTTCTCGACGATTCCTCTCTAAGAGTAACCATGCACATTACTTGAAACAGAAACACACTGTACCAAAGGGCATCGCCTTGCTGCTAGTTGTAGGGGTGGACAGCAAAAGCTGTGACCGCTGTTCGATTCTGGAGGTGCACTTGAATTGCTAATGGAATAGAATGTCTAACAGAAATGTATACCCTATTGTACAGACTGTATTCTACAGACTATAAGGCAGTACGAACTATAGGATGCACTTTAATACTTAAGCAAATTTAAAAAAATAACATTTTTATCATTATTATTGTTATTATTAGATTGTAAAGGCAGACTAAAAACGTTCTTTGTTAACAAAAGCGAACTGATCTTTGAGTTTCCTGAAAACCGAGAACACAAATCACTTTCAATTCAAGTTCACTGGCACCGTAGACTGCAATGATGCATCATAGGCTACACAGCGTTCTGTGTTTGTGATGACACGGCGGGAGGGAGGGAGACTTAGCAAGCTTGTGAATTCCCAGAACTCATGTTCCGGTAGAATCTGATGTTCCCAGATAGAGAGACGTTTCCCGAAGGATCGAATAGACAGCCTTTTCTTAAAACTGGCGGGAATTTTAAATGAAACACTGCACATTTTTATATTAATTTCGAGTATAAGACTCGCCGGAATTTTGGAGGCAATTTTTCGAAGAAAAAAGGTGCATCTTATAGTCCAAAGAATACGGTATACGGTTGTTACTTGTATTCTCAATGAGTGTCTATGTACAATCTGTAATGATGTAATTGAGAAGAACGTACAGAATTTCACTGACCGTGGCGGAAATCGAACGAACAACTGTACCAATTCTTTCAGACACGCATGTAAACCAGCCAACGTATAAAAGAATTGAAAAAAAATCACATAGGAGAAAGAGCCTTTTCCATCCTTCACCCTCTTTCCCCTCCCCCCAACTTCTTTTCTGTTCTTGCTCCTCGCCTTTTCGTACAACTCGCTCTTCATCACACTACTATGCACTAAGACCACTGGTCTTTGCTTCGGCCTCCCTCATGTACTCACTCACTCCCCATCTCCATCTCCCTCCCCCACTCTTCCTCTCCCTCCCCTCCGCCCCTACACACACACACACACACACACACACACACACACTCACACACACACACACACAAAACACCCACTAATCATAACTCTTGCTCAGTATGCTGTGCTGTGCTGTGTAAAACATAAATGCATAGTTCTGCAGAGCAGCAAAAAATTAGACTACAGTTATCAGTGTATAATGAAGGAGGACACCAAATACATACTAGTAGGTGGAATTTCCTGATGTAATCGAGAAACCAATCAGAAATCATCATACGTAAAAACCAACAAATTATTAATGTACTGCTTTTCGATCTTAAAAACGAAGTCGGATTGTGAATATCTTTAACGACAGACTACTGATGGCTGTATCTCATTAAAGCGAGACGTGTCTGGTGAGAAAAACACGCATTCTCTTCTGGTTGAAACGACGAAACGAAAATACACCTAGGAAATACATATAAGTTTCACAAACCTAGACAGGTCTTGATTCCCCCTTGTCTCATTCTCCCTTTCGCGGGAATCCAAGTAAAGTGGCGAGTATTAGATGGCGAATTTAGTGGACTACGATATGAAGGTATAGACTGTATGACATTTGGAAGTTTCAGTCGGCCCAGGGGATGTGCAAGTGGTGCCGCAGTGGTTAAGGCTGCTGTTCACAATAATCGGGAAATCCGACCAGTTTCGGCAAAAAATCTCATGTAACACTATCGGATGGTACATCTACACTTAACATAGCTCGGACCGCAGCGACGCACGGATGCACGCCAAGACCGTAGGATCCTACGCAGTGCCACAGGGGACCGCACCGCCACTTCCCAGCAAATTAGGGACACTGTTGCTCCTGGGGTATCGGCGAGGACCATTCGCAACCGTCTCCATTAAGCTGGGCTACGGTCCCGCACACCGTTAGGCCGTCTTCCGCTCACGCCCCAACATCGTGCAGCCCGCCTCCAGTGGTGTCGCGACAGGCGTGAATGGAGGGACGAATGGAGACGTGTCGTCTTCAGCGATGAGAGTCGCTTCTGCCTTGGTGCCAATGATGGTCGTATGCGTGTTTGGCGCCGTGCAGGTGAGCGCCACAATCAGGACTGCATACGACCAAGGCACACAGGGCCAACACCCGGCATCATGGTGTGGTGAGCGATCTCCTACACTGGCCGTACACCTATGGTGATCGTCGAGGGGACACTGAATAGTGCACGGTACATCCAAACCGTCATCGAACCCATCGTTCTACCATTCCTAGACCGGCAAGGGAACTTGCTGTTCCAACAGGACAATGCACGTCCGCATGTATCCCGTGCCACCCAACGTGCTCTAGAAGGTGTAAGTCAACTACCCTGGCCAGCAAGATCTCCGGATCTGTCCCCCATTGAGCATGTTTGGGACTGGATGAAGCGTCGTCTCACGCGGTCTGCACGTCCAGCACGAACGCTGGTCCAACTGAGGCGCCAGGTGGAAATGGCATGGCAAGCCGTTCCACAGGACTACGTCCAGCGTCTCTACGATCGTCTCCATAGGAGAATAGCAGCCTGCATTGCTGCGATAGGTGGATATACACTGTACTAGTGCCGACATTGTGCATGCTCTGTTGCCTGTGTCTATGTGCCTGTGGTTCTGTCAGTGTGATCATGTGATGTATCTGACCCCAGGAATGTGTCAATAATGTTTCCCCTTCCTGGGACAATGAATTCACGGTGTTTTTATTTCAATTTCCAGGAGTGTATTTAACACCGTCCGATTAAAAGCCAATTCATGTTCCACCCGGGAAATCGTTTACCCTGCTTCGGTCAGCGACTTCAGACAGCCTCACGCAGTGGTTGATTACAGGTTGCCAACCACATTGGTGTCGTAGGCAAAAGTTCTCACAAGAACGAGAGGATTTATTTGTAAATAGTTTATGTTGCCTCGAGTATCGCAAGCCAGTCTTTGTGGTGACGATTCAAAATATTGCTGTCTCCAGAAATTCACTAACCATTCCCTCTTTACCTCACCCTGCTTATGTTCTAAACAAGCACATCGACTCCTTAAAAACACTCGTTTATACAGGGCAGGGCAAATAAAAGTAGTCCGGACTAGTGGATACTATTGGACGTGAATGTATGCGTATACTCATACCCCTACGGTTACCACCAACAGGATGGAGCAACTGCCCATACAGCCGGCCGAATCTTTGAGCACGTTTACGCAATCTTCAGGCCTGACAGTCGTTAGCAGAGGTCAGTCTGGTCGCGGCCCTAGGTCACCTCACCCGCCAGTGTGCGATTATTTTGTGTGAGGAGCCCTCAAGTGAAAGGTGTATCGCGAAAACCTTCATATTCTTCAAGAACTGCAACAGAACATTTCGGATGGGACTGAAGCAATTCCAGCAGTCCAGCTTCGATCTGCTTTCAGGAACTTGCTGACCAGGGCCCAAAAGTGCTAAGAGCTGAATAGTGGTCACTTTCAACATATGCTATAGTCAGCTTAGTACTGTATTTCCTTTCCTTTCCTCTGTTGTGGTTCTTTGTACCCTGGAGCTCTGTTCTCCGGGACACTTTTATTTGCTCCATGTTGTACTTCATTTACGCATTCACATTCCTGCCCAGGTCTCCCATCAAACAAGACACTCTCTGGTAAACAGTGACGAGAAAGATATTTTGATTATGAGAGTTACACATAACATGCGAGGATGTCTAATGGTTTATGTTATCTTATATTTACCGGAATTATTGGAAGTATACTGCTGACAAGAAGATATAAATAGAAACATTTTGCCTACTTCCACTTAATACTTTCCAAGGAAAACGTTCTCGGATAGCTCATAACTTCAAGTTAATTATGTTATTGCACGAAAGCGAGGAGTACTATTAATAAGTGCTCAACTACACTCATGTAGTAACCGTCTCTTCAATTAGTAAGCACTCTATCCACACCTTTGCGATAAGCATGTTCGTCGAAAATGAGGCACCAAAATTTAAGAACACTGGTGTGACAAAAGTCATAGGATACCACAAAATATCGTGGCGGACCACCTTTTTTTCCCGCTGTAGTACCGCAATTCGGCAAGTCGTTGGAAGTCCCCTGCAGAAATATTGAGCCATACTGCCTCTACAGCCGTCTGTAATTGCAACAGTGCTGTTCGTGTATGAGTTTGTGCATGAACTGACCTCTCATGTATGTCCCATAAATGTTCGATGGGATTCATGTCGGGCGATATTGGTGGCCAACTCATTCGCTCGAGTAGTCCAGAATGATGTTCAAAACGAATCGCGAACAACTGTCGGTCGGCGACATGGCGTATTGACATTCACAAAAATTAAAGTCCATGAATGGCTGCAAATGGTCTCCAAGTGAACGAACGTAACCGTGATCGGTTAACTGGACCAGATAAACCAGCCCAGCCCATCCCATCCCATCCCATCCCATCCCATCCCACCCCACCCCACCCCAGGTAAGAACAGTTCATACCATTATGGAGCCATTACCAGTTTGCACAGTGCCTTGTTGACAACTTGAACCATAGGCTTCGAGCCTGCGCCAGCCCTTACCAGCTGATATCGGGACTCGTCTGACCAGGCCACCGTTTTCCAGTCGTGTAGGGTCCAATCGATATAGTCACAAGCCCAGCTGCTAGCTAAAGCGTGTAGGGTCCAATCGATATGGTCACGAGCCCAGCTGCTAGCTAAAGCGTGTAGGGTCCAATCGATATGGTCACGAGCCCAGCTGCTAGCTAAAGCGTGTAGGGTCCAATCGATATGGTCACGAGCCCAGCTGCTAGCTAAAGCGTGTAGGGTCCAATCAAAAAAATGGTTCAAATGGCTCTGAGCACTATGGGACTCAACTGCTGTGGTTATTAGTCCCCTAGAACTTAGAACTACTTAAACCTAACTAACCTAAGGACATCACACACATCCATGCCCGAGGCAGGATTCGAACCTGCGACCGTAGCAGTCGCACGGTTCCGGAGGGGTCCAATCAATATGGTCACGAGCCCAGCTGCTAGCTAAAGCGTGTAGGGTCCAATCGATATGGTCACGAGCCCAGCTGCTAGCTAAAGCGTGTAGGGTCCAATCGATATAGTCACGAGCCCAGCTGCTAGCTAAAGCGTGTAGGGTCCAATCGATATGGTCACGAGCACAGCTGATAGCTAAAGCGTGTAGGGTCCAATCGATATGGTCACGAGCCCAGCTGCTAGCTAAAGCGTGTAGGGTCCAATCGATATGGTCACGAGCCCAGCTGCTAGCTAAAGCGTGTAGGGTCCAATCGATATGGTCACGAGCCCAGCTGCTAGCTAAAGCGTGTAGGGTCCAATCGATATGGTCACGAGCCCAGCTGCTAGCTAAAGCGTGTAGGGTCCAATCGATATGGTCACGAGCCCAGCTGCTAGCTAAAGCGTGTAGGGTCCAATCGATATGGTCACGAGCCCAGCTGCTAGCTAAAGCGTGTAGGGTCCAATCGATATGGTCACGAGCCCAGCTGCTAGCTAAAGCGTGTAGGGTCCAATCGATATGGTCACGAGCCCAGCTGCTAGCTAAAGCGTGTAGGGTCCAATCGATATGGTCACGAGCCCAGCTGCTAGCTAAAGCGTGTAGGGTCCAATCGATATGGTCACGAGCCCAGCTGCTAGCTAAAGCGTGTAGGGTCCAATCGATATGGTCACGAGCCCAGCTGCTAGCTAAAGCGTGTAGGGTCCAATCGATATGGTCACGAGCCCAGCTGCTAGCTAAAGCGTGTAGGGTCCAATCGATATGGTCACGAGCCCAGCTGCTAGCTAAAGCGTGTAGGGTCCAATCGATATGGTCACGAGCCCAGCTGCTAGCTAAAGCGTGTAGGGTCCAATCGATATGGTCACGAGCCCAGCTGCTAGCTAAAGCGTGTAGGGTCCAATCGATATGGTCACGAGCCCAGCTGCTAGCTAAAGCGTGTAGGGTCCAATCGATATGGTCACGAGCCCAGCTGCTAGCTAAAGCATGGAGGGTCCAATCGATATGGTCACTAGCCCAGCTGCTAGCTAAAGCGTGTAGTGTCCTATCGATATGGTCACGAGCCCAGCTGCTAGCTAAAGCGTGTAGGGTCCAATCGATATGGTCACGAGCCCAGCTGCTAGCTAAAGCGTGTAGGGTCCAATCGATATGGTCACGAGCCCAGCTGCTAGCTAAAGCGTGTAGGGTCCAATCGATATGGTCACGAGCCCAGCTGCTAGCTAAAGCGTGTAGAGTCCAATCGATATGGTCACGAGCCCAGCTACTAGCTAAAGCGTGTAGGGTCCAATCGATATGGTCACGAGCCCAGCTGCTAGCTAAAGCGTGTAGGGTCCAATCGATATGGTCACGAGCCCAGCTGCTAGCTAAAGCGTGTAGGGTCCAATCGATATGGTCACGAGCCCAGCTGCTAGCTAAAGCGTGTAGGGTCCAATCGATATGGTCACGAGCCCAGCTGCTAGCTAAAGCGTGTAGGGTCCAATCGATATGGTCACGAGCCCAGCTGCTAGCTAAAGCGTGTAGGGTCCAATCGATATGGTCACGAGCCCAGCTGCTAGCTAAAGCGTGTAGGGTCCAATCGATATGGTCACGAGCCCAGCTGCTAGCTAAAGCGTGTAGGGTCCAATCGATATGGTCACGAGCCCAGCTGCTAGCTAAAGCGTGTAGGGTCCAATCGATATGGTCACGAGCCCAGCTGCTAGCTAAAGCGTGTAGGGTCCAATCGATATGGTCACGAGCCCAGCTGCTAGCTAAAGCGTGTAGGGTCCAATCGATATGGTCACGAGCCCAGCTGCTAGCTAAAGCGTGTAGGGTCCAATCGATATGGTCACGAGCCCAGCTGCTAGCTAAAGCGTGTAGGGTCCTATCGATATGGTCACGAGCCCAGCTGCTAGCTAAAGCGTGTCGGGTCCAATCGATATGGTCACGAGCCCAGCTGCTAGCTAAAGCGTGTAGGGTCCAATCGATATGGTCACGAGCCCAGCTGCTAGCTAAAGCGTGTAGGGTCCTATCGATATGGTCACGAGCCCAGCTGCTAGCTAAAGGGTGTAGGGTCCAATCGATATGGTCACGAGCCCAGCTGCTAGCTAAAGCGTGTAGGGTCCAATCGATATGGTCACGAGCCCAGCTGCTAGCTAAAGCGTGTAGGGTCCAATCGATATGGTCACGAGCCCAGCTGCTAGCTAAAGCGTGTAGGGTCCAATCGATATGGTCACGAGCCCAGCTGCTAGCTAAAGCGTGTAGGGTCCTATCGATATGGTCACGAGCCCAGCTGCTAGCTAAAGCGTGTAGGGTCCTATCGATATGGTCACGAGCCCAGCTGCTAGCTAAAGCGTGTCGGGTCCAATCGATATGGTCACGAGCCCAGCTGCTAGCTAAAGCGTGTAGGGTCCAATCGATTTGGTCACGAGCCCAGCTGCTAGCTAAAGCGTGTAGGGTCCAATCGATTTGGTCACGAGCCCAGCTGCTAGCTAAAGCGTGTAGGGTCCAATCGATATGGTCACGAGCCCAGCTGCTAGTTAAAGCGTGTAGGGTCCAATCGATATGGTCACGAGCCCAGCTGCTAGCTAAAGCGTGTAGGGTCCAATCGATATGGTCACGAGCCCAGCTGCTAGCTAAAGCGTGTAGGGTCCAATCGATATGGTCACGAGCCCAGCTGCTAGCTAAAGCGTGTAGGGTCCAATCGATATGGTCACGAGCCCAGCTGCTAGCTAAAGCGTGTAGGGTCCAATCGATATGGTCACGAGCCCAGCTGCTAGCTAAAGCGTGTAGGGTCCAATCGATATGGTCACGAGCCCAGCTGCTAGCTAAAGCGTGTAGGGTCCTATCGATATGGTCACGAGCCCAGCTGCTAGCTAAAGCGTGTAGGGTCCAATCGATATGGTCACGAGCCCAGCTGCTAGCTAAAGCGTGTAGGGTCCTATCGATATGGTCACGAGCCCAGCTGCTAGCTAAAGCGTGTAGGGTCCAATCGATATGGTCACGAGCCCAGCTGCTAGCTAAAGCGTGTAGGGTCCAATCGATATGGTCACGAGCCCAGCTGCTAGCTAAAGCGTGTAGGGTCCAATCGATATGGTCACGAGCCCAGCTGCTAGCTAAAGCGTGTAGGGTCCAATCGATATGGTCACGAGCCCAGCTGCTAGCTAAAGCGTGTAGGGTCCTATCGATATGGTCACGAGCCCAGCTGCTAGCTAAAGCGTGTAGGGTCCTATCGATATGGTCACGAGCCCAGCTGCTAGCTAAAGCGTGTCGGGTCCAATCGATATGGTCACGAGCCCAGCTGCTAGCTAAAGCGTGTAGGGTCCAATCGATATGATCACGAGCCCAGCTGCTAGCTAAAGCGTGTAGGGTCCAATCGATATGGTCAAGAGCCCAGGCGATTTCGTGCTGCTAGCTAATGCACTCGCGTCGATCATCGCCTGCCGCAGCCCTTTAACGCCAATTTCCCCATGACTGTCAGTTCGGTGTAGTTTTTTGCGCGGTTGAAACTCTAGATAGACATATGCGGGGTGGTCAGAAACAGTCTGAAAAGCCTTTAAGACTGTTGGGGGTAGGTTGTGCTGAGAAATAACTGTTAATAAGAAAAGTTCAATAAGCTGCGCTGTTTCCGTTTTAATTATCATTTAATACAGCAGATCAGAGAGTTTCCGCAAATTCAGTCGACCTACCAGAGATGGTGCCGCCAACCGTGTTCTTTCTTTGGTTTATTAAAACAGACGATGAGCGCAATACAAAACTGTACATGCGACGGTACAGGCAGAGCAGTCTCATGCGCTTTCATCTACGCTATAACAACTTACACTTGACTGCGCGCACTACGGCCTGATTGGATAACTTCACTGGTAGTTAGCTCGGAAAAGGCGCAACGTTTCGATTTCTTTAAAAACTATTTCACAGTACAGGCTGCCCTGCAACACTCTTACAAGCTTTGAACACTGTTTTTGACCAGCCTGTATATTACTCGTTAATAATCACTAAACCTGCTTTTATCTCTGAGAGGTGCGTAATTATTTTCAAAGTAGAAGCTCTGATCATTTACCTATATATACAGTATCTGACACAGAACGATGGAAATTTTAAATCTTAACATAATTCGTGTCTGCTGGACGACTCATTGTATTTCATAGTCATTTAACTCCCGAAGTCTTTAACTCAGCTACCTTATACGTTGAATCTGTACTCTTACAAATACATCACCTTTACGTAGCTACCTATCTTTAATTACATGTAGTAACGAATGTAACTACATTGCAGCACTATTTTCTCTACTTTGATCAAACTATTTACTACCTGAAACAGATTACTGTAGAATAAATCCATATTCTTGTAGAATACACCGACCGTCAAAAACATTCCCAGACTTTTATTCCTGGTGTATGAGCGATGTCGACACAGTAACTACGATGGCAATTTGAAGTGGTGGATGTGCGGCCGTTGTGTCTCGAACAGTAATGGAGAAAAATCTCTAACTCGCAAGAAAGTCTACCAATACAACTGCGGTGTTCACAAAATAAAGTGGAACAAAAACACATTGGACTGTGTTATAGTAAAATCGACGGCTTCTGTCAGTGGCCGTCCCATCTCACACCGCACACTGCGCCAGCTCGCGTCGTGTTGGTCTGCCGTGGGCTCAAACAGCGTCAAGTTGACGCTTAGACATAGCACCTGTGGTGGTTGAGGACTGATGCAAAATGGCTCTAAGCACTATGGGACTTAACATCTGAGGTCATCAGTCCCCTAGAACTTAAAACTACTTAAACCTAACTAACCTAAGGACATCACACACATCCACGCCCGAGGCAGGATCGAACCTGTGACCTTAGCGGTCACGAGGTTCCTGACTGTAGCGCCTAGAACCGCTCGGCCACAACGGTCGGCGCACAATATTTCAATGTAGAGAAAACTTTGCACAAAATATGTCCAGCACATCTTGACACTAACAAAACCAACGAACAGTGGACGCCTGCTGTGACTTGACTGCAATACAAAATTCGAACATTTCTTTTCTGGAAAAACCATGTCTGTAGACGGGACTTTGTGTTCTCAGTACGAGCCTACTACAAAGGATAAGTTGCAGTAATTTACATGAAGGGTCAACACTTTGACGACATAAACGGTATTCAAGCCAATGTGACGCATCCGTTTAACAACCTTCCAAAGGAGGACTTTTTGTGTCTGTGACACTCATAATGGTAGTATGTATACTCTGTGCCTTGTGCTTAAGTGGGGGTGTGGGAGGGAGAGGGGAGAGACGGCGGCGGCAGACTATATGGAAGTGATGACACCTCCATCTTTTATTCACCCAGTCTCTAAACGTTTTGACTGACGGGGTAAATACATATTAGATTCAAAATCTCGTACAGTGGTCAGTCTCTGGCCAGCTTTCTCATTAGTATCTAGTGGTACATTCGTACGTTGAATACTGGCGTACCGTCCAAAGGCGTCCTCTCCTATCATTAGAGTTCCAGTTACCACAAGAATGCAGGCCTGGAAAAGGTGGGAAGCTGACTAACGTGAGGCGAGGTGCTGGACGCATCTCCAGTGGAATATTATCGGGAGTAGCGAGAAGACCTAAATGGAGCAGGAAACCACAGCTGGAGTGCCTACTGCTGTAGATAACAGCTGGCTGCGAGCCACTTGCTTTCCGTGATGGCGACATGGTACTGGTTCGGCAGCTCGCGCGCTATCTCCCTCTTCCAGCGCGCTATCAGCTCTTCCCTTCCGGCCGACACAGCGAGCGCTGCGGAAAGAAATACTGCCGCCGGGCAACGTTCTGCATTTAAAAACAACACTTCGCTGTCACATAGTGACACGGAGTCCCTTAGTCTTCCTGAACGTCCTACTCCCACTCTGCTGCGCATGTGGTATGGAACTGAAAGCAAGTCTATAATTGAGCGCAAAGGCGCATCCAAGGTCAGACGAATACTACCCAGAGAAATCGAAGCGTTTACTCTTATGGGTGCTTTAAAATGATTACGACGCGTGCTGCTGCGCACTTCACAGCTACCCGCCGTGCGAAGACAAAATGAATGTGGTAAACTGCCCGAGTTTTTCAACTGAATAATATAAACTGAAGTATTATCTTTTTCATTATCTTAACAGAAGCAAACACAATGCAGCGGTAAACGAAATATGCTGCACGTTAAACGAGTCTGGCTGAGCCGGCCTGTGTGGCCGAGCGGTTCTAGGCGCTTCAGTCTGGAACCGCGCGACTGCTACGGTCGCAGGTTCGAATCCTGCCTCGGGCATGGATGTGTGTGATGTCCTTGGGTTAGTTAGGTTTAAGTAGTTCTAAGTTCTAGGGGACTGATGACCTCAGATGTTGAGTGCCATAGAGCTCAGAGCCATTTGAACCATTTGAGTCTGGCTGAAATTAAAAAGAAAATACACGCTCAGCGTTTAAAATAGAGCCGAGACAGATATATCATTGAGACGTCGAAGAGACAAAGTGATGCTCTTCGTGCAACAAATGTACAGTTTTATGACAGTCGATTTCCCATTAGCACGGAATCCTAAATTAGTAGCTCTTCCGAAAAAGTAATTGCTTCTCCTGTTAGTTCTTGCTTCTTAATTTCTGTTGCACAAGTTCCAGTAAGAATCGGTGATTATCCTCCCTCATCCTTAGTTGATATCGAAACTGGTTTCCATCCTCTGAAAGTATTTTTTTCGGAGTCATTTCAAGTTTTCCCTCTCCTACTGTCAGATCATAGCTTCCTTTTTAACAATAATGGCAGTATTCTTCACGTATTGTTGACTGCCACGGCATGCACTCCAGGCACTCTGCCCGTGCACTACTGACGTCTACTTGATGACGCACTCTGCCCGTGCACTACTGACGTCTACTTGATGACGCATCTAGCCACTTTGCACTGCAACGAACGTACAAATGGGCACTTACTTCGACTGATGAGTTTATGCGATTGCAACACGCGGAGTGTCACAGGTTGTGCTGAAAGTGTCCGCACTGTACAATAAAGCATGCATGTCAACGTATCATGTAAGTAAATTACAAAACAGCATTGTGTGACGCGGTTTTCCAAATGTATACCGCGTTTTCTCCTAAGAGTCGTCAGCTGCAATTTCTCTGGTGTTTCAGCAGTTATTTGCAATGTCTTTCTTGCACTGTGTACCTAGAGTCAGCCCAATCCATTACTGGCCCAATGCCAACAAAAAGCGTCGGTTTGTTTCCGATTACGTACAAAATTATTGTTAACTCTAAATTTCATGTGCCCATTCGAAAAGAAGGAAGACTAATTGAGTTTAACGTCCCGACGGAGTACAAGCTCAGATTCTCTCAAGGACGGCGAAGGAAATCGGACGTGCCCTTTCAAAGGAACCATCCTAGCATTTTAGACTGGTTACGGAACGATACTGCTGCAAACAACGTACATTTCGCGTAAAACGCAATAAGATAAATTAGGGCTAGTATGGAGGCATAATTGTTTTTCCCTTGCTCTGTTTGCTAGTGGAATAAGAAAGGAAATGCTTAGTGGTGGTACATAGTACCCTCCGCCACACACCATACGGTGGCTTGCGGGGTATTCACGTAGATGTAGATATTGTAATGGAACTAATCAGTGACATGCATTCCCTTTAATATACTGTCCGATACATGCAAACGTACTACCTGACTCCCTGCCATTCTTACAGATCGCAGAGTTTTGAGTTTTTATTTATGAGTAAAGAAACAGCATAGTGTCGATTTACTTCTAGTCAATTATGGAAACGTAATGGCAAATTATTTCCAACTGAATATTAAAACACTAAAAAAAATAGTGCTAACACTATTTCATCTTAAATTTTGAAGAAGTGGAACAACACAACAACAACAACAACAATAATAATAATAATAATAATAATATCGTCGAGATCGTCGTCGTCTATATTTGCAAAATAATTTCGAAACATAAGTGAAGTAAAATATTAATTACATATGACTTTCTCTTGATGTATAGATGGGTATCTTAACATTCTCGCAGAGTGCAATATGCATCGCTGGTCGTGTCTGTCTAACCTGTAGGCACGTATTAATGGAACTGTGTTCTAGAAGTTTTGTTCTGTGTTACCAGTTCTGTGTTTTTTGTCTGAAGTCGTTGGTTGCGTAGGTAAGCGAAGGCACCCGTTTATTTGAGGACTTTATTGATTTTATATTATGAGTTGTGTTGTGCTTAGAAAAGTAATAAAGTTATGAAAACAGGAAGACTCTGTATAATTTCATTGAACATTTAATACATTAACTGCAAAAATCCGAATTTCTCCTTGTGGAACAGGTATATACCAGAATGGATACTGAGCTAACAACTAAAACACAAACTTCGAGAAGACTACACCGAAGAAGAAAGCTAAATAATTCACTGCTTTTAAAATAGGTCTTTTTCGTAAAATTATGGACGTTCTCCTTACCTTTGCATTTTTTCGTAAGCACTTCACACCAATTCATCTCTGCTGATGAAGGAAGAGGTTAGAATGTACATTGCCGCGACGCGCTTCTTTGCTACTGCATGTGATATAAGATCATAGTGTGACATTTGTACAGTTTTTTTTTCATCCGCTAACTAGTAAGCCGAACCTTGCATATTTTTCCTTGTTACGCACCTTTTCCGGCGGCTGTGGCATCATGTCGCGTCTTTGTCAGCGAAGTTAAGTGCAAGATGGGCACAGACCTCTGCACGAAGTGAAGGAGAGAACTACTTTCATCCATTGGAAACATAGCAGTTAGCAGAGACTCATCGCATGAGAGCTTTTGCTTGTTGCCTTTGTTTCTAGAGAGCGCCCTTGTCAACTTCTCGGTAATGATGTCACAGTTGTGGTGAAATCGGTATTCAACGGAACAGAAAATATGAACTATAAATATGAAATAAGATCCATATTAATCCTTACAATAGCGTATAATATGTTTTAGGGACTACGTATTCTGAACGGAGGAAGGGGGGGGGGGGGCGGTAATAGGCAATATGTGCGTTGGGACCTGAATGCAAAGCTCGCAGAGAACGCGGATTATTAGCGGACCACCTGGTTTTTCCGCTCACATTCTTGCAACACAACCAGCCGAGCAGGTTTCTGCGGATATTGGGAGGACGTTCGGGACGTTAACACCGCACTGATATTCCGTAAGGTCCTGAGATACACGGCAGTTTCACAAAAAAATTACGTCCATATATACTGTACATTCTGCAAGGTGATATGAGTGATTTATTTGCTGGGCGTCTTTATCAGTTAAATAAAAGTGAAGACAGTTCCACTGTACCAAGTGTGCCTATCTGACACGGTAGTTTCGCGGGTGCACCTGTGCTTCTTCAGTGGGACGTCGCAGGTTAGAGGCTCACCATTGGCACTGGAGGATTTTAAGTATGCCGTTTACCTCTCTCTCTTTCTCCCCGCCCCGCCCCCTTACAATCACACACACACACACACACACACACACACACACAGTTGTTGGGACGGCAGCAATACTGAAATATTGTTCTGCACAGCAAAGGAGCTTTCCAGATTATGCAGGTTAGTGTTTACATATGTGCCTACGTGATGATCGGAAACTCAATACAGCTCAAACTTTCCGTAATGTTGTTATAATTTTGAAAACTCCTGACAACACTGCATCCCTTCTTTTATCGACGGAGACGTCGTTAGTGACGGAGCAGAAGCTTGGATTGGGGAAGGAAATTTGCTGTGGTGTTTCTTTTAATATGAACCATTCTGTCTTTTGCCTTACGCCATGCAGAGAAATCACGAAAAATCTAAAGCTTGATTGCTGGACAAGGATTTCAACCGCCACCCTGCCAAGTTGCTATTCTGTTGAACGAAGTCAGAAGAACTACTACAGCTCATACTGAGATTTATTAGAAACAGGTAAATGAAGACCTATCAGTTTCCCAAAATATACTGATGATTCTCGAGAATCTGATGAATCTCGAGACCATGGTACATACTTGCACCGAAAGCACAAAAGGGGGATAGCTCAGCGCACTCTATGCGAATGAATACTCCATTAGACATGATTGGTGGACAGAGACGATAACTGGCTTAACGCGGGGTATTACGTGGAACAGAATCTGTACTGAAAGTCACCCTGGTACTTCCAAGACAATAATGTCTTCACAGTCTCAGTTAAGGCTTAGAGGGAGGAGACACTACGGCCACCAACACGCGCCCACTGTGTAACTCAAGGATGCCACTGAAGTTTAAACCTACGTGGAGCGAAGAATTTCGCTTGCAAGCACGTTGTCAGACGTCTGTCTGATTTGGCATGTGCGAGACACGACCGCTTCTATTCTAGTCTGCATTCTCAGCACTGCCACTAAACCAACTGGGGCAAGAGGTAGAAGAACACGCAATACCTGCATGTCCATCGCTTTAGAATATTGAGAAACTGAACTGTAGTTGTGGAAGACATTGCGACACGCTGAAATCATCATAGAAGGTCCCTCCTCTCTACGAGGGGTAGTTTCAATTGTCAGCCAGAAAAAATAAAGTTAGGTAGTTAATTTTTTGCTCAGGTATGTGTCTCCATTCCTGATATGCACTGGATCCCACAAGCCACAGTATCGTTGCCACGCCACTAGAGCGGCGGAACAGAATGGCGCACCCCTCGATGAAGTGTAACGTCGTGCAGTAATTCGTTTCCTCTATTAGAGGGGGAACAACGCTATGCTGAGTTGGTGGGAGCGTATGGCAACAATGCACCATTATAGGACACGGAGGTCAAGTACCGTCGAACAAAGCCTGAACGTCGGAGAACGAAGCGGCAGACCATCTCTCTATGTGAAGAACCGTGAAACTCAAGGAATGTGGTCACCTGGCGCTAAAATATCGAGACCTAGTTGAAAAATTAAAAATCAATCATAGATCGGTTTTCTTTATCTTGGACGGCATTTTTAACATCAAGATAGGTTGCCACCTGCTGTGTTCCGCGAGTCCTCTCACCCATTCAAGAAGCCGGCAGAATAGAAGCTCCAGCTGGGCCTATCATGACGACCCCAAGACAAAGCACTAAAACAGCTGGAACCAAGTGGATGCTACATCGTCGAAAATGGCAAAGAGGCAATCATCATCGGGCAAGGTGATGTTGAATAGGCCCAATTTTTTGCGGTTGCCGTGGTATGGTGGTAACAGACTATGCTCGTGAGAGGTAAACCATCACAGGAGGATACTACGAAAATCTCCTGACGTTGGTACGGGTGGCCGTCATTAAGAAGCGTGCCGTGAAACTGTCCCAGGTGCTAGTTTTGTTCCACGACAGCGCCCCGGCTTATTCTGCGCAGGACCCATACACACATGCTGCTTCTTTGGGCTGATTTTGCCTCACTTCCTCGTCCCACTTGTGTTCTCCAGAGATGGCACCAATCATTTCTTCCTAGTTACGTGGCAGGCATTTCCAGAATGATATGTGCTAGTTATCGAGGTGGAACATTTATGAACAGCCAAAACGCAGGGTTTCACAACCGTCGTCTGGAAAAATGTTTCTCACTGAAGAATGAAGATTAGAGAAGGATTAAAACATCACCAAGTTTCAAGATCGCAGATTGGTTTCGTTCCCTCACTATAATTATTGTATTTTTTACTGTAAAAGTAAGATTACTGGTGAAGCATTACCTAAAACTTTCGCTGCTGAATCTGAATCACCGAAGGTTGTATGCCAGGCCGAAGGCTTTTTCATGTGTGTATAATTGTTAGACACATGGCCTTTGAAGTAAATTTCCTTACTATCATACCTACTTGGCCATTTGTATGGAAATTGTGCAGAACCTTTAATAATAAAGACTCCTTTAAGCATTTCAGAAGAATGACTTTTTTTTTTGGAAGAATAGAGCAAAACTAACATAAATGCGGAATATTTATTAACTTTACAGGTTGTTTACAAATTCACAGCAGATGTAACAACATATTTGAATTAATTAATAGGTTTTAAGCTTTACTTTACATGGGTGAATAATGAAAAAACCAGTCCATCCAAATGAACTTTTGAACTTTTCATTCTGGGAAGCCTTACAGTTGTGATGACTTGCTCTCATTTCTTCATAGTTCCAGCGCGTTCAAATCTGCGAGATTATCGTCAGTGACATGATGTGCTGCCAGTTTCTTACAAGACATGGTTCCTGGTGTTCCTGGTATATCTTCCAGGTTATCATTGTTTATCAGTGCAATTGCAACTTGCTCTTTAACTTCAGGTGCTTGCACAGCTTTACCAAATACTGGCTGGTAGGTAGCATGAGCATTCACAAAGCCGTATTTGTGAGGAGCCCGAATGCAATCTTGCGGGACCTCACTCCTCTTCGTAAAGTGGAGGCATAGTATGCTATTTGATCCGACACGTCTACGAATAATTTTGCGTAATTGTATACCAAAGTTATGGATGGTTTTGTGGTTGCTCCTATTCTTGAGGTGGTTTGTACCGTCTCTGAAACGTCTGGTCTCTGCGGAGGTTCGAGTCCTCCCTCGGGCATGGGTGTGTGTGTTTGTCCTTAGGATAATTTAGGTGAAGTTGTGTGCAAGCTTAGGGACTGATGACCTTAGCAGTTAAGTCCCATAAGATTTCACACACTTATGAACTTTTTTTCTGAAACGTCTGTAGCAGTCAGAAGTAAGACAACTCGTCCTTCCGTTTCCCTACAACAACGTATGTGGTACTGTGCACGCATAACGTTTCACCTTTATTAGTCTTTCCTTTCACTACAGTCGTTGGATTGTACTTTCTGTTATTCCTCAATTTACTAACGAGGTGGGTTGAATGTTCGCTAAGGCGACGCTTGTATAGTAACTGACGACGTACATAGCGCTTCCAGCATTGAACAATGGACCAATCACCTCCATCACTACGCTGTGGGGGGGGGGGAGCGAGCAATCTCCATTCCAGTACACACTTTCACATATCAGGTTGAGCCTCCATGAACACACAGTTTGAATAGCTTGAGTTTATATGTGGCTTTTTTTTCGGAATACATTAGCGAAACACCAGGTTTTACCGTAGTTCCATCAAAGCACATTTTCTCACCATGACAAATTATTTCGTGAAATTTATCGTTTAGTAGATCAAATAATGGTGAAATTTTGCAGTTTGCCGTTGTTTTACCAGAATTGTCCGAAAAATGTATCCTGTTCAGAAGGGCCTCAAATCTGTTGCGGGGTAACGCTTTACTTGCTTCATTTTTTTCTGCAGCATATTCTTTGACCAATATTTCTGCTTTAGAGGTTTTCGATCCAACCCAGCCCTTAAAAAAAAAACGCAGGATTTCTTCGTTATTTGTGTCTTTTGTCTCTACCCAATGTTATAGTTGGCTCTGTTTGTACATTTTTCGTTGAAATTACTGTCAATAATTCGTTGCTCAGCGTAACGATGCGTCGCCGTGACTATCATTTTCAAACCTTGGTCATCAAAAGACAATCTGTAAGAATCCATTTCATCGCATCTTCCGGTCAATTTCGTCTTCACATGATCGACAATTCCGTCATTGCAAGCTGTGGTAAAAACATTCATATTTCCAGTTACGTCATGGCAAGCAACTTCGGAGACGTCTCTTTGAGGCCCAGTTGCTGATTCCGCAACAAGATTCTTTTTTTTTTTTTTTCGGTCCGCCTGGATCGAAATGTCGGAATCACTACCGGATCTCTCAGAAGTGTATACAGGATCATCGCCGTCAGATGTGTCGCCAAAAAAAAACTGGCGTCACTCACTGAATTCGCTTACCTCTCCCAACCAACCTGAAACTGACCCCGTGTCAGGCATTGTGACAAACTCGCAAGGAAACTAGCTCAAATCTTCCAAGGAAACTTGACTTCAAACGCAAATGACATCTAGCAACGTTGCCGCGCGAGTTATCACGACTGTAACCAGAGGTCGTAAACGCAAGGAAACAGTTGACTGCAGTTGAGAGTCGACTGTCACATCATCCGTCAACTAAATTTGGAACCGAACGTGCACTGTTGCTGGAGGCCAGGGCAACTAGATATCCACTTGAAATTATTGTAGCTGTTTATACGACTCATACACACGACCTGGAATGTGTGTATCGATTTGATGCACGTGGCATGCCAGGAACATCACGTTATGTATCAATTTGATACACATGGCAACCAGCGTGTTAAGGAATGTCATTTGCTTTTATGTGTGACTTATTTTAAGGTATTTTATCTTGCGCTTATGCACATTTTATAACTGAACAAATATTTTACCTTGTTTATAGGAAAATAATGAAACATACAGAAACTAAATACTGGGCGGGGTACATGAAGTGCATATGGAGATCAACGGTATCAGAGCAATCAACCTGTGAAACGAATCGCAGACCTTGTAGTTTCAAATATTTTAGAAGAAGCGAGAAGCGAAGCTCTTCTCAGAAAACTTGGCCGCCTTCTCTTGTCTGCATCGGTCAGAGCAGACGTACTTTGTGTGTGTCTGTAGCAGCTTATAGATTTCATTGATAATTAAACATGCTAAAAATCTCTTGTATTCTCGTTATCATTTAGAACTAAAAGTTATCTCCGCAATTATTAAAGTGCATATGTATTTCAATTTTGTGATATTTGTTTCAGAAAAGTTGGGTGAAACTGCGTGCTCAGCAGAGACGCAACGGCCGAACGGAATTTGCGTTCATCCATTGATTTTATTCAGCTGTAAGCAAAGCATGTTCCCTACATTATTTGTGAATCATTTAATAGTGTCTTACGATTATTTTGAGCGAGCGCAAATTACGTTATGACCTGGGCACTGCCTCCGAACTGTGAATCTACTGTTCTCCCGTGTGTCAGACATACAGGGTGTTTCAAAAATGACCGGTATATTTGAAACGGCAATACAAACTAAACGAGGAGCGATAGAAATACACCGTTTGTTGCAATATGCTTGGGACAACAGTACATTTTCAGGCAGACAAACTTTCGAAATTACAGTAATTACAATTGTCAACAACAGATGGCGCTGCAGTCTGGGAAACTCTGTAGTACGATATTTTCCACATATCCACCATGCGTAGCAATAATATGGCGTAGTCTCTGAATGAAATTACCCGAAACCTTTGACAACGTGTCTGGCGGAATGGCTTCACATGCAGATCAGATGTACTGCTTCAGCTGTTCAATTGTTTCTGGATTCTGGCGGTACACCTGGTCTTTCAAGTGTCCCCACAGAAAGAAGTCACAGGGGTTCATGGCTGGTGAATAGGGAGGCCAATCCACGCCGCCTCCTGTATGTTTCGGATAGCCCAAAGCAATCACACGATCTGCAGCGCCATCTGTTGTTGACAATTGTAATTACTGTAATTTCGAAAGTTTGTCCGCCTGAAAATGTACTGTTGTCCCAAGCATATTGCAACAAACGGTGTATTTCTATCGCTGCTCGTTTAGTTTTTATTGCCGTTTCAAATATACCGGTCACTTTTGAAACACCCTGTAGGTACCACAAAACTAATAGTGGTGTCAAATTACTACGACCCGTGAATGATGGTAACTTCATGAGCCGATGTTATTCTGAAATCATTGTATTGTTTTTTAGATGCGTATGTGATTCAGTAGATAATATGTATGCCACCAACAATGACCGCTTCTCCATTGCTCACTGAGGAAGGAACTAAATTCATTTAATAAGTTGATGTTTACACATTTCGCTACTTTATTCAAATACCGGAGCAAACGTGTCGCTGATAAATCCTAGAATTGACCGGTAAAACCCAACATTTGCCGTAGCGGTGCGTAACAGTTCGAAATTTCTTATTATGTGCGTAGATTTCGAACTTTTACCAAAATGCATTGGAAGATCTTGGAGCACTTACCCATGCGGACTGATAACAGCTGAATCGTCAACTCCCACCTCCGCCGGGCAGGTTCAGACATGATTCCTTGTTGGCAATTTTCTGTCCTCAGTCCGCTCACTGCTGAGTAGCTTCAGTCCGTGTCGAATACCGTGTGCACATGTGCGGTCATCTTTGCAACTCGTTTTAGTGGCTGTGTTTCTTGTGCAGCTTTCCATCAGAATGAGTGATGTTATGCCTAGCACATTTGATGAACTTTTAAGTGAATCAGTGAATAAGGAGAACAATAATTTTTATGTAACTACGGAGCAGTATAATATTCTATTAAGCGATGTGAAAAATTCAAAAACAGCGTTAATAAAAAATCCATTCACTACAGACGTTTGAAGCGATACAATGTTCTCAACGTTGGAGGTGAAGAGAGTCTTAGCACGAGCGTATACTGGAAAAGAAGAAATTCGTTATTACGTTTGTTTTGATGAACTATTTAACGTCATACAGGAGGCCTCCACTGCTGTAAGCCATGGCTGCCGAACCACGTTGATCAAGGAACTGAGACGTACGCACAATAAAGTGACTGTTGAATGAATCATTACTTACTTAAGATTATGTAAGCCATGTCAGAAGAAACAAAAAACGTTTACAAGCGATGTTGTTGTGAAATCTATCAACCACAGTGAAGCGAGTTCACGGTGCCAAATAGACTTACTCGACATGCAGGCAAACTCAGACAATAAGTCCAAGATCATACGAGGGTTCGATGAAAAGTAATGCCTCCACCCTCGTTAATTAGATTTGGATGGGAATATTTTAATAAATCAAAATCAGAAATAATCCTTAGGATGTGGTCTTTAATTACCAGTATTCACTTTTCCACATAATCACCAGCCAATTTATACATTTCTGCCACCGATGAACAAGTTTTCTGAAGCTGTCACGGAAGAAGTCGACACACTGTTTCCGCAACAACAGTCTCTCAGTTCTCTCAACGTCTTCATCAGAAGCGTAATGACGTCCCCGCAGGAGAAAGGCGTCACCTACATTCTCGTAACGCGAGAAGAGTTCCTGGCGACTTTCAGGTCTCCGCACTTTCGTTTCAGGCGTCAGGATCCGGGGTAACCACCGCGCACAGATCTTCCGATAGCCAAGCAAAGCAAAGCAATAATGTGACCCACACGTTCTTATGAAATGCCGATTGTAATTGATATTTCTCTCTGAGTATTACGACGATCGTTGTGAATCAATCTGTCAATATTTTGCTTGTGAAACTCGGTGATTGCTGTCATAGGACATCCAATTCTTTGTTTGTCACGCAGGTCAGATGTTACCTCCTCAACAACTTCGAACTTACTCTCCCAACGACGCACAGTACTCACATAACACAATCACCATAAATTGCTTTCATTCTCTGATGAATCTCCTTATAGTGGCACCTTCTGCTGTCAAGAATTCAATGACTGCACGTTGCTTAAATCGCATTGACTGACCGTCTGCGTAGGGTTCCATACTTTACACTGTAACAACACAACCATTCAATGCTAAGGCTTCCCACCAGTTGAAGCTGTAGAGAAGGGGCTACGGAACAAACCAGTACCTGCCGCGTACCAATGCTGCCAACTGTTGAAGAGTTACGAAGGTGGAGGCATTACTTGTAAGTCAACCCTCTTACTTTTATACCACGATCATTCGACAAAATTTGTTATCCTCCGAAACTAACTCCCAAAAGAGCTTATGAAGCAGAATTTCTCTTTTGGATATTTTCACCACATTCGGTGCTCCAAATATCCTTCACTCTAATAACGGTGCAGAGTTTTGTTACCAAGTTGTTCAAAGTTTACCTGGGTTGTTGGATGATATGAAGATTGTCCATGGGAAGCGACACACTCTCAGATCAGACGAAAGAGCACATCTGGGCATTGAAAATATGTTATCAACGTGGACAGAAACAAACAAAACATTAAAATTGTCCGAAGGTCTAAGGTTTGTGCAAGCAACGAAAAATAGGGCTTATCGTGAAGCGATCAGATGTTTAACATATAGCGCTATGTTTAATGGTCCAATGAAAATGGGCATTGCCAGCTCAATTATTCTACCGATTTAATAAAAAAAAATTGAGTACTGAAGATCTGGAACTAACGTGAAAAACAACGACTGAGTCACAAGATAGGGAACATGATAGTCAGGGAATTGATTCCAGTGAATCAAATACTGGAACAGGAGGAAAGCAGGTAGAAAGCACAGATGCATCGGATGAAGAAGCACCAGAGAGACTGGATTCGACGACAGTTGACACCGAGACACCGCCACCAACTGAAAAATTCCATTAGTGTTAATAAAGTGAAGCGCCTCCGAGAGGCGCAAGCAAAGACAATGAAAGCAGCCTCATGTAGCATTGAACGATAACAATTTGTGTAATGTCCAGTTTCGTTTTCCTTGGTAGCGAGTACTGAGACACTCGTTGAGGCGTGGTTCTTTGTTGAGGTACTATCCTAAGAAGAGTCGTGTGTCTGCTTTTATCCACGCTTCCTTGATGGTTGTTCACTTGTGAAATATTTGTGTGACGTAACGCGGATGCGTAACATAAGCGACCCCTAGGCGGTCAATATTATTGCGCAGTATTTCGGGATACGTATCAATATTGGACAAGCAGCGATTGGATTGAGAGAAGGTGCAGTAATACTAGGCACATCAAAAACTTCATAAATATATTGATCTGACTGGAAATAATATACAGTCTGTGGGCAGTGTTGACAACACCTCTCGCTTGCTATAGACTATAGATATCTCCGGGTTCGCTTTTCGTTGTCATCGTATTGAAAATATCCGCCATTATCGGATGTTAGGGCAGATGCGTACAAAAACAGAAACGTTAAGAATGAATAGTATGATTTGTTGCTTAGGAAATACCGCACAGTCACACAGCAAGATGTTTAAAGAAAATAATTAGTGGGAAGTTATGAATCAAAGTATATACAGATATCTCTAAGTGTGTATACAATATTTACTCTGATATAATCCTTCAATGTATGTATAATTGCAAGACGTATTTTCAGAACTATGTCTGAAATACAAGTTACATTGCACTTGTAAAGTTCAAGCCTTCCAAAGCCTTGCCAGTTGCATGGTATCGTATCGTAACAGATGGCAAGAAATTTATGAATGAGGGGGGAGGGGACGGGCGGGCGTGTGCAGGGGGGGGGGGGGGGGGGGGAATACTCTAAAGTTGTCTTATTAGATAAGTGAGCAAGTAAGTTTCGAGAAGTGTCATGCCACAATAACTACACTTTATAGGTGACAAAAAGAACTTATTATAGGCTCGATATCTGTTGTAGCTAGATTACATTTACACAAATATACAGCAATTTCTAAAGCCATGACAGTGTCTCACAGCGATCAGCAACGAAGTGCTGCATTTGGAGAAACGAGATGTTTAGTGGAATCACCAGAAATCACTTGTGGAAGTGTATGAGAATTTTGTAATGAATAAAACTCCGTTCTCCAGATCCCAAGGAGCGGGAGGGAGGCATAAATCTTTAGTTTAACATCAATTCTCTCAACTTTTTTTGTGGGTGATGTTTGAAGCTCATTGAACAAGTTTTTCATCCACCCTTTTCTCTGCTTGCAACGAAGTAGAGCAGTCATCACATGAGCAACATGTTGTGTAATATTATTGAACGTCTACGGGGCGCTGTAGTTATTGTAGAGTACCGCCTCATTAAAGGTTAACCTTAAGTTGCTCCTGAATGTTAGGCAGCTCGGCGCTCTTCTATGTAGGCTGCGTCCCTGTCTTTGGAGGACTTGGCAGTAATTTAAAGTTTACGACGTGAAACTTAAGTTTCTCCTGGCATGTATAAAATGTTTGTAACAAAACTGTCTGACTGCTCATCATAGTTATATTGTGATTGTGTACACAACACATTCAGTATAATTTTTATATCATACTTAATGTGTATTTTAAGATTTTGAACATGGATGTGCATCACCAACTGTGCATGTAAGAGCTTCAATGGATTGGAAATATCAGCTAAACCATTACAAAATACAGATCTATTAAACCTTGGCCGTGGTTTCAACTGGTTTAAAGCTGTCTTCAGAAGGTATTGTACGTAGAATCGCATTTATGTATGTCCAATGTAGGAGTCGTCGACTGTCTCCACAGCAGACAGACACATTTTTAAATCATGTATTTTAAATAGTGCTTAAAAGGATGATACGCGCATGTACTGGACGGAGTCAAAGACTCCTACATTGGATACTCATAATGTGTGACTATGTACATTACCTGCAGAAGAAGACAGTTTTAAAACGGTTGAACCTACGGTCGGTTTAAGAAACCTGTGTTTTGCAACCCATTGGCTCTAATTCTAACCCACTGAAGCTCTTGCGTAACTGTTGGTTTTAGTCGCCATTTCTCATTTCCAGTAACATGATTTGTGCATATTCTGTATTTTCAAACGTGACGCAGTTTGGGACGTCAGTTGAGATCATCCTGCAAATACGCTGTTTGTGCAGGGGTGAGGGGAAACGGAGAAGCAACATTGTTCCTGTGTCAGGTTCTTCCCCCCTCTCGGCGTGTGGCTAATTAATTGTCGCCTGGTTATTATAAAACTACTATTACACTGCGCCCTTACTCTGCGCAGAACACTGCACCCCATCAACTTTGTAAACAGATCGCTGCAGCGCGCAGCTCGGAGTAAGCGTTAACTGGGCGCCGCAATCGCCGATACCCTAGCCGTGCGTTAGCAGCGTGGGGTGATATTGTGCACCCCGGCAGCGGGGGCGCGGGAAGCCGTCAGACCGGTGGGCGGGGTTAATTGCGCCAGACGCCGGAAGATGGCGCCGGCCGCAGGAACAATACCCCGGGCTCGCCCTGTGGCGGATTCATTACCACGTGGCAGCCGGCGCCCACCGGCGGCTCGATCGGCGCGCTTAAGCGGCCACGTCCGCCCGTCCGCAATTAGCCATTGTCTCTAATATCGCGGCGGAAGCGCTCGCTTTGCATTCGGCCCGCGCCGCGGCCTAGTGCGTCTCTGGTCGCCAAATCGAGGTTACCCGAGGTTCGGCTCATAACGTGCCGTAAAAGTTTGTTTCTCGATCTGTTTAGACGTAGAGTTCTGACAACGGTACGCAAGCACAGCTGCAGCTTAAAACGAGGAAGTGGCCGTTCCCATGCATAGGCGAGCCTGGCGCTGCAGCAGAGACCAGTGGTATCAGGACAGAATCAGCTTGCGATAAACGTTTCTGGCGCTAGTATCTGTGGACCAGTTTATTCTCACCTTTCACCTTCAAGCCACGAGGGAATATAATCCATTCGAAATTTCAATTCTGTTCTCAATATCGATTGAGGTATTACGTGTCACGCGTATTACTCGGTCGACATTCCCACTTCGCCAAGCTGCAACCCTCTGCCGCTAGAGGACTCCGAATTGTAGCGTGTAACATGGTGGCCTGTAACGTAACTACACTACTGGCTATTAAAGTTGCTACACAAAGGAGAAATGCAGATGATAAACGGGTATTCATTGGACAAATATATTATACTACAACTAATATGTGATTATATTTTCACGCAATCTGGGTGCATAGATCCTGAGAAATCAGTACCCGGAACAACCACCTCTGGCCGTAATAACGGCCTTGATACGCATGGGCATTGAGTCCAACAGAGCTTGGATGTCGTGCACAGGTACAGCTGCCCGTGCAGCTTCGACACGATACCACAGTTCATCAAGAGTAGTGACTGGCGTATTGTGACGTGCCAGTTGCTCGGCCACCATTGACCAGACATTTTCAATTGGTGAGAGATCCGGAGAATGTGCTGGCCAGGGCAGCAGTCGAACATTTTCTGTATCCAGGAAGACCCGTACAGGACCTGGAGCATGCGGTCGTGCATTATCCTGCTGAAATGTAGGGTTTCGCAGGGATCGAATGAAGGGTAGAGCCACGGGTCGTAACACACCTGAAATGTAACGTCCGCTGTTAAAAGTGCTGTCAATGCGAACACGAGGTAACCGAGACGTGTAACCAATGACACACCATACCATCACGCCGGGTAATACGCCAGTATGGCGATGACGAATACACGCTTCCAATGTGCGTTCACCGCGATGTCGCCAAACACGGATGCGACCATCATGATGTTGTAAACAGAACCTGGATTCATCCGAAAAAAAATGACGTTTTGCCATTAGTGCACCCAGGTTCGTCGTTGAGTACACCATCGCAGGCGCTCCTGTCTGTGATGCAGCGTCAAAGGTACGAGGCCGTTGGGATCCAGCACGGCGTTCCGTATTACCCTCCTGAACCCACCTATTCCATATTCAGCCAACAGTCATTGGAGCTCGACCAACGCGAGCAGCAATGTCGCTATACGAAAAACCGCAATCGCGATAGGCTACAATCCGTCCTTTATCAAAATCGGAAACGTGATGGTACGCATTTCTCCTCCTTACACGAGGCATCACAACAACGTTTCACCAGGCAACGCCGGTCAACTGCTGTTTGTGTATGAGAAATCGGTTGGAAACTTTCCTCATGTCAGCACGTTGTAGGTGTCGCCACCGGCGCAAACCTTGTGTGAATGGTCTGAAAAGCTAATCATTTGCATACCACAGCATCTTCTTGCTGTCTGTTAAATTTCGCGTCTGTAGCACGTCATCTTCGTGGTGTAGCAATTTTAATGTACAGTAGTGTAAATTCATAGGCATGAAGTATAAAGACGTAGAATGTTAAGAACCTTTGTTTTGTTTATAAAGCTTTGAGTTTTTTACATAAGGAATTCTGAAACATTGCTTTACAGGAACCCCCCCCCACCAAAGATCCTTTGTGAAATCCCCCCGCCAATCTACCCCTTGCCATTTGGGAGAGCAGTCGAGCTGTAATTGGACACTGCTGGCTGGACAAGGCCTGGCGGATGAGACTTATCCAGCCGAATCGCCAACAGGAACACAGCTGCGAATAAAAACCTGAGGCTACCTCAGCTGCATCAGAATCAGGCTTCCAAGATGCAAAGCATCCTTTTGAAATGGGTGGTGGCACACTTCCCTCATTGTGACAGTGAGCCAGTGGATCAAAAAGTAGACAGCATTATTCCTGCATATCCAACGATTTCAAGAATAGAGAAACGACTTCTGAATGACCCACCAAAGGCTTTTGTATGATTTACTTATCTACTCTTTGAGCGCCGGCCGCGGTGGTCTCGCGGTTCTAGGCGCGCAGTCCGGAACCGTGAGACTGCTGCGGTCGCAGGTTCGAATCCTGCCTCGGGCATGGATGTGTGTGATGTCCTTAGGTTAGTTAGGTTTAATTAGTTCTAAGTTCTAGGGGACTAATAACCACAGCAGTTGAGTCCCATAGTGCTCAGAGCCATTTTTTTTTACTCTTTGAGCTGTGATGGAATTCGGAAATAATGTCTTCATATATTCTCTTGGCATACTCTTGTAGCAGCTTGTTACTATACTGCCTGACAAAAAAGATGAAGCATTCAGGAGGAGAAGAGAAATAAAATGAAAGTTCGTGGGTTGAGAGGGTGTATGGTGTAACTGCAGATATTACACAATGGAGTCAAATCTACAAAGAATCTGACATTTTGAGGCCAGTAATCAGCATGAAGTTGCATCTCCTCTGACCTGCAAGCACGCACTGATACTGCTGAGGAGGATTGTATCTTCTTCTGCGGCAAGCTGGCCCAGAACTGTTGACAGTTATCGATGCTCTATATACTGGTACTGGCGTAGACTTTACATTCGACGTGCACCCACATACTTGTATCAGGGACAGATCTAGGGATCTAGGGAACGTGCTGGCCATGGGAGTACCTCAACATCAAGCAAACAGTTAACAGACACACATTGCCCAGTGTGGACGGCTATTACCTGGTTAAAAAACAGCGCCACGATATTGCCTGATGGCTCCCCACATGTTAGGAGTAACAACACCTTGCCGCTCCAACACATTGGAAGAATGACGCTGCCATACCCACTGACGTTGGTCATCCGCTGTAGTCCACAACTCACAGTACCTGGCAAATCCTGCCATTCACGTTTTAATGTTGGCAACAGCCTAGGCATGGGTTGGTAATTGTCTAGTCTGGCTCTTGCTAGTCTCCAAACAATGGGACGGGATGACACAGAATGTTACATGAAGTTCGTTACCCCTACTCTAATGGCAGGCACAGACGTGACGGTGTTACGATGTGCTCGGTGGACAAAATGACCATACTCCCTAATCGTGGTCACCCAGAACCTGCCCTCATGTTCCCATGAAGTCCAACATGCAGCCACTGCCACACCGAAATGCTTCACAAATCTGGATATTGCACGATTCGATCAACCAGCCGAATAACGCCCCTTTTGAAACTCTGCTCTGTGCCGATAACGCTGTCTCACAAGACTGTGTAGCGTCTCCGTATCATTCACAGTGACCAATCAACATCTGACACTGATTGCACCCCTTATGCAGAGTGAACGTCAATAAAACCAACACTGCAGGCACCGTTTCCTTACTGGAATTGGAGCAGAAAAGGTCCTACGAACATGGGTCTGGAAATAGATGCCGTGCATGCAAGTACAACAAATCGTCTTGTAACACCACGTCATAACAAATGTTCAAGGTGGCCTTCATGGGAACAATGCAAGCGTTCACAGTTCCATCATAGACTGCCGCACCCTTTCCTACATTCTGGCCTCTCTCTGAATAGCGTTACAGGCATTGTAAAACTGTTGGAGGTTCTGCACAGCAGCAACTGATTCGGCACACGCAAAGCTTTTCATATGCTCCAGAGGGATAAATCAGAATTTAAGTCCGGTGGCGTAGCATGTCATGTTACAGGGCCTCCATGTCCTATCCAACGTCTGGGGAAGATGATGTTGCTGTGTTGCAAATTGTAATTCGCAAATAGGGTGGCGCTCCGATCAAGCAGAAACCACATAACCTGTCGTATTGTCAAGGGGCATTCTCGAGAAGGCCAGGCAGAACATTCAGCACTAAGTCCAGGTACATTCCTCCGTCGAGGGGTTGAGGAATAATAAGTGGTCCAACTATGTGGTCACCAAGAATCCCTGCACACGCATTGATGGTGAACCGATGCTCAACGGACGCCTCAACTAGTCCCGGACGGTAGATTGTAGCGTGAAGACGACGATTATACAAACTGATGATGCCTGTTCTAGTGTAGGTTGCTTCGTCAGTAAAGAGGACTGATGACTGAGATCCCATAATTGTGATGGTCTGCTGCAAAAACCACCGACAAACTCCTTCCTGTAGAGGGGAATCATCTGTTGATAATCCTTGCACTCCCCGCAGGTGATAGGGATAGTAGTGGTTGTAATGTAGGATACATGTAATCTTACTTTGGCTTACACCATGTTAGCGGGACACTTGACTGGAGTTCGTACTAGGGTTCTTCTCGGTATCCTGTAGAAAACGTTCCTCCAAATCTGGTGTACGCACAGTCCGCTGCCTCTCTGCACATTCGTCCGCCTGAAAGGACCCACGATCACCAAAACAGCCAAAAAGGGCTTGGGGTGTTGTGTGATGTGGTTGGTGTCTGTGAGGGTACTTTTTCTGGTATAGCCGTTCTGCTCTTTGACCGTTTCCACCTGATTGACCGCACACAAACACTATCTCTGTTTTTTCCCCGACATTATTGCCGGATCATTCTGGTGCTTACAGTACTCTGTGTCAACCTCAGTGCCTGCAACACATTAGGAACACACGGTACGTGGTCAGAGGAACTGTCATTCGTCAGCGCCATGTATCTTAGCAACGACGCATTTCCGGATAAACGTTCAAAGGACCTTCTGTCCTCCATTCCCAGTCAGGAATGCGGCTTTGCAGTTAGTCGGTCTTATTCATATTCACCCGTATACCGTAGATGCCTGGTAACGATACCAACACGAACGACAGTAACGCACTCTGGTGTCAATTCTGAAACAAAGGCTAATCACTTAACCGTCGAAAGAGTGTGTGAGTGTGTGTGTGTGTGTGTGTGTGTGTGTGTGTGTGTGTGTGTGTGGGTACGAAGATACATTGACATCGGACAGTATCTTCAGGGTGATTCCCTTTTTTGTCATTCGCTAGCTGTGTAGTGAACTGTCACTATGTCACGTGTTAACACGCCGAAGTGGCAATTTTGACTGACACCGTCAGCCCTTACGGTCTATTGCAAGTAAAATCTACTGTTAGTGGCGCAACACCTACAGTGCAGCACCTAGAAGCATATCTTAATCGGTAGCCACTTCTTGTAGTGATTTATCTGGAGTGGAATTCGAGTTGACTTTAAACAGCAGTTAATTACAGAAGCCTGATACCAGCATACTCTTAAGTTTCTTACAACAAATACCACTTATAGTTTAAGTATCAGACTATACGTCACATCCTGCCGTGTGGCCAAATGTGCTAATAATTACTACACACGACGTGTGCAAATGCCCGTATTATTCATCTAAGGTTACTCCGTTTCAGCTCAAGATTTAGTTATCAATTTATTAGAGTCGTACAAACAATCATTTACGCGCGATCACCTGAATCGACAGTGAACAGAGATACCAGTTCTTGCACACTGTTTGTACATGTAAAAGACCAAGTTTGGATTAAATCTTACTATTGCGCACATCAGTGATACGCTACTTTTTATAACCTCGCACACGTAATGTATATCTTTATAATAACAACTAATTAAAACGAATTCTCAGCATATAACGATCAAGGCTACGCGCATCATACCGTCGTTATTAACACAACATCATCGCAGTAGGTATTTGCATCTATCTAGCAAATGTTATGAATTCCAACAAATTTCCTTATCATACGGCACCTCTTTGATAAAAAAAAAACCTCCTGAAATAATAACGATAAAAAACGCGTCTACGTGCGCCGTTCATGCAATCATATCATCGTTGTCTGCATTGGAATGACGTAGACTCGGCGCATCTATTAACTGATCACAAGACTAGCAATCACCTTCCACTTACGGCGCTTTGCTACTATCAGTTATCAGATAAATAATTAATTACTTACGATCTTGGTTATTAAAGAAGCCTAATTTTCATAAATTAGGTCTGTCGTCAAATAAACAGACATATAACTGGTTATTCACTCAGCGATAAAATATTCTCTCCTATGTTTTATTCACGTAATAAAATCAGTGTCCTTGCTACAACTCTGTTTATTTATACTTCGAATAAATAACCCAGGATTATTCTCTTGTCATCTCCTGCCTTTGAAGTTAACGAACTGCTTTGAAAGTTTCTAGCGTTTATTTAATTATCATTTTCAGATCTGACGTTAAACTGTTAAATCTTCGAACTTCAATAAATTCATACACTTAAATGTCAGCATCAAAGAACGGCTCTGTGCTATCCTATTTAATGAATTTATTATTTACGTTCCATTAATTCCCTTGCTTTCCTTAGGGAGAAAAAGGTATTTTACTATTCCTTTTGCTATGGAGAAATTTCAATTTTCTTTGAAATTAAGAGTCAGAACACGTTTGATTTATTCGATTTTTTTTTTGCACGGAAGAAGTCACTGTTAGTGAACGATTAATAGCCAGTTATAACCCACAATAAAGCAACTCGACGTAAAAAAAAAAAATCCTACGTGCCACCACCAATTTATAGCATACCATTTAAGCAATAGGAGCGTAATTGAACCTTTTCAGGTGTTGGCTGATCGCGACGCTACTTAAAAAGTTCACTCGTCATATAGAAAAATGTAAGTAATGGCAAAAGCCTTGGCGTGCATAAATAAATGGTTCCAGCAAGTAATTGAAGGGCTTTTAAGGTAAAGTTTTGGCAGTGAGTGGGCAGAATTATCAACGTACGTCCAGTCAGTACTCACGTACTAAAAACTCGTTACTGTCAGCGAAATACCAATCGTCCCTAGTCGAGTTTCAATCACGCAAAGCGATAAGCAAGCACCTTTTATACATTAATAACGCACCATAGTGTTCTCTCAGTGAGTGCTTAATTCAACAGCTCTCCACATCGAACACTCGTTTCTGTCAGTGTGTGCCAAATTCTTACATCAAACAGGTATCGTAAAAATCATAAATCAGTCTGCGGTCTGGGGAATTAATACGAATTTACAATTACGGCTTATTACGCAGCGTCTGCTCTCCATTCGGTCTGTACCATTTAACTCTCGCTTCCAGTAAATAACCACAAATAACCACATTCCCTTGTCGCTTAAATATTAAGCGTTTACTAAGAATTCGCTAGCGGAAACTCTTGGTATAGAGAGAAAGAAAAAAGGGAACTAACTTATTCCGCACTGCAGGTGCTACTATTCTTCTGCAGTTAGCATCAATATGTTGTTGTTGTCTTCAGTCCTGAGACTGGTTTGATGCAGCTCTCCATGCTACTCTATCCTGTGCAAGCTGCTTCATCTCCCAGTACCTACTGCAACCTACATCCTTCTGAATCTGCTTAGTGTACTCATCTCTCGGTCTCCCTCTACGATTTTTACCCTCCACGCTGCCCTCCAATGCTAAATTTGTGATCCCTTGATGCCTCAAAACATGTCCTACCAACCGATCCCTTCTTCTAGTCAAGTTGTGCCACAAACTTCTCTTCTCCCCAATCCTATTCAATACCTCCTCATTAGTTACATGATCTATCCACCTTATCTTCAGTATTCTTCTGTAGCACCACATTTCGAAAGCTTCTATTCTCTTCTTGTCCAAACTAGTTATCGTCCATGTTTCACTTCCATACATGGCTACACTCCAAACAAATACTTTCAGAAACGACTTCCTGATACATAAATCTATATTAGATGTTAACAAATTTCTCTTCTTCAGAAACGCTTTCCTTGCCATTGCCAGTCTACATTTTATATCCTCTCTACTTCGACCATCATCAGTTATTTTACTTCCTAAATAGCAAAACTCCTTTACTACTTTAAGTGTCTCATTTCCTAATCTAATTCCCTCAGCATCACCCGATTTAATTTGACTACATTCCATTATCCTCGTTTTGCTTTTGTTAATGTTCATCTTATATCCTCCTTTCAAGACATTGTCCATTCCGTTCAACTGCTCTTCCAAGTCCTTTGCCGTCTCTGACAGAATTACAATGTCATCGGCGAACCTCAAAGTTTTTACTTCGTCTCCATGAATTTTAATACCTACTCCAAATTTTTCTTTTGTTTCCTTTACTGCTTGTTCAGTATACAGATTGAATAACATCGGGGAGAGGCTACAACCCTGTCTCACTCCTTTCCCAACCACTGCTTCCCTTTCATGCCCCTCGACTCTTATGACTGCCATCTGGTTTCTGTACAAATTATAAATAGCCTTTCGCTCCCTGTATTTTACCCCTGCCACCTTTAGAATTTGAAAAAGAGTATTCCAGTCAACATTGTCAAAAGCTTTCTCTAAGTCTACAAATGCTAGAAACGTAGGTTTGCCTTTTCTTAATCTTTCTTCTAAGATAAGTCGTAAGGTCAGTATTGCCTCACGTGTTCCAACATTTCGACGGAATCCAAACTGATCCTCCCCGAGGTCTGCATCTACCAGTTTTTCCATTCGTCTGTAAAGAATTCGCGTTAGTATTTTGCAGCCTTGGCTTATTAAACTGATAGTTCGGTAATTTTCACATCTGTCAGCACCTGCTTTCTTTGGGATTGGAATTATTATATTCTTCTTGAAGTCTGAGGGTATTTCGCCTGTCTCATACATCTTGCTCACCAGCTGGTAGAGTTTTGTCATGACTGGCTCTCCCAAGGCCGTCAGTAGTTCTAATGGTATTTTGTCTACTCCGGGGGCCTTGTTTCGACTCAGGTCTTTCAGTGCTCTGTCAAACTCTTCACGCAGTATCGTATCTCCCATTTCGTCTTCATCTACATCCTCTTCTATTTCCATAATATTGTCCTCAAGTACATCGCCCTTGTATAAACCTTCTATATACTCCTTCCACCTTTCTGCCTTCTCTTCTTTGCTTAGAACTGGGCTGCCATCTGAGCTCTTGATATTCATACACGTGGTTCTCTTCTCTCCAAAGGTCTCTTTAATTTTCCTGTAGGCAGTATCTATCTTACCCCTAGTGAGATAAGCTTCTACATCCTTACATTTGTCCTCTAGCCATCCCTGTTTAGCCATTTTGCACTTCCTGTCGATCTCATTTTTGAGACGTTTGTATTCCTTTTTGCCTGCTTCATTTACTGCATTTTTATATTTTCTCCTTTCATCAATTAAATTCAATATTTCTTCTGTTACCCAAGGATTTCTAGCAGCCCTCGTCTTTTTACCTACTTTATCCTCTGCTGCCTTCACTACTACATCCCTCAGAGCTACCCATTCTTCTTCTACTGTATTTCTTTCCCCTATTCCTGTCAATTGTTCCCTTATGCTCTCTCTGAAACTCTGTACAACCTCTGGTTCTTTCAGTTTATCCAGGTCCCATCTTTTTAATTTCTCACATTTTTGCAGTTTCTTCAGTTTTAATCTACAGGTCATAACCAATAGATTGTGGTCAGAGTCCACATCTGCACCTGGAAATGTCTTACAACTTAAAACCTGGTTCCTAAATCTCTGTCTTACCATTATATAATCTATCTGATACCTTTTAGTATCTCCAGGGTTCTTCCACGTATACAACCTTCTTTCATGATTCTTAAACCAAGTGTTAGCTATGATTAATTTGTGCTCTGTGCAAAATTCTACTAGGCGGCTTCCTCTTTCGTTTCTTAGCCCCAATCCATATTCACCTACTATGTTTCCTTCTCTCCCTTTTCCTACACTCGAATTCCAGTCACCCATTACTATTAAATTTTCGTCTCCCTTCACTATCTGAATAATTTCTTTTATTTCATCGTACATTTCTTCAATTTCTTCATCATCTGCAGAGCTAGTTGGCATATAAACTTGTACTACTGTAGTAGGTGTGGGCTTCGTATCTATCTTGGCCACAATAATGCGTTCACTATGCTGTTTGTAGTAGCTTACCCGCATTCCTATTTTCCTATTCATTATTAAACCTACTCCTGCATTACCCCTATTTGATTTTGTGTTTATAACCCTGTAGTCACCTGACCAGAAGTCTTGTTCCTCCTGCCACCGAACTTCACTAATTCCCACTATATCTAACTTTAACCTATCCATTTCCCTTTTTAAATTTTCTAACCTACCTGCCCGATTAAGGGATCTGACATTCCACGCTCCGATCCGTATAACGCCAGTTTTCTTTCTCCTGATAACGACATCCTCCTGAGTAGTCCCCGCCCGGAGATCCGAATGGGGGACTATTTTACCTCCGGAATATTTTACCCAAGAGGATGCCATCATCATTTAATCATACAGTAAAGCTGCATGTCCTCGGGAAAAATTACGGCTGTAGTTTCCCCTTGCTTTCAGCCGTTCGCAGTACCAGCACAGCAAGGCCGTTTTGGTTAATGTTGCAAGGCCAGATCAGTCAATCATCCAGACTGTTGCCCCTGCAACTACTGAAAAGGCTGCTGCCCCTCTTCAGGAACCACACGTTTGTCTGGCCTCTCAACAGATACCCCTCCGTTGTGGTTGCACCTACGGTACGGCCATCTGTATCGCTGAGGCACGCAAGCCTCCCCACCAACGGCAAGGTCCATGGTTCATGGGGGGAGGAGCATCAATATAGCTAACAATAACTTTTCACATGGCACCTGTATTGAGAATACCCAATTGACTCTCAGAATAATTCAACTAAGACTACTTAATAACCCCTAAAACCGTTTAGCTATGCAATTACTTTTAACAGTTAATTCTATTTTTAGATGGCTTTCGACTCCTCTTCTCGTGGCTGGCTGGTATCAAAGTAATCTTTGCCGCTCGAACCGCCCATGCTGTATGTACACGGTAAATATCAACTTTGCTGCTCACATCTGAATTTCAGCCACGCATTAGCGTTGGTGCATTACAACATACTTTTCGAAAGGACACACATACGCAACGTATGAAACATACATTCAATATATCTTTTTTACAATCAGGCCACTCCGACAGTACGCATATGTTTAGACGAAACAGAAAACTCTGACGAGACTTGAGATAAAACAATTTCCTTTTCTCCCGTCGCACAATGTATCTTTACACGTTTCATATCTTAATCTCCTTTTTGCATGTGCCTTATTATTCTGTAGTTTTGTCACACGCCAAATCTATAATGATATATACCGTGGAGGCTGCTTGCTATTGAAGGGCCAAAGATATTAAATATTTGTTAGGCAGTGGCTACCAAGGAGGACCGAAGGATGAATCTTTCTGTGTGTTTATCGCGTTTTAATTGGGTTGAAACTAATTTACTTTATAACAAATGGTTCAAATGGCTCTGAGCACTATGGGACTAAACAGCTTTACAGTGACTCAAATGGCTCAAATGGTTCTGAGCACTATGAGTCTTAACATGTGAAGTCATCAGTCCCCTAGAACTTACAACTACTTAAACCTAACTAGCCTAAGGACATCACACACATCCATGACCGAGGCAGGATTCGAACCTGCAACCGCAGCAGTCGCGTGGTTCTGGACTAAAGCGCCTAGAACCGCTCTGCCACCGCGGCCGGCGACGACCGGACAAGACGTAATCAAATGAAGTCAGACAAGTTATCGCAGTCAATGAGAGCTGCTTCTTCGAGGAACAATAAGAAGAAATGTAAGTGGTTTGTATGAAGGAAGGAAGAAAAAAAAAACCACCAGACCAACGCCAATTCGCCTCAGGATTCAGTACAAATAAGTGCTTCAACAATATAGTAGCTCCCTGTGAGACGCGTCGGCCAAAGTCCAAAGTAAGTAAAAGCTGGCGTCAGCATAGCCCACGGGTACAGTGATGGGACATATTCTTAATTAACCATAGAGGTAGTTAGCCCAGTGACGACAGATTTAACCGTAAAGAGGAGAATGAAAAGAAAAAATTGTTAAATTTGTGTATGGAAGCATTTCCTCAGGTGTGTGTGTGTGTGTGTGTGTGTGTGTGTGTGTAATATAAGACCACCTTCTGAATGTACATTTTTAGAAACCTATTCCTACTTTGAAGGTTGTTACGTTTTCGTTCACAGCATTAAACTACCTAGAAAAAGTATTCGGCAATGTAAAATTGTGCGAGATGTTCGACATTCTGAGAAAGATAGGTGTAAGCTACAGGAAGAGGCGAGTAATACACGGCATGCACAGGAAGCAAGAGGGAGCAAAAAGAATGGAAAACCAGGAAGTGTTTGGGTTAAAAAATGGTGCAAGACGGAGATATAATCTTTCGACCTTACTGTTCAGTCTATACATTGAAGCAGCAATGAAAGGGAGATTGAAGAGTTGGACCAAAATTCAGGATGAAAGAATATCGACGAATAGACGATAAGATAAGCTGATGACATTGCTAAAAGAAAGTGAAGAAGAATTACAGGACCTCTTCATTAGAACTAACAGTCTAACGAGTACACGCCGGTGACAGAGTAAACTGAAGAAAGATGGAAGTAATGAGTAACAGAAACGAGAGCCATAAACTGATCAAAACTGTGGACTACGAAGTAGACGAAGTTAAGGATTTCTGCTATCTTTGATACAAAATAACTCATGACTGTCGAAATGAGGAGAGCATGGGAAGCTAACTAGCATAGGCCTAGAGGACATTCCTGGCCAAGAGAAGTCTTGTTGTATCAAAAATCAACCTTGATCTGGGGATGACATTTCTCAGAAAGTATGATTGTAGCACAGTATCGTATGGTGTGGACTGTGGGAAAACTGGAAAAGAAGAGATTTTAAGTTGTAAGACGTGGCGCTGAAGGAGGACATTGAAAATCAGGTGCAGTGATAAGGAATGAAGAGGGTCTCCACAAATCTCCGAAGAAAAGAACGCACTGAAAACATTGATAAGAAGGGGCAGGGTGATAGAATATGGTGTTAAGGTATCAGGGAGTAACTTCCACGATACTAAAGAGAGCTAGAGGATGAAAACTGTAGAGGCAGGTAGGAGGTGGAATATACACAACAAATAATTGAGGTCGTAGGGTGCAAGTGGTACTCAGAAGTAGGTGGTTGGAACAAGAGAGGAATTCATTGCTGGGTGAACCAAACAAGTGAGAAAACTAAAAAAAAGCTTTTCTGGGCTGATTATCTTCTTTTTATTAAAGATCTGTTTTGCTAAGAACCGTAATGCATTGCAAAGTCTAGATACGCCCTTCATTCATTAAAAGTGATATCAAATAACTGACGATCGTGTGAGCGTGAGTGTGCACGATTTCAGCACTTATTAGCTAGCTGCATGAGCTAGCAGCAAAAAAAGTCAAGACTTATAAAGTAAGTGATGATCCAAAATTTCCATTTATCACTCTAACGCGAGGTAAGAAGCCTATGGTCGCGTGACGCTCTCCGAGACTTCAGCTCCGATCCCAGTCAATGCACACACAATCCAGCTTTTCATGGTTCCATGTAGCGTTGCTGTTACAGTCAGACACCAACCCTTCGTTCCACCGGAAGTATCCGCTGCCCAGGCGCTTAGGGCTTCCGCCTGCAGCTCTCATTCATTCCGGAAGCAGGATGCGGATTTACCGTCACCAGATACCAGGGACTGACATGCGAGGACGTTACGGGAAAAGAGTGACGTAAAGACTCACTATATGTGTAGCCCTTCCCGCCGTCCAAACCAAAGAGACGTGTAATACAAAGAAATGGTTACTGGTCCGCATTGCGCCTGTAATTTTGCTGATGTCGGTTGTCCTGCACCCATCCTGACTCGTTTGTTGTTTCGTCGTCTAGGCAATAATACCCACAACGGTTCCATGCCCAGCGACTCTGTCGCTATCCATGTCAGACACTGACTTAGAGCTCTGTACCAACAATGTCAATGCAGCATTCCCTCGACAGAGCTCCGATGCTTTTCTTAACTTGTCATTCTATTAACTACTTCGTTGCACAATGTCATCGTCGATCGTCCGTTAACATGCAGAGGCAGCGTTCCGTTTCTATCGACCCCGCTATGAACAGAATGTTCACTGCTAATCCTGCTAACTCTAATCACCTCACCTCCTACTGCAGTGATGGAACTGAAAGTGTTACACCATGGATATCCTGACTGCACGCTACCAAACACACTGACTTCCATGCTGTGGGATATGTAGATTCAAATTTCATCATTATGTTTGTTATATTCAGTATATTTGGACTTTTTCGAATGAGATCTGGGCATAGGCTGTGGATAGCGTGTGTCCACGACACTTTGAGAACAGATTACTGCAGCATGAAATGAGATACCGAGCTGCCACGTGTCATTTAACGCCGACACCGTATCACAGACAACGGAGACATACATTCTCTAGAGTCGGGGCATTGGCATTCTGTGGTGTGAGCGACGAGTTTCGCTTCTGCTTGTGGTGATCAGATCGACGTCAACGTATCAATAGATGGCCTGATGAGAGTTCACAGAAAGCGGCGATTATCGATACACAAACCTGTTCTAAAGCCACCCTGTCCTACTGTAAAATTCAAATATTGTGGAATAACAGCAGTAATAGAAGAATAGTCAAAATTCAGTTTGTGCACACAAGACATGGAATTGATTAAAAGGAACTGCAGGCCGTAGGTGCCTAAACTGTTTCGTTAACACTACACGTAATGACAGTCAATAGCTTGTTGCTATAGTAGAAGCTATACTTATTACTACTGATCGGCCTAAAATAAAACGAGGTACGATTTCAACGAGAGGGTGTCTGGATCTTGAAAGTGTTGAACAACAATGTATAGTAATCTTTTTGTTCAGCAATCTGGCGTAATTCGTTAGTCCAATATAATCGTCAATAATACAGTTCTGTCCTGTTGTCTCAATAATGTAATCAGGTGTAAAATGAAATTCCATCAGAATGAAACACCAGTTAGAATGACCGTAGTATATATTCTCTCTTTTAGAAAAACATAGTTCAGTTTTTCACAATTCTCCAGATATGGGACCGATGGCCTTTGTAGTCTGGTCTCTTCAACTCCCACAAACAAACCAACCATCTTCAGACATGGACAATATAAACTGAGGTGACAAAAGTTATGAGAAAAAGCACATATACACATGGCGGCAGCATTGCCTACATGCAGTACAAAAAGCCAATGCATTGGCGAAGCTGTCATTTGTACGCAGGTAATACTTGTGAGAAGGCTTCCGACATGATTATGGCCGCACGAGATGGGCATTAACAGACTTTGAACGCGGAATGGTAGATAGAGCTAGACCCATGGGACATTCCATTTCGCAAATCGTTAGGGAATTCAATATTGCCAGGTCCACAGTGTCAGGAGTGTGCCGTGATACCAAATTTCAACCATTGCCTCTCACCACAGACAATGCAGTGGCGGATGACCTTCACTTAGCGACCGAGAAAGCAGCGTTTGCGCAAAGTTGCCAGTGTTAACAGACAAGCAGCAATGCATGAAATAACCGCAGAAATCGATGTGTGAGTTATTACGAACGTATCCGTTAGGGCAGATAGGTGAAATTTGGCGTTAATGGGCTATGACAGTAGACGATCGACGAGAGTGCCTTTGCTAACAGCACGAAATGCCCTGTGGAGCCTCTCCTGGGGTCGTGACCATGTCGGTTGGACCATAGACAACTGGAAAACGGTGGCCTGGTCAGATGGGTCCTGATTTCGGTTGATAGGAGCTGATGGTGGTGTTCGAATGTGGCGCAGACCTAAAGCATCCATGGACCTAAGTTGTCAACAAGACACTGTGCAAGGTGGTCGTGATTGGTCCAGCAGGATACACGAGTCTTACATCGACAGATCACAGGTATTCATATCGGGTCCAGCAGGATACACGAGTCCTACATAGGCAGATCATAGGTATAATTCACATCGATATTTGTTCACGGATTACATATGTAGAATATTTTACGTAGAATAATAACCATCTGGTGAGCAAGAAGTGTGAGGCAGGCGAAATACCGTCAGACTTCAAGAAGAATATAATAATTCCAATCCCAAAGAAATGAGGTGTTGACAGATGTGAAAATTACCGAACTATCAGTTTAATAAGTTACAGTTGCAAAATACTAACGCGAATTCTTTACAGACGAATGGAAAAATTAGTAGAAGCCGACCTCGGGGAAGATCAGTTTGGATTCCATGGAAATGTCGGAACACGTGAGGCAATACTGACCCTTCGACTTATCTTAGAAGCTAGATTAAGGAAAGGCAAACCTACGTTTCTAGAATTTGTAGACTTAGAGAAAGCTTTCGAAAATGTTGACTGGAACACACTCTTTCAAATTCTGAAGGTGGCAGGGGTAAAATACAGGGAGCGAAAAGCTATTTACAATTTGTACAGAAACCAGATGGCAGTTATAAGAGTCGAGGGACATGAAAGGGAAGCAGTGGTTGGGAAGGGAGTGAGAGAGGGTTGTAATATCTCCTGGATGTTATTCATTCTGTATAATGAGCAAGCATGAAGGAAACAAAAGAAAAATTCGGAGTAGGTATTAAAATCCATGGAGAAGAAATAAAAGTTTTGAGGTTCGCCGATGACATTGCAATTCTGTCAGAGACAGCAAAGGACTTGGAAGAGCAGTTGAATGTAATGGATAGTGTCTTGAAAGGAGGATATAAGATGACCACCAACAAAAGCAAAACGAGGATAATGGAATGTAGTCGAATTAAGTCGGGTGATGCTGAGGGAATTAGATTAGGAAATGAGATAAATAAAGTAGTCAAAGAGTTTTGCTATTTGGGAGCAAAACAACTGATGATGGTTGAAGCAGAGAGGATATAAAATGTAGACTTGCAATGGAAAGGAAAGCGTTTCTGAAGAAGAGAAATTTGTCAACATCGAGTATAGATTTAAGTGTCAGGAAGTCATTTCTGAAAGTATTAGTATGGAGTGTAGCCATGTATGGAAGTGAAACGTGGACAATAAATAGTTTGGACAAGAAGAGAATAGAAGCTTTCGAAATGTGGTGCTACAGAAGAATGCTGAAGATTAGCTGGGTAGATCACATAACTAATGAGGAAGTATTGAATAGGATTGGGGAGAAGAGAGGTTTGTGGCACAACTTGACTAGAAGAAGGGATCGGTTGGTAGGACATGTGTTGAGGCATCAAGGGATCACCAATTTAGCATTGGAGAGCAGCGTGGAGGGTAAAAATCGTAGAGGGAGACCAAGAGATGACTAGACTAAGCAGATTCAGAAGGATGTGGGTTGCAGTGGGTTCTGGGAGATGAAGCTTGCACAGGATAGAGTAGCATGGAGAGCTGCATCAAACCAGTCTCAGGACTGAAGACCACAACAGCAACAATAACTGCATTTTGTATGTTTGAATAATCAGTTTCAGAATCACTAAATTATAATGGGTTTTTGATAGTTTCATATGTTGATAAAGATCAAAATTCTCTACTGATAACTGGTAAGCGGAAACGTAACTAGCCACATATGATTATCAGTGTTTCACCCTGGTAACTCGGAAATACAGAGACATATGCTGTCAGAAATAAGGAAGGATTCATAAACATTACTTAATACATATAGGTCCGTAAACATCGAGAAAATATGCTCTGGAAATATTACAAAATAATGTAAGAACAAAAGATGCATCATGTTGTACATTATTTATAGCCGTATCGCCATCCACTGTACTCAAAAATTACACAGATGTAGGCTCTTTATGCCGTACAACTCCTTCAGTCATGGGAGGAGGGGAATGTCCTTGGAAATAGCAACAGGAACGATTTGTTCATGTTTTGATGTAGGCTAAGTATTCCCCAGTATGTGGGAAGACGGTTTTCGCTGTTGCCATACCCTTCCATGACCAGGGTACGAAATTATATATTCCGGCAGGATAATGCAAAACGCTATGACGCATTTCACAGCTCAAGAGCCACGAGCAGTGTACGGACCCTTGATTGGTCTGTCCCGTCTGTGACCATGGTACGACGACGAATACACGAGTTTTCGTGCACGTGGCAGTCCCATCTCGTACTGATGATCATCATCATCATGAACATCAGCCTCGAATTTTGTGTGCAGTACGTGATTAACATAACGAAGTTTGGTAACTACTGGACTTTTACTTCATGGTGTAAAATTTTCCATTTGCGCCAGTGTATCTAGTTCTAACTTAACATTCTTCCAAAAGTATTTCTTTCTAGTAAATGTTCTTGGTTGGAATATTCATTCCCTACTGGCTCAGCTGCCTAGATCTCAAGCTTGCTCCATTCGCGCTTTTTAACATATTTCCTTTGCGAGGAAAGAGTGTTCCGAGCATCAGGTAGTGTCAGATGCCCACATCCCACGACACGTTGTGACAAGGTTGGGAATTTTAATCGGGATACCGGCGCGAAGTCTGTTAAGTACTTGTTCACTACCAATTTCTCTACCCTTGTCGGCCAGAGCTGGCTGTGAGAATTTCTTCCGCCTCAACAATTCGTTCGAACCTTCTGTTGTGAACGCCATCGTAACAGCGTGCGTTTTCAGCGTTATCTGGAAAGTATATTTTCCTCTACAGTAACTTCAGTTTTTCCTTTACAAAGTACCTTAGCTTTTTGCTTACATTTCACCAGGAACGTACTTTTTCTGTTTCCATTACTGAGTTTAAAAATCGGTAGCACAGCTTTGTTTCAGTCACCCAGATCCACTTTACAAAACATTTCATCCCCATCGGTTTTCTCACGTACATCATGGAACTTAATTCCTTTCTGGAATACGTTTCCTGTCCCCTCGTGTTTATTCCGTATTTTGATGTTCTTAATATTGTAATTAAAATGTTTCTTTTATTTGTGTCTGATATTTGCCGTATGTTTACGTGGTGCAATTTTATTATTCTTCTGCAGTGGTAAAGTGGATACTTTATGCAATTTTAGGTGAAGCTGAAGCGTTCTGAATTCTGTTACTTGTATTTTACGTCTAAATACCTGAAACAATAGTACACATTCACATGCAGCAATAATTAGTAACTGCTGAACCGCTATTTTTTAGCTACGGAATACAGCATAAAAATGGTTCAAATGGCTCTGAGCACTATGAGACTTAACGTCTTAATTCATCAGTCCCCTAGAACTTATAACTACTTAAATCTAACTAACCTAAGGACATCACACACATCCATGCCGGAAGCAGGATTCGAACCTGCGACCGTAGCGGTCGCGTGATTCCAGACTGTAGCGCCTAGAACCGCTCAGCCACTTCGGCCGGCCAGTACAGCATAAATCGGCCCTTTTCTTTATAACATCTTTGAGTATATTTAGATACCACAGACGATCCACTACATTCTTTCATCGTCGTATTTCCAACTGAACATTTTATCTCGACGATTTTCACTTATTATGAGTCTTTTTGGAGCTCGTTAACGGCCAGACAACAAAACAGAACGTGCCTATACGAAAATGAGCGGTTTCATATTCCCGGAAAATTACCATTCTTCGAATTCGACGGAGCATAAAGCAGCAAGAAGCGAGACCTCGCCCTGTGCGCAGTAGTTTTTTGTCACCTCACCTTTTTGTACTGTTAAAGTATCCGAACGTTTCGGTAGCTTGTTATATCATAACGTGGTCGAATACAGCGGTGGGTGGGGTGGAAGCAGAGGTGCATACCCAGTGGCCAGCATCCGTAACGAAATTAACCGCGAACTGTTTACGGAGAAATAACAAGGTCGACAGCAAAACGGTTCCTTTCACGGCGCAAAGTCGTGAAGGAAGCCACGTGGGAACCATTCTGTCTCAGGAAGTTTAGTTCAGTCTACGTGCAGCTGGTGTTCTTACGTGCATCACTACTGTAATTTATTTGCACAGACCATTCGGGAAGTAAATTCCGATCGGACGCGAAATGGAAACCACTGTAAAAATCAAAACTGTTTTATTTTCAGTAGTTAGCTACATCTTACAGCTACTTGCCTACATAGTCGCCGCTCCGACTTAAGACATTTGTCGTAGCGTTGTACCAACTTTCCTTTACCTTCGTTCTAGAAGGTAGCCGCCTGTGCTTTCTGGCTATTCTCTACTCATGTCTACAGCTCGTTGTATGTGTCAATTTTTTTTCTTTTTTAGGCAGCGGTTCACCTGAGCAGATATTGAACTCAGGACAAACCAATTACCGACTGTGTTGTGGGTGATCACACACTTACCATCGAAAAGTCTGCAGGTGCATCTTCATTGCCGTTGCAGAATGTGGCGGACAATTGAAGGGCTTATTTCAATAGTGGTACAGGTCCATTTTTGTTCATTTTCAGATACAGAGTCCTAAAGTTAAACGAGCGCTGAAAAATCTGCAATTCAGTTACCAGAAATATTCAGGCATATGGCTTTTTGCTAGAGATGAACCTTTCTTTCTGTTTGTTTGGATCATTAATTTCAGAAGCATTATAGGCAGAAAAGTGGAGGTAATGGACTTGTACCACTATTGAAATAAGCCCTTCAATTGTTACGAAGAACGAAACAACTGACAGTTGCATTATGTGGGCTGCCAAACACATCAGGGGAAATCTCTCGTAAGGCTTTCATACTTGATGGAATAGATTATTTTCCAGGCACCTTCACGGGATCATTTTGCCCACAGAATTGAAAATAGCGACGTGCCGCAATCGACGGACATGCTAGTGACACTAACCAAGACATCTGTGCAAACCTACATCGTATTTTCACAGCGGTTTCCATTTTGCGACCTATCAGAACTTACTTTCCGACTAGCCCTCGTATTTATTTATTGATATATTTATTTGATTTGGCAAGATTAGGGGCATCGTGTCCTCTTTGCATTTAACCAGGCATTCTACATATTTTACATTATATTCATTCGGACACGCTTGTTACAAATTGCATTCAACATAGAATCCAACACTTAGAAACTACTATGAGAAATTCAGCCGTGAGCGGCTCGCTTTGATGCCATTTGTTCTTTGGCATTTTGTCGCAATCGAGTGGCTTCTTATTTCTCATATCATGATGAGTTGCTGACTTGCCTCCGTCAGTGGCAGCAGCAGCGCTTTCGATACCAGTACTGCCGTACCGTCTTTGGTGTGACCGCTATATTTCCGTGTGGTGGTGTGTGTGTGTGGAAGTCGGTCGGTTGGGACAGAGCAGCGAGGAAGTCTCCGCAGTGCGCTAGTGGCATGCACCAACGGTCAACGGTCTGATTGTGAGGTGCTAGCTGCGAGAGCTACAAAGTTCGTTGCCCACCAAACCTGGACACTGAAGTTGAGTGATCAGTTAACCTGTTATGAAACCTCAACTGCTGTGACAGCTCTTCGTTCAGTGTCTGTTGCTGCTTCCTGGGCTGTTCCGGCTAGCAGCGACGTATGGTGTGTTGGAGTCGTCGAAATTTTGCAGCTGTCTTCCTGTATGGTCTTTAACTATTAAATTGGTGGTTACCTATCAGTGAAGTGCACCAGCGGTATTTTCTGCCTTGTGGCCGTTAACCCCCCCCCCCCCCCCCCCCTCCCAGTTACCTGCCCTGGTCGTTAGCGAAGTTTTCCGGCAGTGTGTTTTTCCTCACTGTGTTCATCCTGTCCAGCACGGCATGTTGTCCGACAGCCTTTTGGTTGTTTGTTTATATTTTTTCCTTAAGAGTGGTTATTGTGCCTTGGCTGTTTTTAGACGCCAATTTTGAAGTTTTAGTGCTGCTGGTATCTTCATCCTCAGCTGGTATTTTCCATTGTCGTACTGTTGGTCGGGTGGAAGGGAATTGACTGTTTAACCTTACTCTTGGCTGCCTGTCTCACCTCAGCTTACATTAGAGCTACCTCCTCAGGCCGACCCTTGGAACACTTCTGAGCACCACTGTTCTGTTGGCTTTAGATTGTGATTTTTATTTTAGTCTGATGTACTGTGCGAGGCCTTCAGCCGTTTATTAACTTAGTTTGTTTTAATTTTTTAAAAAATAGGGCCTTCTGTCGACTTAAAGTTTGAAGATCGATTTGTTTAATAACTAAAATTGTGAAAGTTAATTCTATCCGAAGTTCTTGTTATCCAGTCCCTAAGTCCTCAGTTGTTCAGTGTCCAGCGTGTGGCCTTCAACAGAGCATTTATGTGATTTTTTTAAATTAGACTTTCAGCCGCGTGTATTCTTTAAAGCAATTTTTATAACTTGTGTTCTGGCCTTCAGCCATTCTTCTTTTGGGTCTGGTTTTGGGCCTTCAGCCAAGGAGGTATCACAAGTTTTCCTAACTAGGCCTTCAGCCGTGTTGTTTTAATTTGATCCTTTTAAGGCTGATGTGTAATGAAGAGTTCCGTAGGAAAATAAAAGTTTGTTTGTTCTATGCAACTAACAGTAACTGACTAAGCCCCCCTCCGCAACCATAACCTGATCCGCTCTATACTCCAAAACCAGATTTGAGAAATAAAGCAACAAAACAGAAAGTAAAAAAATAAAATACAAAATAAAAGTTTATGCGAGGAGTGTTCAGTTAGCAATAAAACACTTTTTCTGAAAGCAAATTGGTTTTATTCAGGTTTTCAGCACACCCTGTTGTTCCCCACTCTTTTGGCTACAATGCGACGGCCTTACGCTTCCTTACTGGGAAGGCCTCCATGTCCGCATGGTACCACTCTACTAGCCGACGTCGGAGCCCGCAAAATATATCTACCATTGAACCAAACAGATGGAAGACAGAAGTTGCTAGATCCGGGCTGTAGGGTGGATGAGGAACAACAGTCGACTGAAGTTTTGTGAGCATCTCTCGCGTGCGCAGACTGTCAGCACTCCCAACAGACACGTCCGGTTGTGCGGCGAGGTGTTTGTATCCGACAGGTTTGAGTGTCTTTTTTGGGATGACAGACGCCCAATGACTCACCGTGCTTTTATTTACTACCAGTTCTCCGCAGAGATACTACAAGCGCCTATGAATATCTACGATGCTCTGGTTTGCCTCCATATTGAAGGCTACGTACAGCCCGCCACCTGTTGGAACTATTGGGGCTGAAATGGGCATATACCACCATGTCCCACAACGAACTCCAATTTTTTTTTTTTTCACTGAGATTGGCCGAGAAAAATTAAATGGCTCTGAGCACTATGGGACTTAACATCTGAGGTTATCAGTCCCCTAGAACTTAGAACTACTTAAACGTAACTAACCTAAGGACGTCATACACATCTATGCCCGAGGAACGATTCGAACCTGCGACCGTAGCGGTCGAGCGGTTCCAGACTGAAGCGCCTAGGACCGCTCGGCCACCACGGCCAGCAGATGTGTTGCATTACTTACTTAATGCCCCTCGTATTTGTGCAATAAACACAAATTACACGCACGTAGATTAACTACTAGCGCCAGCAGGAATGGATTTGAGAGTGCGGCGGGACACGGGGCGAAAGAGGAACGTGATTAAACGCAAATAACGAAGATGGGGAACAGCAAGTGGTGTCACTGATTGAAACAAAAAGGAGCGTAACTAGGACATGATGGGAGCATTTTCTTCACTTTGGACAACTCAGCTTTCCACAGACAATATCTGGAAAAAAGTTACGGGAATGACAGAAGTGCTTCAACTTTTTTCCCTTTTTTGCAGCAGGACCCTGAATTGCACGCGGTGTGCAGGGCTGCTTCCTCCAGAGGCGGATAGTAACAACAGAGGAGGAGTATGCGAATGCTGTTTTATGGATGGGCACAGTTAAGATACCAGAGACCTGGTGTTTCGTGAGAGATGACACTTATTCAATTGTCTGGAGCGATGTTCTGATGTGAATTCTTACTGCAGAGTCGATGAAACAGACATAGCTTATGGTAGTTGCCATCATTTACCTAGCTGTAAGCAGCCTGGAAGTACTGAAATGATCCGGTATAAGGATGTTGCAGATATAAGGATGTTGCAGATATAACAGATACTAACAATCATGGTAGTTTGACAGCATGTACCGTGGAGGATTACATCGCAGTAGCGGAATTTCGGTAGAACGAGTGACTGCAGCAGTTAACGTTTCGCATCCTGTGGAAATATGTTCCGAAACTTCGCAGTCATATTAAATCCCAGGTTTTGAACCCATCTGAACAAAAATCGTCATTCATCTCAACGGTGGCAGTATTTATATCTTCAGGTCGAGCAAATTATAAAAAAGGAGTTACCTTGCATATGAAGAGCCACGCTGGGTCTGCCTTATTTAGAGATATGGCGGTATTGGTGATATCTTTCACGTTTCGAGTCCCGGAGAAGAGACGCCAAATTTGAAGTAGGGTCTTATCCGCTGTTTACAGTCGACCTTTACGCGACTATCTCTAGAAGATTATCAGATTACGTAAGGCCACGCCATAGAGGAGGCTTTCTTTCAAAATGCTGATAAATTTTATGGACGTTCTCCCAATTGTTCCCGGGATATTCTATGTACAATACCTGTACCGGGTATGTAATTAACTACTGTAAACTCTTCTCCATTTATGTGTGGATGATTGCTTATGAACCTGACGTTGTAACACTAACAACTTATTAGAAAAAAAGGCTTCTTTCGTATGTTCTGCCTGTATTACAATGGCCACGAATTTCAAGACTGTTCGTTGACCTCGCCACCCGGCATATCTTCCATAAATCACCTGCAAGTTATTTTTATCGAAATTCCGAGAAACGAGTCAGTTCGCAGGACAAGTGTACATGATTAGTGTAACATTAATGAACAAATTTTTAGTCCTACTCATACAACTACACTTTTTTTTACAGGCTAAGCAGAAATTCGCCAACGGAATAGGAGTTGTCCAGGAGAAATCATTGTAAATTATACTGAAAATTTGCTTTGTATTATCGGGCAAATCATCAAAACATTTTGCCCTGCATATTAAACTCCTTTCTGAGCCACTGACAGCTTTAACCCGTGGATAATGAAGACCATTTGCCCTCTCTAGTTTTGTAGATACGGCCATCACTGTCCTCCTCAGACTGCTGGATTACTTATGACGAATTTCACTGCTGGAAATATGTACTGTGACGGTGCAGTTAATAATATCCACGGATACGCAGACATTCTTACTGCTTACTTTTTTGCAATCAGCACTTTCTAAGTGGTGGATTACCCCAGAAATTATACCGTAAGACACTAGTGAGAGGAAATATGCAAAATATGTCAGGAGGTTTCCAAGATTACCAACTCTACGAAGAGCAAAAGTAACTGAATGTAATTGTTTGAGAAGCTCAGTAACATGCTTCTTGCCGTTCAAGTTTTCATCAATATGTGCAACCAAAAAGCTGGAGCATTCTACCCTATTCACTGACTCCTGCTCAAGTACTGCATCAGTTTTTGGTTTGCCTTTGTTGTACAGAACTGAAATCAGTGCACTTTTTCAAAATTTAGTAAGTGTCCATTTTCAGAAAATCACTTAGTAACTCTTTGGGAAACGTTATTTACCATCTCCACTGTTGCTTTCAAACTAATTGGATTTACTGTAACACTAATATCGTCCGCAAAAGGTTCTAATTTTCCTTCTTCAGTGTTAAGCTGACGGTCAGTCACATACGTAATGCATAGAAGTGAACCCAAAATTGAACTCTGTGGATCTCCCTTTGTGATTCTTCCCCATTCACTGAAAGGTTCTACCTTTCCGACATTGAATTATTCTGCACAACCTGCATCTTGTTTGTTAAACATGATTCATACCTGCTGTCAGTGCCATAAAACTTTAACCCTTCTGGAAAACTATGAATGATCATATAAAGTTGATCGTCGGTAAAGCAGATGCCAGACTGAGATTCATTGGAAGTGTCCTAAGGAAATGCAATCCGACAACAAAGGAAGTAGCTTACAGTACGCTTGTTCGCCCACTGCTTGAATACTGCTCAGCAGTGTGAGATCCGCACCAGATAGGGTTGATAGAAGAGAGAGAGAAGATCCAACGGAGAGCAGCGCGCTTCGTTACAGGATCATTTTGTAATCGCGAAAGCGTTACGGAGATGATAGATAAACTCCAGTGGAAGACTCTGCAGGAGAGAAGCTCAGTAGCTCGGTACGGGCTTTTGTTAAAGTTTCGAGAACATACCTTCATCGAAGAGTCAAGCAGTATATTGCTCCCTCCTACGTATATCTCGCGAAGAGACCATGAGGATAAAATCAGAGAGATTAGAGCCCACACAGAAGCATACCGACAATCCTCCTTTCCACGAACAATACGAGACTGGAATAGAAGGGAGAACCGATAGAGGTACTCAGGGTACCCTCCGCCACACACCGTCAGGTGGCTTGCGGAGTATGGATGTAGATGTAGATATGGTAAGTAAATTGTTTCTACTTAAGTGTGCGACTACTCTTGAGTACATTACTTTTTCCAATATTTGCGAATGTGAAGTAGTTTAATAATTGCATATTTTTACCTGTGTGGAAGAATTCCCTTTGCAAGTGATGCATTGCATGTATCACTAAGAACATTACTTATTAAATCGGAACAACTTTCCCGTATTGTGTTTGAAATTCTGGATATCAGCGAGAGATGCGTCGACGCGAGTTGTGAGGGACGAGTGGTCGGGGCAGCTGGGGCCGCCTGATTGGAGCAGAGTGGAGGACTGAGCACTCGAGGTCGTCTGTGGGAAGTCAGTGGTTATTCTGTTAGCAGGAGCGCAATCACGCCACGGGCGAGAACTCCTGAAGGAGGATGCGAAAGCATTAGGCACTGAATAGGTTATGAAACCTGCCGCTGGGCCTAATTAGTGAAATTTCCTTCGCGAACTGACGCGATTTAAGGGGAACCACCACCACCCAGGCAAGCTGTGCAGCCTGCAGCTATTATGAAAAGCCGTCTGCCTTCTTGACGAGTCGCGTTACATCCGCAGACTTCACATATACACTCCTGGAAATGGAAAAAAGAACACATTGACACCGGTGTGTCAGACCCACCATACTTGCTCCGGACACTGCGAGAGGGCTGTACAAGCAATGATCACACGCACGGCACAGCGGACACACCAGGAACCGCGGTGTTGGCCGTCGAATGGCGCTAGCTGCGCAGCATTTGTGCACCGCCGCCGTCAGTGTCAGCCAGTTTGCCGTGGCATACGGAGCTCCATCGCAGTCTTTAACACTGGTAGCATGCCGCGACAGCGTGGACGTGAACCGTATGTGCAGTTGACGGACTTTGAGCGAGGGCGTATAGTGGGCATGCGGGAGGCCGGGTGGACGTACCGCCGAATTGCTCAACACGTGGGGCGTGAGGTCTCCACAGTACATCGATGTTGTCGCCAGTGGTCGGCGGAAGGTGCACGTGCCCGTCGACCTGGGACCGGACCGCAGCGACGCACGGATGCACGCCAAGACCGTAGGATCCTACGCAGTGCCGTAGGGGACCGCATCGCCACTTCCCAGCAAATTAGGGACACTGTTGCTCCTGGGGTATCGGCGAGGACCATTCGCAACCGTCTCCATGAAGCTGGGCTACGGTCCCGCACACCGTTAGGCCGTCTTCCGCTCACGCCCCAACATCGTGCAGCCCGCCTCCAGTGGTGTCGCGACAGGCGTGAATGGAGGGACGAATGGAGACGTGTCGTCTTCAGCGATGAGAGTCGCTTCTGCCTTGGTGCCAATGATGGTCGTATGCGTGTTTGGCGCCGTGCAGGTGAGCGCCACAATCAGGACTGCATACGACCGAGGCACACAGGGCCAACACCCGGCATCATGGTGTGGGGAGCGATCTCCTACACTGGCCGTACACCTCTGGTGATCGTCGAGGGGACACTGAATAGTGCACGGTACATCCAAACCGTCATCAAACCCATCGTTCTACCATTCCTAGACCGGCAAGGGAACTTGCTGTTCCAACAGGACAATGCACGTCCGCATGTAGCCCGTGCCACCCAACGTGCTCTAGAAGGTGTAAGTCAACTACCCTGGCCAGCAAGATCTCCGGATCTGTCCCCCATTGAGCATGTTTGGGACTGGATGAAGCGTCGTCTCACGCGGTCTGCACGTCCAGCACGAACGCTGGTCCAACTGAGGCGCCAGGTGGAAATGGCATGGCAAGCCGTTCCACAGGACTACATCCAGCATCTCTACGATCGTCTCCATGGGAGAATAGCAGCCTGCATTGCTGCGAAAGGTGGATATACACTGTACTAGTGGCGACATTGTGCATGCTCTGTTGCCTGTGTCTATGTGCCTGTGGTTCTGTCAGTGTGATCATGTGATGTATCTGACCCCAGGAATGTGTCAATAAAGTTTCCCCTTCCTGGGACAATGAATTCACGGTGTTCTTATTTCAATTTCCAGGAGTGTATATACGCCACCCCGGCCGGCTCTATACAATTGGAAACTAGGTAACAGTGGATACGGGTACCAGCTGACGATTGGTGGATACGAGTTGTGAAGTCTCCGGCTGTAAAGCGACTCGTCAAGAAGGCAGACGGCTTTATATGCCACCCCGGCCGGCTCTATATATATATATATATATATATATATATATATATATATATATATATATATATATATATATATATGGTATCTGTTCTTTCGAGAACTACTATTACTACTGATGACCGTGCAACTTCTCTAGAATAAATGATAATTAATTGAAACCCTCACCTGCCGACGGGTGTTGTTGATATACGTCGATGGGGACAGCTGAAAATGTGCTGAGGGGCTGTCAGCAGCTGAGGGTTTCAATTATCATTTATTCTAGAGAAGCTGCACGGTCATCAATGGAATCTGTTCTTTCGAGAACAGTTACTATCTTCATATACATACAACAGAGTTGTGAGCATCAGCCTCCATTTTAATTTTTTACGTTGACAAACTATGTGTTTCGTCGAAATGTGCTCACATCAGTGCATCGTGTGAAGGATTATCGTCTACTGGGTCTCTCTTACTTGAATAATTAGTAACTATTAAGGTCACCACTAGCTTTTATAACGTGACAGTTTGAGAAAAGCAATACATCAGTGGCAAACTTCAGTGTGAAAATGGAAATATAATTAACTGCTAATTTGAACGTGGATGGGGCAACCAATTGTAGGTAGTGTGTTACAGATTCAATAAACGAAGTAAATCATATGAACCGCTCTCCTTTCAGAGCAACCTAAATACTTGAATTTAAGCACTGGTAACTTCATTATTCGTAAAGGAGAGAGACAAGTTTTCGTTTTAGACAACATGTTCAGGTTTCGTACGAAGCGTGTCCTCTCCGTTAACCACCCCTTACCCATGTCCGATCATGGCAAAGGAGACTGTTTCCATTAAGAGTCAGCAAAATATAGCGGAAGGGAGCGAACAATCTGCAGTTGAGAATCCCTGCCTTGTTTCTGGTACGTATTATTCTGTAGCCACTTGGTCGCCTGTCACGCCAAAATGCGTGTAATTCACGTATCTGTTAGAACTGGTTCTGCGTTACAATTCTGTCAACTTCCGAATTAGAATGTAGAACCAAGATATTGACTTTTAGTTTGGGTGCATGTAATTAAGACACTATAGCAAATACGTCGTCTATATAAGTCACTTTTATCAGAGAATATTCCCATATCAAGCTAAATAACCTCTTATTAGCGTTTCGTATATAATATACTAGTCCGAATAGACGTGAGTAGGAAAGTCTAATAGTGTGGGTGGCTTATTTACGTTGTTGTTGTCGTGGTCTTCAGTCCTGAGACTGGTTTGATGCAGCTCTCCATGCTACTCTATCCTGTGCAAGCTTCTTCATCTCCCAGTACCTACTGCAACCTACATCCTTCTGAATCTGCTTAGTGTATTCAACTCTTGGTCTCCCTCTACGATTTTTACCCTCCACGCTGCCCTCCAATACTAAATTGGTGCTCCCTTTATGCCTCAAAACATGTCCTACCAACCGATCCCTTCTTCTAGTCAAGTTGTGCCACAAACCTCTCTTCTCCCCAATCCTATTCAATACTTCCTCATTAGTTACGTGATCTACCCATCTAATCTTCAGCATTCTTCTGTTGCAACACATTTCGAAAGCTTCTATTTTCTTCTTGTCCAAACTGTTTATCGTTCATGTTTCACTTCCATACATGGCTACACTCCATACAAATACTTTCAGAAATGACTTCCTGATACATAAATCTATATTCGATGTTAACAAATTTCTCTTCTTCAGAAACGCTTTCCTTGCCATTGCCAGTCTACATTTTATACCCTCTCTACTTCGACCATCACTTATTTTGCTCCCCAAATAGCAAAACTCCTTTACTACTTTAAATGTCTCACTTCCTAATCTAATTCCCTCAGCATCACCCGATTTAATTCGACTACATACCATTATCCTCGTTTTGCTTTTGTTGATGTTCATCTTATATCCTCCTTTCAAGACACTGTCCATTCGGTTCAACTGCTCTTCCAAGTCCTTTGCCGTCTCTGACAGAATTACAATGTCATCGGCGAACCTCAAAGATTTTATTTCTTCTCCATCGATTTTAATACCTACTCCGAATTTTTCTTTTGTTTATTGCTTGCTCAATATACACATTGAATAACATCGGGGAGAGGCTACAACCCTGTCTCGCTCCCTTCCCAACCACTGCTTCCGTTTCATGTCCCTCGACTCTTATAACTGCCATCTAGTTTGTGCACAACTTGTAAATAGCCTTTCGCTCCCTGTATTTTACCCCTGCCACGTTCAGAATTTGAAAGAGTATTCCAGTCAATATTTTCAAAAGCTTTCTCTAAGTCTACAAATGCTAGGAACGTAGGTTTGCCTTTCCTTAATCTTTCTTCTAAGGTAAGTCGTAGCGTCCGTATTGCCTCACGGGCTCGAATATTTCTATGGAACCCAAACTGATCTTCCCCAAGATCGGATTCTACTAGTTTTTCCATTCGTCTGTAAGGAATTCGCGCAAGAAAATTCGCTGCAAAGTATGTAACAATAAAATTTCTTGTACTGAAAGTAACCATATTTAACGAAACTCGTAGCTTGACATCTCAACAAGAACCGCGATATTGTTTACAAGTCCTCGTCTTGCCCGCCAGCAGTAGGCAGCGTACGGACTATTGTCTGCCCCCTTCCCGCGTGGCCTTAAACCACTTCCCTGGAAGGCAAACAACGCCGCGATCCGTGCTAACCGACGCCGGACACAAATTACGGTCTAGAAGTATCTCGGCTCCGCTTCTCCCCCACACCTAACGTTCATTCGCTTTGCGCTCGTGTCAAGTGATTACAGGGACAGGAGAGAAGTCGTTGCATTTGGAGTTCAACTTGCATCGTTCCGGTACTGTTATATTGGGTGATTCGTCTGCCCCTACCGCTGTGGTTCTATTCAGACCGCGATGTTATATCTGCCCTTCATAAACTACGTGCGAGGCTTTGATATTCTCTCTCTCGCAACATCTGTCAGTCCTACAGAAAAAATCAGCGGGATCTTCTTAAATTTAATGTAGTTAAATTTTGCACAGGGGTACTTTTCGCTGTCTTTATTGGCTTATATTGTTTCATCACGAAAAGTGGTATTTGTCTATCAGAAAACAGTTATTGTGCTAAGACTGAAAGGAATCGGACCTTTATGCATGCAGATCAAAGAAGCTAGTAAAATATAATGAAAAACACAAGAGAAAAGAAGAAGATAAGCTTGTGTAGCATTATACGAAATATGCACACATGGCCAGTCGGTACTCCCAAGCATCGCGCTGATTTATTTTTGGTTCAAAACCAAAAACCATCAATTTAACAAAGGTGCATGATAAGAAAATAGTAATCAACCTACATCATATCAATGCCAGTAAAATCGAAAACTGCTAATAATTGAAGAACAATATACACAACAAATATGCTCTCTGCTAAGGCGCTCTTCATCTAACACCAAAGATTGTACAGACATACTTTCGAACAGCAAACTAGATCAGTATTAAACGGACTTAATTAAAAATCTTAAGAAATTTCGGGCTCCATACAAAATTAATCAAATTGGTAGAACTCACCTTAACCAACACTGTATCAAAAGTCAAGTTCAGGGATGAGCCGTTCATCATAAAAACAGGTTTAAGACAATTGCTTGGCATCCCTGCTGTTCAACTGTGCTTTAGAATACATAATGAGTGAATGGTACAAGATTAACGGAAAGAACATCCAAATTGGAAGACTCGAAGACAACATATAAGTTTAAATTGTCTAGGATTTGCTGATGATCTTGCTCTCTTGTCCACCAGTATTGAGTAAGCCAAACAACAAGTTATCTCACTACAGAAAAGAGCACAGAAAATTGGTCTTGGAATATCCTTTGAAAAAACACTCATGTTAACTGACCCACCACTCATAAACAAAATTGCCATCGGAAACTAAACAATGAAAATTGTAGATAAATTTAAATATCTGGGAGAAATCGTAACATATAACCTCAATGAAAGGCCAGCATGGCATAAAAGAACAAACAAATTGACAAGAGCACAATATATCACCAAGAACACCTACAACAAAAAGAGCTTGTCAATAGCAACAAAATTAACACACTACAAAACAGTCACTCAACCAGAAGTAACATAAACAAGTGAAACCATCTTCAAAACAACTAACACTGCACAAACAGACAAAATACTCAAAATAGTGAGAAGAATCATCAGAACGTGCGTCAACAAATCGTACCAGGAAAATGGACTCTGGAGAGTGGCTACAAATGAAACAGTCTACAAGGAAATAGAACCGATAATGAGTACAATCAGAAAAAAACGCATCTCATTTTACGGACATCTAATCAGAACACCAGAGAACAGGATCATCAGGAGAATAGAAAAATTGTGGAATAGTAAGTGCAACATTAAGTGGATAATAGAAATCAATGAAGATATGGATGAGCTACGGATTACATTGGAAGTCCTACGAAACAAATCTGACAAAAATCAGGAAACTCACAGATAAACAAAACAGACTGCAAACGATAATCAACAAACAGACAATAATAAGGGTGATTTCCGATGAAGAAAGAAGAAAGAAGAATGAGATCCGAGACAATGGAGAAGTTCTAGACTGACAGGAAACTGAAAAATTCTTTGTATAATGTTGGCTAGAGTGGTCCAATGAAGGCCATAAAATGTAAATAAATAAAAACGAACTATGGGCCCAGGATGTGGGATGTATGTGTGTAACGGGAATAAACAAGGACTGAATATGGTGGTACCTGGAAGTACCAACAGGCAACAAAGGGGTCGTCTAAACTGCGATGGAAGAAGATAGACATATATTGACGAATGCTGCACTCCAGTGACCCTCCATTACATGACGGGAATTAGCTATAGAACTTACGCAACACGCAGGATTAGTCTGGCTTCCGGCAGCAAACCATGCACTTCTTACTCAAAAAATTCTCTAAACAAGATTACTTACTTGGTCGACAAGCTGACAATAGCCGCGACAGATGCGTTACCACAAATAATGACATTCAGTTTTAGATCATCGGCAAAATAAGAAAACATCGTAATTGAAAAAAAGATTACCAATGATCACTACTACATGGCTTATTTGTATATGAAAAGCAACTAAACGTTATCATTATACTACGTTAGTACAAAGTTGAATGAGATAAAATATAGAATTTTTTCAGTTTTGTCACTCATAGACCCCCAACAGTTACCTGAAACAATAGTACTTTTAGTTTCTTTCTTTTCGACTGCGAAACAGTTAAATTAAAGGAAACAATTCTGAGCAATAACAATTAGTTACGGTCAATGCACAAAAGGGATGTTACTATACACCAACAGACGTCATATTCATAAAGTAGTCCATGTACTGCAGCGTTCTGTGACAAAGAGGGATATGCAGTTACAATTTAGTTTTTACTGTGGCCATGCCATACTACCCCGATTATCTCTTCCATATTTCGTCGTCACGGCGTCCTTTTCCAGCTGTGTTATCTATATTGTTCCAGAAACATGTGTCCATTCGATGTCTAATCCTAGTCCTAGCCGGCCGCGGTGGTCATGCGGTTCTAGCGCTGCAGTCCGGAACCGCGCGACTGCTACGGTCGCAGGTTCGAATCCTGCCTCGGGCTTGGATGTGTGTGATGTCCTTAGGTTAGTTAGGTTTAAGTAGTTCTAAGTTCTAGGGGACTGATGACCTAAGATGTTGAGTCCCGTAGTGCTCAGAGCCACTTGAACCTAGTCCTAGTTAACAACATCATTTACACGGGAGTTTCTGCATAATAGACATCCCTCACACTATCGTTCCTCGCTTGAACCAGTCGGCAACAGAAATTCACACCAACCGCAGCCCGTCTCGGGGATCGGATAGCTTCGCCCTCTAGCACACTGCATCCGGGATTCGGGAAGAACCGCCGGCTCCAGATTCAGGCCAAGGGTCGGTGTGGCAGCCACCCTGTGTGTGTGTGTGTGTGTGTGTGTGTGTGTGTGTGTGTGTGTTTAAAAGTGGATTCGCACATCACGCTTTGCAAATACGGAGCTGATGACCTCGGTTACGCGATCCGCAACTGTCCACACACTTTCACATGTGATACTAGGCAGTTGAGTTATATAAGTTCCGTCGTCTCCGCTGGTAGAGGTAGGGGTGATAGGAAGGGAACAGCCAGCCACACTCTACCATTACCGCCAACATTGCCAGATCGGGAAATTAACGTTGCGGCCTCGTGAATACACAGAATAAACGCCAGCAAAAAGAAGATTTACGCCGATCGCATTCCCGATCGCTCAACTCTCTTCTTTCGCCGCTGTCTGTATAACCTCTAGTCAGATAAGCTATAATGAGAAGTTTACATGAATCACACATAATTCTGCTTCTTTTGCAAATTACATCTACATTTTCGTTTCGCGACCGAAACAGATTACAAAAAGGATAAAGAGTTGTTATTGAAAAACAGACGTGTAAAAATGATGTGCTGTGTAGTTACAATGTCCGGCGGTGTCGCAAGACACGTGACAAGGACGTGTTCGCTGTCGTATAACTGCCTATAAATACGACAGCGCGAGGCGAGCACGGCACTGCCATTGCATTGTGTCGTTCAACGTCTACAGTTAGGCACCGTATGGACGTACGTATAATCTACCTTCGTATTTTGGATTGCACTTAGGGAGGAAGAATCCGACCGAATATTTGTGCAGCTTCTTTCAGATTGTATTTCATTGTAGATAACTTGTCAAATAGTTCAAATGGCTCTGAGCACTATGGGACTTAACATCTATAGTCATCAGTCAACTTGTCATTTGCAAAAAGTGTGAGGTTACTATTGACCATAAGATCATTAATTGGCTGAGTCCAGATCGAATTTCTGCTGAGCGTGTTCATTTGAGGAGGGGTTCAAACATGTGCCCATTTCCTGAATGCTGAACTCTGTGCGCCTTCTAAACGACCTGCGGACAAGGTGTAACATTGCTGGTAGCACGGGTAAAAAAAACTTCGTCCATCATCTGTCTGAGATCATGTTTTGTTAGTTGTAGAAGATATCCTTATGCTGTCGTGTGCAAGGCAGTTGGTATGCACAAAAAACGAGGTTCGGTCAGCTGTCGATACTGATTTGAAATGAACGTAATCTATATATCCGAAGGGTATGTGGACACTCAGCGAATACCAGGACTCTTGCCAATGAATCATCCGTGGTTTATGCTGTGACATATCATTATCCAAGAGTTTCGCCAGACATTACGTTGTGCATTCAGAGAAATGGACAGTTATTTGGAGATCTCACTGAAGTCAACATTCTGCCGCCAGAACATCGAGTACAACCTGTTATATACACCATGTTGCTACCACCATTGTAAATTTGAACGTTTCTAGCTTCGTAACAAAAATTGACAGAAATTAGATTTAAATTTGCACTCAACTGGTTTAAGTGCACCAAGTATAAATCATAGAAAAAATTAGTGTTATATTTAAAAAATATAACTTGTTGCCGTAACACACTGGTTATCAAGGTTTCCAGTTGTTACATTTCAGTTTATGCCCAAACTATCACATAAGCTAGTTTCATAATGTAATAACGCAGAGCCCAGTTGTCAGTATAATCATTTCTTTTAACACTGTGTGAAAAGTGAAGATAATATTCACTACTTTCCATGGCCGCACTGCTGAAAACTTTTTCTTCTCCTTTTAGAATTATTCGTTTTCTGTGTCAAAATCCAGGAGAGTAGGAAATAAATTTTTTGATCGGAATTCGCAACCTCTGCTGGAATAGACAAGCGAGATTGTGATTGAGGGAGATCGAAGAAGGCACTTAATTCAGGAATGCCATCTAGAATTCACTTCACCTTAGGCAGACATAGAAGATATTCGCAGAGAGAGAGAGAGAGAGAGAGAGAGAGAGAGAGAGAGAGAGAGAGAGAGAGAGATATCTGTGACCGAGCAAAGTACAGAGGCAAAGCTAGACTCTGCTCTCCAGGAAAGCAATAACAACATTCTTCAAATCATTTTTGCAGTCGTCGGCTGTATCCGCGGTGTAGATTCATATTGTGCTTCGAAGTTTCCACCCCCCCCCCCCCCCCCCCTTGTGACAAGACTATAGTTCGTATTTGCAATCTCTTGTCCGCTTGTTAAATATTTATATGCTTGCTTCAGTAGGTAAATAATTTTGTTTAATATTTAATGGCAATAAACGAAATTTTTTGTATTGTCCGCTAGTTTCCTTTTGTAGTTTGGTACATCCCGTCATTAATATATCCGTGTGAAGTGTGACACGCATACTTTCATGCTTAATTGGGCCAAAGCGTGTAATTTTCTTTTAGTAAGTAGTTACCCAATGCGTGACATTGTTTCTCTTCAACTTCTTAAATTTACATAATCTTACGGTGATTTTCGCTTCCCTGTAGGCAACAAGGAGTCGGATCTGATGACCTTAGCAATAAGATGAACTTCTCAGACACCTCACCCAGTGTATACCAAAGACAAAGCTACAATCTTCAAAAATGGTTCAAATGGCTCTGAGCAATATGGGACTTAACTTCTGAGGTCATCAGAGCTACTTAAACCTAACTAGCTTAAGGACATTACACACATCCATGTCCGAGGCAGGATTCGAACCTGCAACCCTAGCAGCGGCGCGGTTCCGGACAGTAGCGCCAAGAATCGCTCGGCCACTCTGGCCGGCCTACAATCCTCGCCCTTGTCCTCACCCTCAGGGTTATATGCTATGATGCACACTATTCAGAAGGTGTTTCTAAACCAAATGCTCACGAGTTACTGTGTAAGAGGTCCATGGTTAAGGAATTTGTTGCTAGTGCACTCGAGCAGATGTAATTTCGATGGTTGCTCACACGCTGCCTGCGATATGTAAGCTATAAGAGAATCTCAAACCATAGAGCAGTGTTGTGAGCAATAGGAACTGTGTAGCAGTAGGAGTAAGTAGTTGCTATCAGTTGTGTGTGTGCGTGTGTGTGGAGTTGGCTGGGCCGGTCGTAGGGAGCGATGGCGGAGCTCGAGCATTGTAGTATAAGCAGCCTCGCGCATATATAGTATTATTCTATCAAGTCCCATGTAAATGTTTTCAAAAATCTCTTAATAATAATCTTTCTGATAAAAAGTAACTTTTGACAATAATTCATTTCAATTTAAAGAATTTACTAATTTCTCCAATCCTTGGTCATCCCGATTATTGAAAAGAAAAATCCATTGTTACTTTTTATACATGACAAATCTGTCGGCCATCATTGCACTCGGCTGTGGCAGAAAAAATTCGTATAGGAGCAGATATATATGCGTTATCCGGCGACCTTATTGAGGTAAGAATTTTCAATTTATTCAGAATGATCTTTCAGGGCCATTACGCAGCACTGCTGACGCCCAAAATTTACCAGTTTAAATTCACAGTCAATTACTGAAAGGTTGTAATTGAGCCACAATTTTTTATTGAGAGATTAGTCACATTTTATTATTGATAGGTTACGCAATTTATTTATTGGGAGGTTACGCTGAATGTCAATGTTATAGTTATATTTTTTACTGTTGAGAGGTTTCGGAACTTTTCTATGGGGGAGGTTACAACTGTACAGCACATTTTCTCACTGGCTAGGAAAAGCTGGTGACGATTTTGATCCCACCAGCATGATTGGAATAGGCCTCCTCCGCCTACCACTGGATGCTTTAGGGACGTCGGTTTGGAGGCGTGGTAGCTGATCTCTTCCTAGTACTATCTGTCTGCGTAAACAGCGGGACAGCGTATGAAAGGAAGAAAGTAGGCAGAAAATGAGTCGCAGGATAAGGGGCTCAGATGTGGTTAATCCGCCTACATTGTACCCGGTGTTGACAGGCAATTCCTGAGGGCTGGCGATTAACGGTCTATCAGTAAGCTTCCAATTAAGGTTGTTTTCTTAGAGTGACTTTGTGAGCGGCAGTCACGAACAGACTATTACCGGAGAGTCAGCTGGAGAAATTCCGAGAAGTCGGCCCGCCGCCAAAGCGGCCGTTTCCAGCGGTGGCGATTGCGGCCTCCGCGGCTGCGTGTTGGAATGTGGCTCCGGACCGGGATTAGGAGGGCGACGCGACGCGGGTGTGTGAAAACAATACTGGCCGCCTCTGCCAGGGGACAGGCAGCAGCGATCAGGCAGCTCTACGCACGGTCAAATAATGCAGATTATTCATTGTGTTCTACCACTTACCTTGGGCTCTGTGCAGGTTCTGAAACTATGCTTACTTCTATTGTGCGGGCACGGATCGGGAGAGAGAGAGAGAGAGAGAGAGAGAGAGAGAGAGAGAGAGAGAGAGAGAGAGTATTGTAATATTAGTAATTTTCGCCTCACAAACATTAATATACGCTCAATAGTAAACGCCTGATGGCCTAAAGTTATCGAACAATTGTAAAATAAAAGAAATGAACCAGCACAAAGCAGCGACAGAGTCTATTATTCTTTATCTTTGCCGTTCTTGTGCGGTGCCTGTAAATCTCTATGTACATGTATCGATTAATGGTATAAAAAATGAATTCTGCTGTTTCAAGACAAATGAGGCTTTTGGCGCCTTACCTTTTACTGTTTGTATTCTCTGAAAGGCTGACGCGGAAGCCGGCCGCGGTTGGGTAGCGGTTCAGGCGCTCATTCTGGAACCGCGGGACTGCTACGGTCGCAGGTTCGAATCCTGCCTCGGGCATGGATGTGTGTGATGTCCTTAGGTTAGTTAGGTTTAAGTAGTTCTAAGTTCTAGGGGACTGATGACCACAGATGTTGAGTCTCATAGTGCTTAGAGCTGATGCGGACTTGCTGCATTCCGCAACTGTATTTTATATTTTATGTGGAAATATTGAGTGAATATGCTAATTGTTATTTTTTTTTCAATCAGAAAACATGTAGTTTCTTGTGACTGATTACGAACAGACAGCATCAAGAGGACATTTTGACTGTTATGTATAAAGAATTTAACCACAATGGTCATCTATTGCAATTTAATATGAAAAGGTACGTAGCATTAAAAAAACGTGTGTTACAGATAAGTGTGCTTATTTTAGTAAATTAACCTTGATGATTTCCATCTCGTCATTCACTCAATTGATAATTATTTTGTGCTAGTTCATCAGCAGAAATTACGATCACGCTGATGGGCCGAACGCAGTATGAGGCAGGAGGAACATTATGGTTTTCCCATTATTTCTGAGCCAATTTTTTTTTCAATTGTGTAGTGTTGCATTTCTTTTAAAGTCCATAAATCTTTTGGTCTCTTAGTGTTGTTCCGGGTATGACTACATCGCGAATATGAAATGCACAGAAATGATAATGTTTCTCTTATTCAGGTATTTAATGCTCAACGTATGTTATTATAATAGTGTAATCAATCCCTGATTCTGTTGCCAATTGGGCCACCAAAATACTCACTTTTTCGACATTTAAAAAAAAAAACAACAATTCTTTTTCTTTTTGTCCCCCCAAGAGCAACGCTACAGTGTGTGGTAATATTTCTTGCTTTACAACCATCATATTCAAGTCCAAGAAGTTCTTCTTAGAGCAGCTGAAAAGGCAGCAGTGGGAAGACGATGTAATGTGGTGTGAGGTACCGATGACAGTCTGTTCTGTACGTGTATCGTGAGAAAGACCGGCTAAAGTACGGTCCTTCTCTGCGACTGGATGCCGTGTTCGGAAGGAGCGAGCCAAAATGATAAACTTTTAACATTAATATTAGAAAAACTAAGCAATGAATTTATTTGCATTTGATATAAAAAAATCTAGCAGCCTATCATTCCATGTCTCAAAAGTGTTAATTACCAGCAGAATAATAAACATCTGCTGAACGAAAAGGCTGACGGAGCACTCTGGAGATCTTCGGGACGTGCCTAACTTGAATGGCGGGCGAAGTGGTTCGGCTGTAAGACCAGAGCTTAGACGGTAGTCTCGGCTGTTTGCCGCACTCAGTATTCGTTAAGAATTTCAGTAGCCACCTCTTATTTTTGGTCACGTAATTGAGAACAGACGTGATACTTATTACGGAAACATACAAGTTCTTTATTTTGTTTATTGTCTCTAAGTGTGAAGAATGGAAGTTAATTGTGATTGCATAAGGTGGACAATAATTGCGCAGTTTCTTGTATGCTACCAATAAAAAAGCGCATACTATCCCATTTAAACAAACCAGTTCAAAATTTAATTGTTTATACAATTTACTACAACCTCAAGATAAGCGGTTCACTACCAATGTGCTGTTTTCTACGCAGGGGCTACAACTATAGAAGACTGCAGATTAACGGACATTTTTCACTCAGGGCAGCGCAAGCCACTAGGCACCTCACGTGTCCTGCAGTCTTAATGCAAATGGCATCACTGACACGACGTCTGTGGTAACACAGAAGAATTATGAAGGAAGCATATCTTCGAGGGAAGGGATTTATCATACAGATATGAATCCTCCTCCCCCTTCCCCCCGCTCTCTCTCTCTCTCTCTCTCTCTCTCTCTCTCTGTAGTGTGGTGTGTGGGAGGAGAGGGCTTATCATTGTCGATATTGGTTTGACTTAGTCAGTCATATCCCATACACGTAGCTGGTTCTCTGGAACATTCGAAGATCAGCGCGCCTTTTCCAGCAGGAGACATTGTCTTGCGGTATCGTTAAACAATGCCCAAGCCCTACCGCTCACGCCCCCTTATGCGAGGCGAGGGCAGTAGCCGCAGCACCGATATGGAAGTTGATAAAATGAGAATTCTGAAGCTTTCCATCCAATTATTTGGCAACAATGAGTGATTATTTCATTCCTAGTAGGCACGCACGAAAGCAGTTGGCAAACTACTATCGCCGTTCTTAATAACACCCGTTGACGGACTACATTATCACACTTATTACACTTATCAAGGCTATCATGAACATTTACGACGTGATGGTTTAATTAAAAAAGATGAAATGGTGACAAACTTCAGTGTCAAAGTGAAATTAATTATTTATCGTATAGAAATTTACAGAACACTTCACAAATTCAAATAAAATTTAGAGGCATGTTATTTACACATTCGCTGTTGTGTCCAGTGAGTTCGAGGGGCTTTCAGTGTACGAATTTCGACGGCACTCGTAAACAATACGTTTCACAGTCTCTCCTGGAATGCCACAGGTGCACTCCGCAGTGGTAATGTTTCTCTCACCTGGATTAAATGTCTGGCCTAAATGCAATGTACTAAATATATAGCAACGGAGCCAGGACGGAGCGCCGACCTGTTGTGTCCGACCGGTTCTAGGCGCTTCAGTCCGGAACCGCGCTGCTGCTAAGGTCGCAGGTTCGAATCCTCCCTCGGGCGTGGATGTGTGTGATGTCCTTAGGTTAGTTAGGTTTAAGTAGTTCTAAGTCTAGAGGACTGATGACCTCAGATGTTTAGTCCCATAGTGCTTAGAGCCATTTTTTTCAGGACTGAGCCTAATCAAACTAAATTGAACTGCTAAGATGAGCATGGATGTAACTAACCAATTGTAGGAACCACTTACAGAATCATTTAACAAAGTTAATAGTGTGAAATGATGTCCTTTGAAAGGGACCTTTTGGTTTGAAGTGAAGAACTAATGACTTAAATATTCAGAAGGCAAGAGTGACATTTTTGTTTTAGGCAACACGACTAGGGTCCGATAATGACTGTTCTCTTTGATAAATATTTCCTGCCGCCCCTACATGTTCGATTGCACAAAAAAAGTTTAATTACGAATCATAAAATTAAAAAAAAATATAGCAACAGGGAAGGTAGCTTGTGTGTGTTATTGACTCTGCTCCTCTATGTTCTGTAAGGGCCTATTCAGTAGTTAAACTGTCGACTGTTCAGACTGTAGACTGTCTTGTGTTGCGCGCTGTGCCCGCGGTAATTATACTCGAGAGAGAGAGAGAGAGAGAGAGAGAGAGAGAGAGAGACTGTGAGAAACGAGCATCCACGCAGAGCAGCGCCACATCGGTAGAAAGCTGCACTCAGCAGAAGATGCTTTGCAATCCCTCTACGATCATTGTGAATTACATTAGCTGTGGTATTTGTGGATCACTCTTACGTGGACCAGGGATTGTCTCTTCAACATGACCTTGTTTTACTTTCTAGAGTAGTGCGGTGTACCTACCGATATGACCACAAAATAGTCTGAGAATGGTCTACTGGTACATCTACACTCGACTAGCTAGTGTTTCGTACACGGCGGAAAGCAATTCATACCTTTACCAGAGATTTTCTGTCCTATTAGCGTATGGAGTGAGGTAAAAGTGATTGTACCCTTCATTCGACCCCAAAAGCTACTTTATTTCATGGTCCCTACTCCATGTACGCGATGGCCGTAGCAGCGATGTCTCGCTGCCTTCCTCGAATACCGTTTCTCTTAGTTTACATAATAGGATTTTACGAGAACGCCACCTATCTTCCAGAAATTCTCATTTCATTGTCTAAATGATACTGCTTTGACCGCATGACTTCTTTTGTGTACACGATAGCAATTCTAGCTTTGCAGCTTTTATCAAGCGATTTTACAATCAACCTGCGCATATCAGAGCTGGTACATTACAATACGATTTACACCATGAAATCGTACCGAGTATACAATTTATAAGTAACACAGTACTAATTTCTTCTCGAAATTAGTTAAATGACACGTGGTAGTTTATTTTAAATTCGTAATATTCATTATTTTTTAACCAGACGTGGTTCCTCATGTTAATGTCACTTATGTCTGGTCTCTGTCTGAAGTTGTTCGAAACCTATAAGGGGCAGTCAAATGAAAACGAGAGAAACTGTATATCGAGCATGACGCGGAGGTTGATGAACTATAAGAAGATCCCAAATAATACGTATGATCAGTGTACTGTAAGAAAGTTTTAAAAATTTTAGCAGATTTAAAGTGTGAGAGAATTTTAGAAAACTTTAATATTTTCATAGATCATATGTAGAGTATCCAACCAGACAAAAAAAATCAAAATTGAAACGTTCTTACAATACTGTCACATTAGCACACAATGACCCCCCCCCCCCTCCAAAGATCGTAGTCAAAAATCAAACTCCAAAAGAGCGAAAGTTGTCAAAATAAATAGAACAGGACATCGGAGGCGCAATACGAGAAAAAAAAAACATAAGTACAATGAAGACAAAAAACAATGCAGCGGAACTGTTGCGACAAAGAAATAAACTGCAGCACCTCTGTTTTATTTAAGTCACTAATGGAATGTGAGAAGTATTTCAGTTGGTAAACCTTTGGACGAGCTGAATTTTCTGAGTTTACCATCAAGGTCATTTCGCATCACGTAAACGGGACTAAGTAACATGACGTTCAATTTTGAATTGCATGTACAATTCTAGAATTTTCGTAATATTGTATAGAGATCGCGTTGCCACAGCAAAGTTGGCAACGCGAATTGATATCACAGGTATCAGCAAGGGCTCACTGCAACCCATAACGATGTAAGAATATGGGAGGCGTCTTTAAGGCCACACCTCCCCTCTCGACATAGCAGTGCCCCCACACTGAAGGCAATGTTGTGCCGAGCTAGCAAGCCACTTCGTGACATCTAAAGAAGTCAACATCATAATATAGGAAGAATGTGATTGTTGAAGTTTCTGATGGACTTGCTCATTTACAGGTGGAATATGTACTGCAAAAGAAAAATTTGTTAATTAGTGCATCAAGTGATGCTTTGCTAGTTCGTGACAGCTGTAAATTATCCAGTACTCCTGTGGTAAAGAAGTGTGTAATAGTTAAGTAAAACTTTTATTCATTTATATAGTAAAGCGAATTAATATTTCACGTATTCTAGTGTGATGAGCCTTCTCCCAGAGCAATCAAAAAACACAACTGTGCCGGCCGGAGTGGCCGAGCAGTTCTAGGCGTTACAGTCTGGAGCCGAGAGACCGCTACGGTCGTAGGTTCGAATCCTGCCTCGGGCATGGATGTGTGTGATGTCCTTAGGTTAGTTAGGTTTAAGTAGTTCTAAGTTCTAGGGGAATGGTGACCTCAGAAGTTAAGTATCATAGTGCTCAGAGCCATTTGAACACAACTGTGGTTGCACAAAAGTAGTTCCACCTGGTCACAACAGTTTTAACAATAAACTTCTCTGTGACGCACAATAATCGTTGATCGTTCCTGATGCGAGTCCCAAGTTGACGAGCCATACTGAAGAATCGTTCGAACGAGAGTTCCACTTGAAATCTACCTGCTCTGATCCTCTACAGATCGCATTTACCTTCACTTTTCTGGCGTTACGCCTTTCCTATCCACAATAGCATCAAGTAGGCCTACACTACAACGGTAACGATGCATCACCACTCCCTTTGCGCCAGCTCCAAGTTACTTTCCGTCTAACTCTCTGTCAGGAACAAAGTGTTGAACTATATCTATTAAAAAGTCATCAAACTTATAACAAAGCTGTCGAGCGCATTTCGAAAGTCAAAGAACGTAGCATCGACCTGGGCATCGCTATCTACTACATTGTGAACAAACAGAGCGAACGTCTGTTGTTAGACTGCGTTAGTCCATTAGGGAACAGTGGCTTCTTACCTTCCGCCAACCCTGGTGCGATACGTTGCAACAATGTTTTGGTAATACCTGACCAGTCTCTTGAAAAATTCAATTACTCAGCAATAAACGGAAAAAACGCTGTTTACTTGCCTTGGAATACACAGAAAACATTCCTGAAAGTTTGTCGATACAGCTTACACCCACACAGTAGTTCTTGTCTCATAATGCGGCATCCCTTTACACACTCATTCTTCTTAAAACTATAAACCTAGACACCCCGGAGGATTTATACGAATGACAAGAGTTAAGTCTACTTATGTCGAATCGGCTTAAGCGACAACACCAAGTGTACAGAGACTTTTTGAAAAGCTCATCTGAAAGCCGATGTATGCAATTCCATTCTAAGAAAGTCAAGCACAAAATAGCGAAACTTGATCCGCCAATGAAATAAATGTCCTCGCAATAGCATCGGCTTCGTGCGACAGAAACGGTCTCATACGCTATACGTTCGATGAGATGGCAGAATGCCCAGCAGTAATCGTGTCCGATCGCAGGCTCTGCCGATGCTCATAATGAAGTGTTACCGTAGCAATACTGCAGCAAGAGCTAATTTGATCTAGATGTGATTACCTCTTGAAGAAATAATTGGCGCGTGGCTTTACTGCAGATGACTGTATTAAGCGTAAAAAATGAATTGCTTTGCCAACAGAATCAACGATACGAGATCGGAGTAAGGCAATCTAATATCTCCGGGCAGAGTAAAACTGGATTACAGACAAATGATAGTTTACTCGGATGGCCGAAGAGGAAAAGGGGTGGGAGGGGAGTGAATAGGGATGTTTCTGTGAGGGATTCGAACGGCTGCTGCTATCACTGTCGTCTCTTCTGATACTTGGGCGCAGTTTAGGCTATATATCTCTATAGTTACGCGTGATACTTAACTGTTCCTTTTTGGTGCATCTGTTAAGATAATACCACGACCCTTCCACTCCACCTACCCTTCCCTCCCCTCCCCTCTAACCACTGATAGCAGCTGAATGGAATGGATAGCATCTGGAAGAGAGCTCATAGGACTAACTTCAACAGAAGGAAACATAGGCTAATGGGGTTCGTATAATTAAATCAAGCGATGCTGAAGGAATTGTTTTTGTTAATGAGACAAAGTAGTAGATAAAGTGTGTTATTTGAACAGCAAAACAAGTGACGATGACCGGAAAAGGAGAGCAGACAATCGTGTAGAAATAGGAAAAAAATTGTTCAAATGGCTCTGAACGCTATGGGTCTTAACTTCTGATGTCATCAGTCCCCTAGAACTTAGAACTACTTAAACCTAACTAACCTAAGGACATCACACACATAAATGCCCGAGGCAGGATTCCAAACCTGCGACAGTAGCGATCGCGCGGTTCCAGACTGTAGCGCCTAGAACCGCTCGGCCACTTCGGCCGGCTAGAAATAGCAAGAAGGGGGTTTCTGAAAAGACTTTTCTTAATCGAGAATGTATTTAGATGTTGGAAAGACTTTTTTGATGATATTTGTACGAGGTGCTTCTTTTCATGGAAGCGAAACGCGGACGATAAACAGTTTGGACAAGAAGTGAATAGAAGCATTTGCAAAGAGGTGGTATTGGAGAACGTTGAAGATTAGATGGGTACATCTGACAAGCTAATGAGGTGTTATTGAAACTAATTAGCGGAAAAGAAATTTGACTAAAAACACGGGGCGGGTAGAAGGATAAATCAAGATTTTTATTTTGAGTGCGTGCCAACAAAAGTCAAGATAGGAACATGGTCAGCACTTTCCTCGTGTAAGTTACAGCAATTTGTTCCAAATCTGGTGACGTGGAACAGCGCGACCAGGATTTCAAATGATCGTTGTTTCCGGAACCCATGTTGATTTCCACAAAGCAGATTTTCGGTCTCCAGAAATGTCATACTAGCACATAATATGCTGCAAAATTCTACAACAGACCCATGTTACAGATGTCGGCCTCTACCAAGTCTTTTTGCGTGGCCATCCCCAGCAGCAAGCACTGAAATGCTTGTTTCGTAAATAAAACCTCCTTTTCTTGCTGCAACTTAATTTAAAGTCTCTAGTTTTGTGCGTCTGTTTGACAACCCTTCTCGGAAACGGGAATGACCTGCGTTCTTTGCAATCATTAGGAACGCTTCATTCCTCCTGAGAGCTAAAGTAGATTGCGGCTGGAACAGGGGCAAGTTCATTGGCATGCTCTGTATCTTGGTATTCCCTTAGGTCTGGGTGTCTTTCTTCTGTTGGGCCATTTCATTTGCTTTCCTATCTCATGGTCACTTATTTCGGTTTCCTTGTCTGTTTTGTTTTCTGGTGCAAAAGCTGGTAGGGCCATGCGTGCCCATGTCAAAAGTATAGAACATGAAGACAGAGAGGAGTTAAAAACGACTACACGTCAATCCCAATCGACGTAAGAGAAGACAGTTAAAAACAGGGACGTGGAGAAAGGTCTATAAAATACACCGTAAAGAAACGGAGGTCCAGAACTAAAATTTAAATGGCCTTCGCTATATTGCTACCACGGATAGCAAGTAAAACGCGGTCGACAGTTCGTGCGTCGTTTGCTAAAACGGCAGATAACTCAAACGGTAAGACTAAGCGGGAATGTAAGCGGTTAAAAAAAATGGACATTCCATCAAAAAGTGGCGGACAGTTAAAACTTAGGCCCAGTGTGTACAAAGTGATGGGTGGGGGGGGGGGGGGGGGGGCGAGCGGCGCCACTTAGCAACTGACGATGGCTGAAAAGGCAGTGCCCAATACGCAACCTAATTAAAATGACCACCACGCGGCGAGAGGACCGAGATGAGGTCGTCCAAGCCGCTGGGAGAGGATTAATAACCTGGAGCTTATTCCCAGTTGGGACCAGTGGCGATGCTAAAGTGTCACCAGCTCCTCACACAAGGCAACACAGACATCAACGCAGGGGATATAGGTACTCGCGGGCTGAGGTAAGAGGACTGCAGCCTGGGCAGCAGCGTCAGCAGCCTCGTTTTCTGTCAGACCGACATGACCAGGAACCCACACAAAAAGCACAGTGGCTCTATCAAGACTGAGAAAGTGGCAGCTTTCCTGGACCTGTTGCACTGAGGGATGAGCAGTGTATAGCGCACAGAGGCTTTGAAGGGCGCTGAGAGAGTCTGCGTCGCCAGATGTACTTGATGGCCCGATACAGGGCGAAGAGGTCTGTTGTAAGGACTGAGCAGTGTTCCGGCAGCCGATACCGAAAAACATCGGCGCCAATGACGAAGGCGCACTCGAAACCACGGTCAGTCCGAGAGCCATCTGTGTACACAAAGGCACAGTCGCCAAGTTATAAACGAAGGTCGTGAAACTGAATGCGATAGAGCGAAGCTGAAGTAGTGTCCTCAGGAATAGAATGAAGGCCAAGGTAACTTATTTCGGTAGTCATTTTGTCGTTCATGTCATGATTGAAAGGACGTAGAGGAAGGCAGGTAAATTTAAAGCTAGCATCTGGAAATGTCGCGCAAGGAAATATCACTAAATGGGTCGGACACGGGTGTTGCGTTTCACCGATACTTTTTAATTTATATTTAGACCACGTTGTGAGGGAATTTTGTACATATAACAGTTTCAAACGGTGAAATTTTATCACAACTGTTACGGTAACTGTCAGCCAGATTCCAGTTGCAGATAACGAAGAGTGTGCTATGTAAACTACATAAATAAGCGAAGCATCATTATTTAACCATATCGCTAAATGAAACGAAGTCCATGGCATTTCAAGGCTGGCATCATGTGAGACGTAAATTTATACTAGGAACAAAAGTACAGGTAATACCTTCAGATGCTTGGGCTGTGACTTACATCTCCGAGAAGTTATGGAAAAAAGTTGAGAGCTCGAATATGTCATGAGGCAACATAAAAAAGAGGGAATGTAGAAAAAGAGTAAACGTTAAAATTGTATAAAATTACAGCTCTTCGTTTTGGACAATACGGAAGTGAGAACTGGGCTATGTGGTGGTGGTGGTGGTTAGTGTTTAACGTCCCGTCGACGACGAGGTCATTAGAGACGGAGCGCAAGCTCGGGTTAGGGAAAGATTGGGAAGGAAATCGGCCGTGCCCTTTCAAAGGAACCATCCCGGCATTTGCCTGAAGCGATTTAGGGAAATCACGGAAAACCTAAATCAGGATGGCTGGAGACGGGATTGAACCGTCGTCCTCCCGAATGAGAGTCCAGTGTAACTGGGCTATGAACTGTCCGCATCAAATAAGGGAACAAGAGACAGAAGTTTTTTAAGTCCGAGCAGAATGGCACTGGTCAAGCACACGGAAGGTATCAGCACGAGCCAGCCTCTGTGTGTGAATATTTCGACATAGTTTGTCGGTCAGTGGAGTGCGGCGTCAACACGAGTGCGAGTGGGCTCAGCGGAAAACTGTTAGACTAGTGCAGACCAACCTATGTAAGAAAGCCTGTCACCAAGTAAGAAAGTGGATTCAGAAGTAACTTTCAAGCGCCAAAGTTTCTAGTAAAGCATTTATTAGGTTTGGATAACCGTGTTCGGGAAGACTACGTTGCCATCTTTGGCTAGTGTGCTTTATAACATTACACCACGTAACGCACAAGATCCGAAGATGGCAACGTAGTCTTGCCGAAACCGATCATCTAAATCTTATAAATGCTTTATTAGTGATATTGGGGCTTGAAAGTTTCTTCAGACCACACACTACTGCAGGTTCCTCTCATGCTGATATAATTTCAGGAGTATATTATTTAAGCGGCGGTAAGCAGGACGCAACGACGCACATCAGGTGTTTGACAGTTAAGATACTGAAACAAACTGGTTAAGCAGATGTAGCTGAAATGCCTGGGCTAGCGGGAGAGAGCGGATTAGGTTGTGGAAAGGGGCCAAAATTAGGTTGCTGTCAGTTGCACTCAACTTACAAACTTTATTTGTCCGCACACAATAATACACAAGCCCAGCACGACGGGGGCTTGCTTGCTGCTCCACACCAAACGACCGACTGAACTGCTGGTCCGTCCACGACTGCTGCTCCGTCGTGACTGCACTGCTGGTGCGTCTCCAACTCACTGACTTCCTTCGGACGGTCGACGTCCCCGGAGACACGGGGTCGGACCCAACTATGCACAGGGAACACAACCGACATCTCTGCACAGGAAGGAACCGACCCTAATACACTTTGCCGACGAGACGACCGACCGAACGACCAACCAACCATCGTCCCCGCTAGTACTGGCTGTCCGGACCTCACTGGGATTCTGTCCCCGACCGCACTGCTGGTCCCTCTCGAATTGACACACGACGCTCCAAAGATGGTAGGTCAGTGCTCTTACCGATACGCGCTGCTGCTGCTCACGGGTAAGCAGGAAGATAGTGACACCAGTAAGTGCAATAAGAAAACGAGGCTGCAGTACCGTAATAGAAGATGACAAACAATATATGGCATGAACACGAGCTGTAAACGGCTCAATAGCAGAACAGAAGACCACTGTCAACTGGTAAGGAGCGGAACCTGTTCGGTCGTGACTGTTGTTGTTGTTGTGGTCTTCAGTCCTGAGACTGGTTTGATGCAGCTCTCCATGCTCCTCTATCCTGTGCAAGCTTCTTCATCTCCCAGAACCTACTGCAACCTACATCGTTCTAAATCTCTTTAGTGTATTCATATCTTGGTCTACCTCTACGATTTTTACCCTCCACGCTGTCCTCCAATACTAAATTGGTGATCCCTTGATGCCTCAGAACATGTCCTACTAAGCGGTCCCTTCTTTTTGTCAAGTTGTGCCACAAACTTCTCTTCTCCTCAATCCTATTCAATACCTCGCCTCATTAGTTATGTGATCTACCCATCTACTCTTCAGCATTCTTCTGTAGCACCACATTCCGAAAGCTTCTATTCTCTTCTTGTCCAAACTATTTATCGTCAGTGTTTAACTTCCTTACATGGCTACGCTCCATACAAATACTTTCAGAAACGAACTCGGTGTTAACGAATTTCTCTTCTTCATAAACGCTTTCCTTGCCATTGCCAGTCTAGATTTGATGCCCTCCCTACTTCGACCATTATCAGTTATTTTGCTCGCCAGATAGAAAAACTCCTTTACTACTTTGTCTCATTTCCTAATCTAATTCCCTCAGCGTCACCCGACTTAATTCGACTGCATTCCATTATCCTCGTTTCGCTTTTGATGATGTTCATCTTATATCCTACTTTCAAGATACTATCCTTTCCGTTCAACTGCTCTTCGAAGTACTTTGCTCTCTCTGACAGAATTACAATGTCATCGGCGAACCTCAAAGTTTTTATTTCTTCTCCATGGATTTTAATACCTACCTTGCTAAGCCGCCAGCCGCCGCGGAAGATATGGCAACGAGTTGTAGAAAGAGAAATAAATGGTGATATTTAAATACTTAATTCCGTTTTGTTGCATCTAGCAACGCCACGCAGGTTGTTCGACCTTACTCCTGGCAAAACAGTAGGAGTTTCCAGCTCGGTAGCGGGCGAACCACCCCCCCCCCCCCCTCCCACACACACACACACACACACACACACACACACACACACAGCTGTAGAAAGGACTGATGACTCCAAACAACCGAGAATCCAAAAGAATGTAGGAATTTACAACTTAAAAAGGTGAACGAATACAGAAAGAATGAAGAGAACATATTACAGAAGGAATGGCCGATGAACATGTTGCAAAATAACTGCTACAGTATATCCCTAAAGGAAGAAGGAACGTTTGTAGACCAAAGGGAAGATGGATGGATCAAGAAGTTGCAACGAACTAATTGGTCTAGTTCTTGATAGAGAAAAGACAGCTACATGAAAGTTAAAATTCGCCCTTAAGTTTCTATCTTTATTTATGTAGATTCAAATGGCTCTAAGCACTATGGAACTTAACATCTGAGGTCATCAGTCCACTACACTTAGAACTACTTAAATCTAACCAACCTAAGGACATCACACACATCCATGCACGAGGCAGGATTCGAACCTGCAGCCGTAGCAGTCGCGCGATTCCGTACTGAATCGCCTAGACCCTCTCGGCCACAGCGGCCGGCTATATTTATGTAGAGGATGTGGTCTTGTGAAATCGGACTATTCTTTCTCAAACTTTCCGTTATCTCTCACTTCAAACATACCAGAAAAATTGCATAAATTCTGGTTCCTAAATTCTTGGTAGCGACATTGTTTTTTCCGCAGGTCATCATCAGTGCCTAGTCCCTCCGCCACTCACCATAGGCGCCTTGCGGCACACATACATTACACAACGTCTGTGTTACGCCGTGCTGTGGCTTCCACAGAACAAACTTGGATGCAGGCACACTTTGTATCTCGTTCGCACGACTCATTGTCCCCGCGAGGCCGGCTGTCCGTCACAGCAGCGGGACATTTAAGCGCTGCCTGTCTCCGGGTCTGGCACCGGCTCAGACGCCGACGTCGGGCGAGGCGTGAGTCCCGCTATTAATAGCCGGCGACGGCAAAGGCCAGGGGGGGACGCCAGTCTCCGTCCCCAGCTGCCTATTGCGAGAACACACTGAACTGGAGAGCGTGCGATTGCGTGCACCACTGCGTATATACTGGGTGTTACAAAAAGGTACGGCCACTCTTTCAGGAAACATTTCTCACACACAGATAAAGAAAAGATGTTATGTGGACATGTGTCCGGAAACGCTTAATTTCCATGTTAGAGCTCATTTTAGTTTCGTCAGTATGTACTGCACTTCCTCGGTTCACCGCCAGGCCCAATTCAAGGAAGGTAATGTTGACTTCGTGCTTGTGTTGACATGCGACTCATTGCTCTACAGTACTAGCATAAAGCACATAAGTACGTAACATCAACAGGTTAGGGTTCCTCACGAACGTGGTTTTGCAGTCAGTGCAATGTTTATGCCCATTTGATGTCTGGACTAGCACGGGGCAATAGCCGTGGCGCGGTACGTTTGTATCGAGACAGATTTCCAGAACGAAGGTGTTCCAACAGGAAGACGTTCAAAGCAATTGATCGGCGTGTTAGGGAGCACGGAACATTCCAGTCTATGACTCACGACTGGCGAAGTCCTAGAACGACGAGGACACCTGCAGTGGACGGGGCAATTCTTCGTGCAGTTGACGATAACCCTAATGTCAGCGTCAGAGAAGTTGCTGCTGCACAAGGTAACGTTGACCACGTCACTGTATGGAGAGTGATACCGGAGAACCAGTTGTTCCCGTACCATGTACAGCGTGTGTAGGCACTATCAACAGCTGATTGGCCTCCACGAGTACACTTCTGCGAATGGTTCATCCAACAATGTGCCAATCCTCATTTCAGTGCAAATGTTCTCTTTACGGATGAGGCTTTATACCAACGTGATCAAATTGTAAATATTCACAATCAACATGTGTGGGCTGACCAGAATCCGCTCGCAATTGTGCAATCACGTCATCAACACAGATTTTCTGTGAACGTTTGGGCAGGTGTTGTTGGTGATGTCTTGACTGGGCCCCATGTTCTTCCACCTACGTTCAATGGAGCACGTTATCATGATTTCATACGGGATACTCTACCTGTGCTGCAAGACCACGTGCCTTTACAACTACGACACAACATGTGGTTCATGCACGATGGAGCTCCTGCACCTTTCAGTCGAAGTGTTCTTACGCTTCTCAACAACAGATTCGGTGACCGATGGATTGGTAGAGGCGGACCAAATCCATGGCCTCCACGCTCTCCTGACCTCAACCCTTCTGACTTTCATTTATGGGGGCATTTGAAAGCTCTTCTCTACGTAAACCCGGTACCAAATTTAGAGACTCATCGCGCTCGTATTGTGGACGGCTGTGATGCAATACGCCGTTCTCCAGGGCTGCATCAGCGCATCAGGGATTCCATGCGGCGGAGGGTGGAAGCATGTATCCTCGCTAACGGAGGACATTTTGAACATTTCCTGTAACAGTGTTTGAAGTCACGCTGGTACGCTCTGTTGCTGTGTGTTTCCATCCCAAGATTAATATGATTTGAAGACAAGTAATAAAATGAGCTCTAACATGGAAAGTAAGCGTTTCCGGATACATGTCCACGTAACATATTTTCTTTCTTTGTGTATGAGGAATGTTTCCTGTAAGTTTGGCCGTACCTTTTTGTAACACCCTGTATATGCATCCACAAAATTAGTCTAGTTCTCACAACTAAGCACCCCTATTCTTTAGTTCACAGTATACGCTGCGGAATTAACCACTTTCTTATTCCTTATTTAACGATGAAGAATCTGACAGCACTGAAAGACTTGAGTCGACACAAGACCCCGGGAATAAGACTACATTCCATCAGAACTACTGGTACCCTTGGCAGAGCCAGCCACGACAAAATTCTTCCATCTGGTGTGCAAGATGTACAGAACAGGCGAAATACTCTCAGACTTCAGGAAGAAGGTACACTACTGGCCATTAAAATTGCTACACCAAGAAGACATGCAGATGATAAACAGGTATTCATTGGACAAATATATTATACTAGAACTGACAGGTGATTACATTTTCACGCAGTTTGGGTGCATAGATCCTGAGAAATCAGTACCCAGAACAACCACCTCTGAACGTAATAACGGTCTTGATACGCCTGGGCATTGAGTCAAACAGAGCTTGGATGGCGTGGACAACTACAGCTGCCCACGCAGCTTCAACACGATACCACAGTTCATCAAGAGTAGTGACTGGCGTGTTGTGACGAGGCAGTTGCTCGGCCACCATTGACCAGACATTTTCATTTGGTGAGAGATCTGGAGAATGTGCTGGCCAGGGCAGCAGTCGAACATTTTCTGTATCCACAAAGGCCCGTACAGGACCTGCAACACGCGGTCGTGCATTATCCTGCTGAAATGTAGGGTTTCGCAGGGATCGAATGAAGGGTAGAGCCACGGGTCGTAACACATCTGAAATATAACGTCCACTGTTCAAAGTGCCGTCAATGCGAACAAGAGGTGACCGAGACGCGTAACCAATGGCACCCCATACCATCACGCCGGGTGATACGCCAGTATGGCGATGACGAAAACACGCTTCCATTGTGCATTCACCGCGATGTCGCCAAATACGGATGCGGCCATCATGATGCTGTAAACAAAACCTGGATTCATCCGAAGAAATGGTGTTTTTCCATTCGTTCAACCAGGTTCGTCGTTGAGTACACCATCGCAGGCGCTCCTGTCTGTGATGCAGCGTCAAGGGTAATCTCCGAGCTGATAGTCCATGCTGCTGCAAACGTCGTCGAACTGTTCGTGCAGATGGTTGTCTTGCAAACGTCCCCAGCTGTTGACTCAGGGATCGAGACGTGGCTGTACAGTCCGTTACAGCCATGCGGATAAGACGCCTGTCATCTGGACTGCTAGTGATACGAGGCCGTTGGGATCCAGCACGGCGTTCCGTATTACCCTCCTGAACCCACCGATTCCATATTCTGCTAACAGTCATTGGATCTCGACCAACGCGAGCAGCAATGTCGCGATACGATAAACCGCAATCGCGATAGGCTACAATCCGACCTTTATCAAAGTCGGAAACGTGATGGTACGTATTTCTCCTCCTTACAGGAGGCATCGCAAACATCGTTTCACCAGGCAACGCCGGTCAACTGCAGTTTGTGTATGAGAAATCGATTTGAAACTTTCCTCATGTCAGCGAGTTGTAGGTGTCGCCACCGGCGCCAATATTGTATGAATGCTCTGAAGAGTTAATCATTTGCATATCACAGCATCTTCTTCCTGTCAAATTTCGCGTCTGTAGCACGTCATTTTCTTGTAATAATTCCACTTCCAAATAAAGCAGGTGTTGACAGGGGACTATCAGTTTAATAAGTCACGGTTGAAAAATACTAACAAATTCTTTACAGAAGAAGAACGGAAAAACTGTTAGAAGGCGGCGTCGGGGATGATCATTTTGTATCTCTGAGAAATGTAGGAACACGCGAGGAGATACTAACCCTGCGACATATCTTAGATGATAGGTTAAGGAAAGGTAAACCTACGTTTATAGCATTTGTAGAGTTTGGAAAGTTTTTGATAATGCTGACTGGAACACAAATTCTGAAGCTAGCACGGGTAAAAAACAGGAGCGAATGGCTATTTACTACTTGTATAGAAACCAGACGGCAGTTATGAAGAGTCGAGAAGCATGAAAGGGAAACAGTGGTTGAGAAGGGAGTTTTACAGGATTGTAGCTTACCCCGATCCTATTCAGTCTGTTAATTGAGCAAACAGAAAAGGAAACCAAATAAAGGTTTGTAGTACGAATGGAAGTACAAGGAGGAGAAATAAAAATGTTCCGTCTTCCGATGATTTAATTTTGTCAGAGACAGCAAAGGACTTGGAAGAGCATTGAACAGAATGGACAGTGTCTCGAAACAAGAATATAAGATGAACAACAACAAAAGCAAAACAAGGAAAATGGAATGTAGTGGAATTAAATCAGATGATGCTGGGAGAATTACTTCAGGAAACGGGACACTCAAACTAAAGTAAAGCAAAATAATTGATGGTGGCTAAATTAGGGAAGGACATACAAGGCAGACTGGCAATGGGAAGCAAAGAGTTTATGAAGAAAAGAAATTTATTACCATCGAATATAGATTTGAGCGTTAGGCAGACTTTTTTGAAAGTATTTGTATGGGGCGTAGCCATGCATGGAAGTGAAATGTGCACTGCACGATAAAATTCAGATAAGAAGAGAAGAATGCTAAAAATTAGATGGGTCGATCGTGTAATTAACGAGAAAGTGCTGGATACAACTGGGGAGGGAGAAAAGAAAAAATTGTGCAAAACCTGATTAGATGAAGGGATTGATTTGTAGGTCTTATTCTGGGACATTAAGGGATCACCAGTTTAGTATTCAAAGGGAAGCGCCAGCGGGAAAGGGGGAGGGGGATAAATGTCAGAGAGAGGAACTCAGATATGTACATGGAAAGCAGATTCAGAACGATCTGAGTTCCAGTGGTTATTCAGAGGTGAAGAAGCTTACAGCTACGTTAACCAGTCTTTGAACTAAAAATCGCAACAACAATTAACGAAAATTCTCGCTTAGCGAATGGAAGGAATGGAGGGAGAAAGTAACAAACAAAATATCTACAGGAGTCAAGGGACGGATGGTAACAGACAAAAGTACGGTTCTTCGCACGCGCTATTCACGAGTGGAACACAGTTGGAGAGCTCAGTTAGTGGTTCAAAAAGTACCCTCTGTCAAACACCAGGAGGTGGCTTGCGGAGTACGATGGTACATATTGTAAGACAAGCAAGTACGATAACGGACCCAAGTACGGTAACAGAAGGAAATAAGAAACAAGAAATTAAGAAACAAAAGAAAATTAGGGTTTAACATCCTGTCGAGGATGATATGTTTAGAGACAAGGGTCACATTAGTGAAAGGCGGGAAAGCAAATCCCGAGATTTACCAGAATAAATTTTCACTCTGCAGTGGAGTGTGTGCTGATTTCAAATTTCTTGGCTGTTTAAATCTGTGTGCCAGAGCGGGATTCAACTCTCATATCGTTACCTAAGAGATGAGGTGATGGCGGAAGTAAAGCTGTGCGGACATGTTCTGATTCTTGTTTGCATAGCTCAGTCGATGGAGTATTTACCCACAAAAGGCAAAGGTCCCAAGTTCGGTTCCCAGCCTGGCATGCAGTTTTAATCCGTCAGGATATTTGCCCTTAACAATTTGGGGAAACTTAAAAACCGTCTTGATTGTAAATTTTTTTTTTTATTCATATGACCGGTTTCGGTTCATTCAGAACCACTTCAGATCTGATATTTCAGTTACAGGAGTAACACGTCCAAATCCAGCAATTTTCACATGCTACATCACAATTGCATTGGACGGGTTACTCCTGTAACTTAAATATCAGATCTGAAGATGGTTCTGAATGAACCGAAACCGGTCATATGAATTTAAAAAAAAATTTGAAATCAAGACTGTTTTTAAATAACATTATATAATCACTGATTGCTGTTATCCCATAAGACATTATGTCTGTTTTTGCAAAATTTGGGGAAACTACATGTTGCGCACATAGTTCCGTGTAGTCAGCGCGTACACAACTTTCCCACTAGAGCGCGCCCCCCTAAGCACAACGGCGCAGGCGCAGCGCTCATCCGTCTCCACACTATGAGATGGCGCTGCCTTAGAGACGGACCAAATTCTGATTCCGCTGATCCGCGTATTAATATGTAACGCAGCCAGTGAGATTGCTGCTAACGTAGAACCTTTTCTCCTTGTGGATCACACTCACGCAGTGATACCTGAATGCGTGAATTATTACGAGTGTACAGACTCTGATTAGTCAGTCTGCAATAGTCTGCACCAGTCTATAGGTCAAGTTTCAATCTGCACCTAATACGATTACCATATTCCTGTACATAGCCATGAAGATAAATGAATAGACACTTTGTCAAGTATCTGAGATATGTGAGAAAAAGATTAACGTACGAAGACCAAAGGAACTTCAGATTGTCAATTGTATACAGCATCCAGAATCATGTTACGTAATGTCTATGCTTTTTATTACTTTAATAAATGTGTGTGAAAATTAATCAAGTTCTGTTTAAAGTTGGTCACCGTCAATCTGCTACTCTAAGCGTGGTGGAAGTGGCATTTCTATCGTCTGACCTAATGGCAGAAGATAAACACGGCACGATGAGACCACGAGACATATTGCTGACACTCGCCTACTTCGTTAGAGCGACAAATCAAACAACCTGATGGTATGTGTACCGAAGATCTTACAGTACTCAAACCACACTACAGAAAACATAAATCACGATAACCATATGGGGGTTTGGAAACTGGTATCCTGCCGAATGCGACTCCAGTGCCTTACCATTCCTTCACAAGACTCGGTGACGTAGAAAACAGACTTATTACTGGAGAAGAGTGGAACTTACTCTGATTATTAAAAAAGATGAGAACGGATGCACAGAATGTCAGATCACTATCCCAGACGTTTGACTGTTCCAGAAATCTAAAGCGCATTCTGAAAATGAGCGGCATTCCTCGGCGAAAACAATTCCCTAAATCAGAATAGGATCAACATGAACGATTTTTTTAGAGCAGTTGTCAGCTCTTGCCGTTTTCGGAATTGTATGGATGATGCTTTTCCGAAAGTCAGATGGTATGTCGCCAGAGTCATATTCTACACACCAACGTGAATGGTCGTTTTGTTGCCACTTCCCCTAATGATTTTAGAAATTCTGATTGAACGTTATCTATCCCTTCTGCCTTATTTGACCGTAAGTCCTCCAAAGCTCTTTTAAATTCCGATTCTAATACTGGATCCCCTATCTCTTCTAAATCGACTCCTGTTTCTTCTTCTATCACACCAGACAAATCTTCACCCTCATAGAGGCTTTCAATGTATTCTTTCCACCTATCTGCTCTCTCCTGTGCATTTAACAGTGGATTCCCGTTGCACTCTTAATGTTACCACCGTTGCTTTTAATGTCACCAAAGGTTGTTTTGACTTTCCTGTATGCTGAGTCTGTCCTTCCGACAATAATATCTTTTCCGATGTCTTCACTTTTTTCCTGCAGCCATTTTGTCTTAGCTTCCCTGCACTTCCTATTTATTTCATTCCTCAGTGACTTGTATTTCTGTATTCCTGATTTTCCCGGAACATGTTTGTACTTCCTCCTTTCATCAATCAACTGAAGTATTTCTTCTGTTACCCATGATTTCTTCGCAGCTACCTGCTTTGTACCTTTTTTTTCTTCCCAACTTCTGTGATGGCCCTTTTTAGAGAGGTCCATTCCTTTTCAACTGTGTTGCCTACTGCAGTATTCCTTATTGCTGTATCTATAGCGTTAGATAACTTCAAACGTATCTCGTCATTCCTTAGAACTTCCGTATCCCACTTCTTTGCGTATTGATTCTTCCTGACTAATATCTTGAACTTCAGCCTACTCTTCATCACTACTATATTGTGATCTGAGTCTATATCTGCTCCTGGGTATGCCTTACAATCCAGTATCTGATTTCGGAATCTTTGTCTGACCATGATGTAATCTAATTGAAATCTTCCCGTATCTCCCGGCCTTTTCCAAGTATACCTCCTCCTCTTGTGGTTCTTGAACAGGGTATTCGCTATTACTAGCTGAAACTTGTTACAGAACTCAATTAGTCTTTCTCCTCTTTCATTCCTTGTCCCAAGCCCATATTCTCCTGTAACCTTTTCTTCTACTCCTTCCCCTACATCTGCATTCCAGTCACCCATGGCAATTAGATTTTCGTCCCCCTTTACATACTGCATTACCCTTTCCATATCCTCATACACTTTCTCTATCTGTTCATCTTCAGCTTGCGAGGTCGTCATGTATACCTGAACTATCGTTGTCGGTGTTGTTCTGCTGTCGATTCTGATTAGAACAAACCGGTCACTGAATTGTTCACAGTAACACACCCTCTGCCCTACCTTCCTATTCATAACGAATCCTACACCTGTTATACCATTTTCTGCTGCTGTTGATATTACTCGATACTCATGTGACCAGAAATCCTTGTCTTCCTTACACTTCACTTCACTGACCCCTACTACATCTAGATTGAGCCTTTGCACTTCCCTTTTCAGATTTTGTAGTTTTCCTACCACGTTCAAGCTTCTGACATTCCACGCCCCGACTCGTAGAACATTATCGTTTCGTTGATTATTCAATCTTTTTCTCATGGTAACCTCCCCCTTGGCAGTCCCCTCCCGGAGATCCGAATGGGGGACTATTCCGGAATCTTTTGCCAATGGAGAGATCATCATGACACTTCTTCAACTACAGGCCACATGTCCTGTGGATGCACGTTACGTGTCTTTAATGCAGTGGTTTCCATTGCCTTCTGCATCCTCAAGTCGTTGATCATTGCTGATTATTCCGCCTTTAGGGACCAATTTCCCACCCCTAGGACAAGAGAGTGCCCTGAACCTCTATCCGCTCCTCCGCCCTCTTTGACAAGGCCGTTGGCAGAATGAGGCTGACTTCTTATGCCGGAAGACTTCGGCCGCCAATGCTGATTATTTATCAAAATTTAGGCAGTGGTGGGGATCGAACCCGGGACCGAAGACTTTTTGATTATGAATCAAAGACGCTACCCCTAGACCACGGATTCTAAGTGACAATGTTATGGAGCGGTATTTAACTTTTTTCCATGGCTTTATCAAGCAGTACCTATTAGTATTCCAAGGCAGGGACACGGGTTAAAGTCATGGTCCGTGACGCAATTTTGACCTGTCACATATTTTCACATACTTTTCCTTCGTTTCATAACCTATTTTAATAGACCAACGATGGCTAATAATCTACTATTCAGTGTCTTTGGATTACATATGTGCAAACACTTTTCGAGTATAACATTTGTCCGTGTTCACGTGTCCACTCTGTAACACCTGACCTGCGGCCCACCGGTAAGTAAGCATTAAATACTTCCTTATGCCACACCTACTTTTGTGGTACTACTCAACCTGAAGCTATACCATTTGTGACCGCTATAATTATTAGTCTGCAAACGATGAAAGAGTGATGTAATATTGTTTACTACGCCGTGCCCTGTCGACAATAGATATAGCTCCACTTATACTCAATAGAACTGGCATAATCTGGTACAGGAAAGGGTGTAACAAGATCTGACGATGCCAAAAGTTACAATGTTGGACCCACTCGAAGAAACTGGCATACAGGCACCAATCCAGCCATACGGGTTTACATTTCTGTATCTCCTACGTCGCTTCAGGCGAACGTCAAGAGTATTTTTTGAAGAAGGTCGTCTCCAATTTTTTGCACACACTTTAGACCAAATGAAGTAGCGCCCTATTTCTAGTAAGTTGATAAATTCTAGCCCTAAAACCATCAAAAGAAGACACTAAGCAACTTCAAAATTTTCTGTACGCATAAAGCTCGGAACTTTTTCTGGTAAAACATATTGTAGAAGTTCTGTAGCACTAATCATTTCCAGTTTAATACAAACAAATCATTAAGTTGACATTTTGCCTGTTTCCATTCATGAATGTACACTTGCCTAATTTTCTCGAGTAATTAAATCCTTTGGAGAGAAATCTGTTTCATGTCAGCGTGTAACAAGAAAAATACCTGGCGTCCATCCATGAGCACCATGTAAGAGCATTTCTAATTAGTTAGACTTGCAAAAGTACATCAAAAGTATAGGGTGTTTATAAATGAGTATTGGGGTTTCAACGCTTTATAATATTTATTATATTAAACTTACAGTTAAAAATGATATGTCAAATGAAAGAGCAACTCAAACAGTTTTACAAAGACCCTTATAAATGTTCAATGTGAGCACCATCTGTCACACGGCACACATCAAGTTTATAGCCGAGTTCTTCCCAAACGTTGATAAGTGTGTCTTCAGTGATTGTAGTAACAGCTGCTTCAGTCCGGTTTCTGAATTCAGGGAGGTCTGCTGGTAGCGGAGGCACGTACACACGATCCTTGATGAAACCCCGAAGGAAAAAATCGCATGGGGTTAGGTCGGGTGAAAGTGGAGGCCACGCAAAGCAAGCCCTGTCATTGTGCCCCTTGCGGCCTATCCGCCGCTTGGGTACACTGAATTTCAACCAATCACGTACTTCGCTCTGCCAGTGAGGTGGCACACCATCTTGCTGGAAAACCAAGTTCTCTGGCTCATCTTCTTCCATCTGAGGGAAGGGTAATTGCTCTAGTGTATCAAGGTAAGAAGTGCCAGTTACATTAGGTTTACCAAAAAAGAAAGGCCAATAAACAACTTTCCGCCGGGATACGACAAAAAAAAAAAAAAAAAAGAAACAGTCGCTTTAGGTGAATCTCGTTGCATTTGTACCACCTCGCGAGGATTTTCTGAGACCCAGATGCACACATTGTGAGTGTTAACTTGTCCACTAAGGTGGAAGGTCGATTCACCACTGAAGACAACATGATCCAGAAAATCTTCATTGTCATGAAACAACATTTCGTTTGCTAGGTTGGCACGTAATCCATGGTCTGCCGCCTTTAGAGCCTGTAATAACTGTAAACGGTGAGGACGTAGTTGTACACGTTTTCTTAATCTTTTTTATGACAATATCGAACTAGCTCTGAGCACAAGAGAAAATATCCCACCCACACATTATTTTACAAATGCAAACGCCAACTACATAGCGATGTTGTTTGATGTCCACTCATTTGCCTGGATGGTTCCTTTGAAAGGGCACGGCCGATTTCTCACCGGGATTGAAGTTGACATGGGCTGGCCCTGGACCTTTCGATGGACAGACGAAGCTCATTTTTCTCTCACATGTGAGGTGAACACACAGAACTGCCGCGTGTTAGGATCTTCACCTCCAGTAACTGAGCATGAAGTTCCTCTGTATGGTGGATGTATTACCGTATGGTGCGGCTTCACGGCTACGGTCATCATTGACCCAGGCTTTTTTGAACAGGTCGGCGCTCAAGGACCAAAGACGTGCAGTGTGACTGGTCAGCGTCACTGTGATATGCTTCTCCAGCATGTCATACCCGCCCTGCAGGAGAGAGACGCATTGAACTCAACAGTTTTCATGCAAGATGGGGCCCCACCGCACACCGCTCGTGAAGTACACCTGCTTCTCCGAAACACATTTGGAAACGATCGAATTGTCAGCCGAGGGTTTCTAAATGCTTGACTGGAACGGTCACCTGATCTCACTCCCTGTGATTTCTGGTTGTGGGGCTACCTGAAGGACAGGGTTTACCAGAGGAAAATTCAAACATGTGCTCATCTGAAGCGCGGCATATTGAAGAGGTACCCAGCATACCTACGGACATGCTTCGTTCCGCTTTGAGACTCTTCTGGACACTGATGGGCGCCCTATTGGGCCCCTTTTGTAGCAGTAATGGTACCGGTATCTAATGGTATGACGTACCGTAGCACCACATTAAGAGTATTTTAATTGAACTGATTCCCATTATTTCTCTTCGCCGTGTCCTCTACATTAATACTGCCTAGTTTGGTCCTCGTACGGTAATTAGTTTCTGTGTTATAGTATGTCAAATAGGGAAAGTTTGTTATAACATGATGTAAATAAGACAACATCTACACGGTGACCTGACATAAGATGGATGACTTCACGCAGAAGCAGCATGCATTCTAAAAGCCTATTATTACGCAGCTCCATAAAATGACTGACAAACTGCAAAGATTTTTTTTAAAACGCTTTGTAAGCAGTGCGTGATTTTTGAACTAAAATTTTGAGGCCTGTTTATACATGAGTTATGGATTTACATACGCCATTAAATTTACCCGACTACCTACTCCAAGGGCAGGAAATATCGGAAGTTACCTCATTACGTTCCTCGGCTCTCACATTTCAGGCAGGGTTACAACTGAGAAGAGGCAGATACTTTGCATGTTTGCGAGCATTATGTATTTTCGTTTTTTTCTTTTTCAATGTTCCTGCTCATAAACGTTTATGAAACACAATGATATGCGACGAGTTAATTAGCATACTGTTGATGTTCAGCCAGCGAATAATTTTGCTTCCGCAGTCTCACATTAAATTTCCGCGACTGTTTTCCTTGCGACGTCCTTTTCAGATATGCTGATTATAGTACTTCCGCTGACTCATCGCTTTCCTCTTCTCCTACCAGCAGCTCCATTTGTACAATCTCACCTCGTCTGCTAGTCTGAGAATCCCATTAGTGGCCCGCTTCCCTTGTCTCAGTTTACTAATGTTCTTCATTATGTAAATCTTGATAACATACTGTTTCAATCCTTCCTCCGACACGTATCAGCACTTAATGTTCTGTCACACAATGGAGAATACAGTGGTGTATATACTGCTGTCAGATTCATCCGAATATTGCGGGTACAAGAGATATACCCATTTCTCCGTGTCACAATACTTTGTTTCCAGAATCTCTTAGTGAAACATTGACCTTCATCTAAACATCATTTCACACATTTTTGGCTCTCCTGCCCATTGATTTGTGTACTCTGGTCGACAGCCTGTCACTACATTAGATGTTAGCCTCTTCATACGAAACTATGACCCCGGTATTAATGCCCTGGAACATTCCCCTTTACGTGAAGTATGATCCGTAACTGAACAAAAATTGCGGCCTAATTATATTTCATATTCTGTAGTGACCATGAGATTTCTCAGAGCAACGGAGTAAAGGAATGAATATTTAACGGTAGCTAAACCATGAAAACTGAAATCGTAATCCTTATAACATATCTCACGCAGCTAATTCCCACCTGTGCTGATGAACCACGCAATGTATGATTCGTGCAATACCAATGGATCTTCACACTGTATCCTACAACACCTAATGAACTGAAATCACCTGCTATGGTCGCCAAACGTCGACGTCTTCGTCACTTTAAACACGTACTTTGAAGCTCCACGGCAACGAGCATTTTCCCTGCTAACTGAAAGTCTCATTTAAAAATGAGAAATTATCTACTGAGGGCTGTGTACTCTCTCCCTCACCTTCAGGTGTAATGAAACCGAGCGCATTTCTTTTGTGAAGAAAGTTCTTAAGTGACTCGTGTGAGGGTTTGATCAGACATCAAAAGAATGAAAATAGCTTCGCAAGAATTTCAAATCATCTGAATATTGAATATAACTGTATGTATATTAGACAGGAAATGAATAGGCTATAAGATCTCATCTCTTCAACAGACCATGTAGTTGAATAAGGGTACACATTTACAAACGACACCAGGAAGTAATGTTATATGTCTATTCATATTAATACTCATAATATTATTTGACAAGTGGAAAAACCAGATACGCAACCTGTGGTCCCACATATCTGGAAATGAACTGGATATTTATTTCCACCTGTTCTCACCAAGACTAGGAGTAGGTATTAAAATCGATGGAGAAGAAATAAAAACTTTGAGGTTCGCCGATGACACTACAATTATGTCAGAGACAGCAAAGGACTTGGAAGAGCAGTTGAATGTCATGGACAGTGTCTTGAAAGGAAGATATAAGATAAACGTCAACTAAAGCAAAACGAGGATGATGGAATGTAGATGAATTAAGTCGGGTGATGCTGAGGGAATTAGATTAGGAAATGAGACACTTTAAGTAGTAAAGGAGTTGTGCTATTTGGGGAGCAAAATAACTGATGATGGTCGAAGTAGAGAGGATATAAAATGCAGACTGGCAATGGTAAGGAAAGCGTTTCTGTAGAAGAGAAATTTTTTAACATCGAGTATAGATTTAAGTGTCAGGAAGTCGTTTCTGAAAGTAATTGTATGGAGTGTAGTCATGTATGGAAGTGAAACGTAGACGATAAATAGCTTAGACAAGAAGAGAATAGAAGCTTTTGAAATGTGGTGCTACAGAAGAATGCTGAAGATTAGATGGGTAAATCACATAACTAATGAGGAGGTATTGAACGTAATTGGGGAAAAGAGGAGTTTGTGGCACAACTTGACAAAAATAAGGGATCGGTTGGTAGGACATGTTCTGTGGCATCAAGGGATCACCAATTTGGTACTGGAGGGCAGCGTGGAGGGTAAAAATCGTAGAGGGAGACCAAGAGATGAACACTAAGCAGATTCAGAAGGAAGTAGGTTGCAGTAGGTACTGGGAGATGAAGAAGCTTGCACAGGATAGAGGAGCATGGAGAGCTGCATCAAACCAGTCTCAGGACTGAAGACCACAACAACTACTCACCAAGCTCTTAACTTGAACAAGAAAGTAGCAATGCTGACAAGAAATATAACTGCAATCTATCTCGCGTAAAAAGATTTGATTTTCCACGTAACGTATAATTATGGAAAGGCCGTGGAAGCGTGCAGCCATCCCGCCGTAATCCAGTACGACGTCGCTCCAGTGTAACAATTTCAATATCACAAGACAAAGCGTCCGTACCGAACAGTGGTTACGTTGCTGTGGAAGCAAGCAGGAGAGCACAGTGTTTGTAGCATTCAGTGCAAGTGTGTCTCCCTTTTTGCAAAGTCCATGCAGCGCTCACTTAATTCTGCAGGCCAAGCAGTTGATTGGCTGCCTACCGGCAGAGCTTAAGCGATTTGTTGCAAGCATTCCTTTGAGTTCCTGTCCAAAGAGAAAGTCAATCTGGCAGACGCACGAGTAACTGTAGGGTATTTGAGACGCGCAAGTGCTTCTCGATACATGTATGAATACGTAGCACTGAAGGCGTCTGTAGCAGACGACTTTCGCGATGTGCTTCAGCGTGATACTGTAATGGCTGTCTACACTAGGGCCTGAAGACTTCCTCCAACCACTGCGTTACTACGAGAGGTTCTTTACATACGCAGAGTGATTGAGCTGCCATTACCGCTGTATTTTATGCTATCCGCAACACCTGCAAGCACCAAGTGCAAGGCTTTTATATTCTCTTGCTCACTACATGCAAACTATTAATCCAACAGAAAAAATTAACACGGCCTTTTTGTAGGAACTTTAACGTACTGCAGTTAAATTTTGTATTGGAATGCATTTTCGCTAGAGACTATAGTTTTTGAATCATTAAAAATCTTAGAAAAGTGGCCTTCACGCGCGTTTTCCTCGAGCAACGCGAAAACTGTGGCCTTCAGTGAAAACTTATCCCACAACAGAATTTAACTAAATTAAATTTCCTACAAAAATGTGCTGTTCATTTTTTCTTTAGAAGTAATAGTTTGCACATAGAGAAGGAGAAAATATGGAATATCTTGCACGAGGTATTTGTAGGCGTTGGAGGCTGCATAAAATCTGTAGATAGAGACAGCTTAATCACCCTGTGTTTTCAAAGAGGAAAATGTAAAAAAAATTAAAGTATAGCGTAAATGTTTGACTCTGGAGTGGAACTTTTTTTTAGGAATAAAACTGTTGTCAAACCCTTGCTTTTTGAAAGAAATTATCTTATACACTAGCCTTCCACATAAACTCAAGTTCCATCTGGCAGTAGCTGTGTTCTGGGCCGATACCTGCTAGATACCTTTCTCGGTACGAGCATTGCCCAAAAATTTGAAACAAATGTTAAAAGCTTACAATACAGGTCATAACATAAATAACTGATTAAAACTACATGGTAGGCTGAGTACTGAACGCAGTTCTTAACTCACGACTGAGTGCTGAACGAACTAATTACCCCGGGCACATCTCAAGGTGTGACCTAACCCTTCAAAATATAAGTGAACAGTTTTCTATAGACCATAGACACACTATCACGGATTGAGTAATCAGCCTGATCTAGATGTGTTAGTGTTACCTCTTGCAATCGGGGAATTTTGTTGTGCGTATTTTTTCCAGGGTGCTTTCAAATTCGATCAGCCTGCTGATATAATCAATGCCTCTCTGTTTCTTAACAAAGGAAGTGAAAATATGCGGCAGAAACATTGGCTACTTCATTTATGAACATTCTCACTATTTCAATCTTAGCTTCATTGTCCTGAACTATTAAACCAAACGCTAACGCTTATCATAACATTTCTGAAAGCCGCCGGGTATCATTCCAGTTTATCAAAACATACAATAACAGCAAAGAACCAGGCAGGGCGTAATGCAAACGTCTTACATTGAGACGGTAGCTACGTATCACCTTAGACGACTATGGTATCACTTAACACATGTGGATAGCGCCAAAAGGTAACAAGGAGCAACTCGAGAAAACGGAATAGTTTAAATAGAACAAATCAAATTTCCATCCCACTGAAAAATTAACTTCTACGGCAGTAATCGTAAATTTTTTAGCAAGAAATGTACCAGCGATCCCCTATATAAACTACACACACGAAACCAGGTCAAATTAACCGTAGAGCCTGAATCTCCGCTTCCCCATTGCCTCTAAGCATATCGTCCATAATATTTGGTTCGTGCATCTTTCGGCAGACAAGAAAGTGACTGCAAAAAACACATTCACAGGGTGCCTCTGTCGTATCCCACAACCGCTTCGGTCTATCCTTGCTTTGTGTTGCTCGGCCTGTTAAGTGTGTTTCATATCATAAAAGGTATATCATGGGCCAGCATTAAGTTCTTCCTTGACATCCGCTGGTGCACAACTCCAGGACAGTTTTCGATGAGGCCTAGATGGTGATAATATGCTGCGTCGTCTTTAGGAAGGCCTTTGCTAGTCTAGCCCTAAGATCACGACATACACACACATTCTGTAGCAGCTCCTCGTTTGCAATTTTCCACTGTTCTTGGAAACGTGAAGGTGACGTTAACATGGGGGGGGGGGGGCGTACATTAGAAGCTTTAATACTAAGGAACTTGAATGTACCACAGTGAGATTACATTTGTTCTCTCCGTATTACATATGGCTTTCTATTGGGCCCTCTGTTTCTCATGTAGAGTGGTAAGATATGTGAACTGAGATCTACTTACTGAGGTGTCACCGCCAGACACCGCACTTGCTTGGTGGTAGCCTTTAAATCGGCCGCGGTCCGTTAGTATACGTCGGACCCGCGTGTCGCCATTATCAGTGGTTGCCGACCGAGCGCCGCCACACGGCAGGTCTAGTCTAGAGAGACTTCCTAGCACTCGCCCCAGTTGTACAGCCGACTTTGCTAGCGATGGTTCGCTGTCTACATACGCTCTCATTTGCAGAGACGACAGTTTATCGTAGCCTTCAGCTACGTCATTTGCTACGACCTAGCAAGGTGCCATATTCAGTTACTATAATTCTGAACATATAGTATTGTGAATCATGTACTGTCAAGAGCGACGCTTATCATTAATGGATTAAAGTTAAGTATCAAACTAATTGCGTCCGCTTTCTGAATTCTAATTCCTTGTCATGTTTCAGACTTCGCGTCATTATAGTTCTTCCCTCCTCACGCCAGCATGTGTGAGCTAAAACGCGTGCATTTCGGTCTCCACTAGTAACACAGTGTTGGCTCGTCTGCCAACACAACATTTACAGTTTTACTTAAATGGCATTAATTCTAGATCCCACTTTTAACGTACATTCCCAAATCAAGAACGCTTGTTAACATACTTATGCTGGAGTCATTTGTTGTGCAGAGTTGCAGTTGCATGTCTTCGTACGTATGTTTGAAGTGATCTTTAACTTCATAAATTGGAATTATGTTCCTTACTGCTATTCAGTAAATAATCTTGCAAGATCGATACACTGAAGTATTCTGCTGACTACACGATACATTATAACTGCCTTCACCAGAGGCAAAACAATACAGCACCGTCTGGGAAACATACGCACATGTCGTCTGCTAAAGCGTCTGCCAAGACGCTCACCACAACAACCGCCCACACAAGAGCCACTGCCAAAAAGGTGCCGTCCTTCGGCTGAGATGGCTGCATTTATACTAGTGGCTAGTGACGTTATTCTCAAGTCTTCAGACAAGCTCTAACACAAGAATTACAACATCTATATTGATTGCAATTATCTTGTAACTACGTTATGATGATAGCTAACTGTACATATAGTTCATTGCATCCAAATGATTCTGGAAATCCCTCACGAACTACCATTTCTGACTGCATGAAAATCTTGTTTATGATATACTGGTGGAGATGGGTTGAAAGGGGCTGGAACGACTAAAACCATGAAAAAACAAAAACCACTAGAAAAATTCCAATATAAAAAATAAAATGCTATTGTTATGCATATTTAACGATTCCGTGTGATGAGAGAATTACGACAGTGAAACTAAATTTTGCTTACGCAAAGTATTACGAAAATTGTTTTATCTTTATCATTAATTAATAGTAAGTAAAACATAGTGTTGTAACTGGAACTAATTCAGAATCGCATTTCGACCCCAGCTTCAACTTTAGTACATCAATTGCTTCAACACGTGTCTCTAAGTGCCAAAATAAGAGGAGCTGTGTTCTCATCTCAGGCTTCGTAGCATTAATTGATGGAAGCCATCCCTCACAAAAACCTATTACGTTACTGGCAATGAGAGTAATTTCTAGAAGAATAGTAACCAAGAGAGAAAGCTAATAAAGAAAATGTAACAAAGTAAAAAAGGCATCAACCAGAAAATTGTTTTGAACACCACAATCCTCTACAAGGCATGATGGTGTTGGAGGTGACACATTTTTCACATCAACAAATATTGCCTAAGATGAAACAAGTGATAGGCGGGGGATGAAAATGAGAAGATTGACAGGGGATCGAACCAGAGACCTTTGGTTTGTAGTCTGGCACTTTTCCATGTGTGTCCACTGAGCTATCGGACAACCAGTTTTTTCCGGTTATGACGAACAAAGCGTTTTTCACCTGGAACACTCGATTTGAAATATACAGGGTATATGTTTTAACTTGAGGCAACTAAGTATCTCGCAAACGACGCATAGTACGAAAAAATGTTCTAGGTAAAAAGTTGATATTAGTAAAGAAGACAGCTGTCTGTGTTACATGTGGCGACCTCCTAGCCACCCTTTCTGCGCTGGCGGGGTCAACTTCATATTTTCAAAAGGGAACCCCTCCTCATTTTTATTTCATATTGGGACTCTAAGCCAAAAATAGGTAACGGTTTACCCAAACTACTGTTTCCCATTCGTGGTAGTGGCGCTATAATCGACAAATACCAAGTGTGACAGTTTTATTTATTTATTTATTTATTTTAAATTAAGAACCAACGCATATGATTCTACTTTTCGTTTATGGTGTTAAGGTAAAGCTGTGTGTTCTAGCGGTTGACATTTATGTTCAAAATTGTGATTGCACAGTACAGATAACATGGCTAGACATTGACATTTCTGGAAAATAAGCTACTTGTATGGTAACTTAGTTTTCTATTCCCTATAGGGATTGATTGTGTCGACTCCCCAAACCATCGGGATACTTGACTTCGGTTTCCGCCCTCGAACCCAGGCATCAGGGTGACTTATTTCTGTGTCTGTTTCCATCCAACCGTCGTAATTCTCACGCTGATCCCTACGCGGCTACCGGCGAAATGAAACCACAACCATTGTTGTAAGGTACAGTGTCCGCGAAATGTTCGTGACAGGCGAGTCCGTCATGGAAACTCCCCGAAATCAAGCTCTCCAATGGGGAGAGGAAACGGGATTCACATTTATTCAGCATGCCGATGGGAACACATGACTGTTACATGCACGTCGTTGTTTCTGGATCACGCTGAACATAGTTTCTAACCAGAAATTGAAACAGCTACTCATACTGTACTATAAAATCAAATTTTCAGCTCTAAAGTAAATTTTGAACACAAATATCAACCGTTAGAACAAAAAAGTGTAACTTTACATCGTAAAAGAAATGCAGAACCAAATGCTTCTGTTCCTAATTGCAGAAACTGGTACACTTGTTGTTTGTTGATTACAGAACCATCTACAATTAATGGTAAACTATGGTTTGAATGAACCTTGCATAAATTTTGGCGTAGAATCTCAATATGCAATAAAAATGGGGGTTCCCCATTTCAAAATACCAAGTTGACTCTTGCCACGTAGGATGACGGTTAGAAGGTGGTCAGCTGTAGCACAGACGGATGTCCCCTTTACTAATATTAACTTTACACCTAGAACATTTTTATCGTACACTGCTTCGTTGTCTACAGTTACAAAAAGGACCTTTTATAGACTGGTCGCTATCGGTCTCTGATTTACGAAATGTATGGCGCCTTGAATCTTATAGCAAGTCACACGTGTCGAGGGAGCAACGTACAGTGTCACATGTTTCTGAAATGTGCGTTCTGCTGCAGCTTGCTTGTATTTCTTTTTTTTTTTTGTCCATGGTTTCTAATTCATTGTGTAATACCAGTAGCTTCCTCAAGAATATAGACAGACGCGGAGAGAGAGTGACTGGTCATGGGGAAGACCGAGCTCTTCCCGACATCTCTGTATCGACCAGTAACCGTAACGGCCGGTGACAAAACAGCCTCGTACGGCCGTGCCACTTAGTCACCCACCGGTCTGACGAGCTCATACGTCTCCCTGTTGAGTGGACGGAACGGATCTGCTAAACAAGACACTCCTAATTTACCTTTCGGTTCATATACTCCTCGGTATAAACACGTTATAGCTACACACAACGATTCAAATCAGAATTAACACGCAGTTATTGTAGAAAACAAATCCTCTTTTTCCATTAGTTCACCATTTAGAAATGGTTGTCTACCAATCTTCTTAAACACTACGAGCACTGGCCGAATGATTCGTCTTAGGCAACAAATTTTTTCTCACCTACCATCGTTAAGCCAGAAGCACTGAAACGTTTGATACTAGCCTTACAGGGCATTCTCTTTTTTTTTTTTTTTAGCTACGCTCAATCTTAATTCAATCCGAAATCTTCCTAAACGGTCTCTGTATTTGATTCAGTAGTTTTCTGGATCGGAGATGATGCTGCCTGTCGTAATTCATCCATTACATTTCTTTTCTAAAGATGTTCTGAGTTTTAAATTAGCTTCCGTCTCATTGCAGTCTCTCTTGAAATTAACGTGTAAATGTATAGGGTAACGATAGAAGTGCCCTATGATCTGACTTCACTGGGAATTTTTAGCTCTAAGGTATTCAATTAGACATTCATCGTGAATTTAGGGAAAAAAAAAAAGAATCAGTCCTAAGCGGAGAGATTGTGCATATACCTTGTAAACTGCTTCCATTTCTCTATGCCAGAAGCAAACATCTTTTGTATCTAAGTGTACGAATACCATAAAGATGTTGCATAAAGTAATATGAAGTAATTAGTTATCCTAAGCTGAATATGTGGCTGGGAGATCTGTATCAAAATCGAAGGTCTGCACGATAGATCCAGATTAAAAACAGCGGGAATTAATGAACAGTTTAGCAGTAGACGAAATTTTAGCATTGGCGCAACCTGGACAGAAGAAAGCAGGGTGTTCTTGGAGTACGCTAAAGGAGACACATTACTGCGTTATCTAAATGAGTCTCTAAATGAGTTTAGTCGTCATTCAGGGCTGACACTGGCCTAAAATGAATTAATGATCAACCAGGGGCCTGACCACCATTACAGGAAAGATTCCTGCTCCAGCTGGTATATTCTTAGTTCCCTGTCATCTGGCAGAAGTCATGCTATGACAGCTTGCTCTTTTTTCCTATGTTCAACGATATGTTAGAAGAGAAATTTATTTTACATTCAACAGAATTATGGCGTACAGCGGGAGTTTGTGTATTATAACCAAAATGCAAAGAAATAGTCGCCTTTACTACCTAGTTTTACTTCCTGAATGAATTTTCACTCTGAAGTTGAGTGTTCACCGATCTAAAACTTCTTGGCAGATTAAGACTGGACGCCGGACCAGATTCGAACCTGGGGCCTTTGCCTTTAGTGAGCAACTGCTTTACGGACCCTTTTTTCTAGCAGTTTTTATGGCCTTTCTTTTGCTATTAGAGCTGTTTTTAGCGAACATAGAATGACTACTTTCTTGTACACGTCGGCGAAGGAAGGTGGAAGATTATCCGTGACCTCTATAGAACACAGAGAAAAGGCGTGACAAGTATCCCTGGGTCTGTTGAAAGCAAGAAGAAAGCCAGTTACTGGGACAGGCTGAGATTTCTAGAATGTGTGGAAGACGAAAGGAACACTTTTTCAGATGTTGTATCGCATAACGAAAATACGGAAAATTGCCGTAACTAGTCGGCGGAAAGTAGACGATAATTGTCCAGAAACAACTGATGGTGAACCACTTTCGCCTGAATCCCAAAACATTGGAACACCTTTAGTAACCACGTGCCAACACCCTCCGATAAAAAAAATGAAAGAAAGTGATGCCCTTCTCAGCCAGCTTAATGAGAACAAAGAAGGCACGTTTCACTTTAAACAAATCTCTGGAAGAGCTCTCGAAAATACTAGCATAAGGGTAATGTAATACGATGTTCTTCAGCACAATGGCTATCGCCGTGAGAATATTTCGGCCAGGACCCATTACCCAGAGCAAGTCTGGGGCTTTCGGAGTCTTCATAGAGATGGAATTGCTAAACTTTTTTGTACTTTCATCATTGCAGCCCATTCAGCAATCGTGATAATCTATTTTATAAGGAACTATCAGCCTCGATTGCGGTAAATGAAAGCAACGTTTACCTATGTTTCAGCCCAAAAAATTGAGCCTTCTTGAGAAGATATACCTGAATCTATAATTTGTCTAAGAGGGCATGGTCTAGAAATAAAACAATCTGACTGATATGTGACTACGCCTATTCAAGCTGTTTTAGTTTTATTTCTAGACCATGCCCTCTTAGACAGATTATATATTCAGGTATATCTTCAGAAGAAGGCTCAATTATTTGGGCTGAAATCTAGGTAATGGTTAGTTTCATTACCGCAATCGAGGCTGATAGTTTCTTATAAATTGTTTAACTATCAGCGTCAATCTGTTCCTGTTCCCCATCTGCGAATTATGATGGAAGTAATTCGGCCTTGCAGCACTCGTTAGCACCGTTTCCTATAAGCACTGTTTTTCACTAACAGTCCGAGCATCAGGGGTAAGTAATTGCAAATAGTTACTGCCTGGAAACAAAAAGTATGAGCATATAGGAAATTAGGAGTTTATTTTTCATGAAACTCTATCCAAGCTGGCAAACAGAAAAAAGTTAGCAAAAATAAAAAAAATAAAACGGTTTTTCTTCAATCGATCGAAAATGTTACATGAGAAAGTTGAAGGACTTAGACTATCAATGGTTTTTTTATACCGACGATGTTTACATTTCGAGATATGTCGAAAACGCGTTAAAAATAGCGTTCTCGAACTCTTAAACACTCCTGTTCCTAAATTGGCTAATTATAGCAAGTATAGCCCGCAGTAACTCAAAAAGTACTTCTTTGAAAAATTTAAAAAATATGAATTATTTTTCGAGAGATACAGGTTTTTAGAAAAAAGGTGCTCTCAGTAATTGGCTAGACATTGTAAACAAATGACCCTACAGTAATGGTATCAGGCTTCTTTTCTTCACGAAGAATTGTTCTATGGAGCTATTAAATATTTATGATTTTAGTAATTTTAAGGAACAAAAAATAATTTAGAAAAACTTGCACTTCTCTTTTTTTTTACTACCTCAATTTTAATTTATGAAAGTAACTTGAAAAGAAAATTTTTGTCATTCCCCCAAGAGTTCAGAAAAAAATTGTGCAACCTTGTCGACACAATATTATTTATTTTTAATTTAGTGGACGCAGTTAACATTTTACAGTGATACGCTTGATGGACGTTAATATTGAATACCTATGTTTTTCAAGAAAAATGCAGAATATGTTTCACTGATTATAGTATTAGTACTTGAGTAATAAAGCGAAGCGTGCAAGCGCGAATGCGTAAGCTGCAGAAGGAGGCGCAGTGGGGAGAAAAGGCGAGGGCACTGAAAACTCAATCTGAACGGCTCGCGTTTGCATAATGTTTGATATCTGGGCTTGACCACTTACAAAAATCCTTTGGCACTTATTCTGGGGTAGTTCGATGAGATGAATACGAATGTTTTAGTCATTTTCGCCTTAGAAGCAAAAGAGCTCCATAAATATTTAATTTCCATTAAATTTACATTTTGTTTACGTTTATCCTCATTTTAATAATTCTGTGTTACTATAGCAGTATTTTACATGGAGTACCTCAATGATACTTAGGTCATACTTGTTGCTAGTTTCCTTAACGCTTGCTTCATTACTTAATTATTTTAGGTACAAAATTAAATAAATGCAACTTAATAGAATAACTCTGAAGAATTTTATCTAATTACATAAATGTTAAAATAATACTTCTGTCTATAAAATATGTATAAAATCATTATAATGGAACCTATATTATACACATGTCCTATATTGTATTATTTATCAAATGAAATCCACCTCTTCTTTTTTGGATAGTCTTTCGATTCATTTTCTTGTTCTTCTTCTGCATTTTCGTGAATAATTCTGTTGAAATAGAAAATAATTGTTCAAAATTAACGTCCTCAACGCGCATCGCGGTAAAATGTTAATTGCGTATTCTACATGTAAAAGGAAAGTTGTCCGGCTCCACAACGATGTCTAAATTTTTTTCTAAATTCGCAAATAAGTGTCAGTCATTCCTTTATTTAAAAGTTCCATAAAATAAAAATTGAGATAGAAAAAAATACGTCCAAACAAAGTGCAAGATATTCGAAGGTCATATCTGAGCACTACAATTAATAAAATCGCAAAAATTATTTAATAGCGTTGTAGCACAACTGTTCGTTAGAAAGTAAGCCTGAAACCGTTGCTGTAGAGCCATCCGCTGGGAAGATCTAGCCACATGTCGAGAGCGCTTTTATCAAAAAATGTACACACCTCGAGAAATAATACATGTTTTAAAACTTTTGAAACAAGTTCTTTTTGACTTACCGCAGGTTGTAATTACAGCAAATAGCTAGTAAAGTGAATGTTAACAAGTTATACACTAAAATCTTTTTAGTTGTTTTTTCGATATAACTAAACGTAAGAAAGTAATCGATATATCTTTTCAAGACCTACAACTTTATCCTTTAACATTTTTCCATCGGAGGTATATTTACTTGTTTAAGAAAAGTCGTTTCTTACAACTTGGCGAATTTTTTTAGCCACCTTTGCCCTTTTGGATCGAGTTAAATGAAAATACTATTTAAAATTTAATATCCTAGGCGCTCGCATTTTTTAGTTTCAAGGTAATAATATTTGCATATTTTACATTAGGCCGTCACAGAATGCTTTGTCTACAAATGATCTTCCAATCGGCAGTGCTAATAACATACTGAACAAGACTTTTGTATTTCGTTCTATACTCTATTTGCTATATAAAGCACACTGGTATCAATGAAGATTGCTTTGTGGTTCCATGAAGATGAGGTTTTTGTTACGTGTTACGTTTCTTTGAATTTCTTGCAATTAATAAAAATTGTTCATTTGCAGCTATAAGAAAAGTGCTTTCACACAATGTACTTCGTATACAGCACGTGTGGACTGAATAGATAATGCGCTTATACTTTCTTTTTCTGGGGAACTGAAAATTCGCTAAGTATTTAAGTTGTGCACCCCTGCTGACGAAAAACGTGCTGTCATGTTCGCACGGCGCAAAAGTTCTGCTCTTAAGAAAACCCGGCATAAGTGAGCTTTCCAAGCCCGACCCAAGACTCGCGACACGTCCTCAGTTTTACTTTCGCCAGTACCTCTTCTCCTGTGACGTTTAGGAGGTAGGAGAGGAGATGCTGATGGAAGTAAATCTGTCAGTTGTGCAACGATGCTGGTATCAGCGGTCACACGAACGTTCTCACAAACCTGTACATGAGGTACTGGAGGTCCAAGCAGTACAAATGCCTACCAGGTTTGTCGTATTGTGAGGACAGCAGTGGCAGTTCGTGCAGCTACCACAGCGCAGGCAAGAGGGCTTCTCAACACGAACTGTTGTGAACAGTTTGTTAGTAGTGGGACTAATGGTACGCACGCCTCTAGCCACTCTCGCCACAGCCACCGACGTGCACGTCTCGACTGGTGCCATCAGAGGACCACTTTGAAGCCCGAATGCTGTGGTGTGGTCTTCAGCCACGAAAGCAGATTCTGCCTACATGCAAGTGATACGGCGTAGAACTGATAAACGTTGTCTCCAACGGTGCCTTAATCCAAGACACAACGGCCACACCACAGTCCTTATGATTTGGGGTGCGATAGGGAGACAGGGTTGTAGCGTATCCCCGATGTTATTCAATCTGTATATTGAGCAAGCAGTAAAAGAAACAAAAGAAAAATTCGGAGTAGGAATTAAAATTCATGGAGAAGAAATAAAAACTTTGAGGTTCTCCGATGACATTGTAATTCTGTCAGAGACGGCAAAGGACCTGGAAGAGCAGTTGAACGGAATGGACCGGGTCTTGAAAGGAGGATACAAGATGAACACCAACAAAAGCAAAACCATGTTAATGGGATGCAGTCGAATTTTATCGGGTGATGCTGACGGAATTAGATTAGGAAAAGAGGCGCTTAAAGTAGTAAAGGAGTTTTGCTATTTGAGGAGCAAAATAAATGATGATGGTCGAACTAGAGAGGATATAAAATGTAAACTGGCAATGGCAAGGAAAGCGTTTCTGAAGAAGAGAAATTTGTTAACATCGAGTATAGATTTAAGTGTCAGGAAGTCGTTTCTGAAAGTATCTGTATGGAGTGTAGCCACGTATGGTAATGAAGCGTAGACGATAATTAGTTTGGACAAGAAGAGAATAGAAACTTCCGAAATGTGGTGCTACAGAAGAATGCTGAAGATTAGATGAGCAGGTCACATAACTAATGAGGAGGTATTCAATAGAATTGGGGAGGAGTTCGTGGCACAACTTGACTTGAAGAAGGGACCGGTTGGTAGGACATGTTCTGAGGCGTCAAGGGATCACAAATTTAGCATTGGATGGCAGCGTGGAGGGTAAAAATCGTAGAGGGACACCAAGAGATGAATACACTAAACAGATTCAGAAGGATGTAGGCTGCAGTAGGTACTGCGAGATGAAAAACCTTGCACAGGATAAAGTAGCTTGGAGAGCTGCATCAAACCAGTCTCTGGACTGAAGATCACAACAACAAGCTCTTTCACTTTTGTGTGTCTAGAGGGGACGCTAACCAGAATGCATATTATTGTTAGATCCTTTTTTGTCTTTCTTTTAACAGATAGATGTTTTGTTACGACAAAATAACGCTCATCCACATGCTGCCCTTGAAACTCAAGGTTCTCTGCAAGACATCCAGCAACTTCCCAGGCCGACTCAGTATCCGGACTTGCCTCTAATCGATCACGTGCTTAATACGATGGGACGAGAAGTGACTCGTACAACCTGTCGAGCAACAGCTGCTACAGAACTACGTTAAGAGGTCGAGCAGGTGTGGAATTGTGTATCCCAGAGGAGTATTCGCCATCTATACACTCGACTGGATGCCAGAGTCAGCACTTGTAATGCCACCTGTGGTGACTACACGACGTGTTAATATGAGTGTTTCTTCAAGGGTCGGTACTTGGTACCTCAGAGCCGCTTCTGCAATTGATCTGTGAATGTGATCATTTCATGTACTTCACCCATGCACTGTTGCAACAATAAATCTTGAATGAACTGGAAAGCTCACTAATTATTTTATGGCAGCGTTTTTTTTTTATTTTCAAATTGCAACCAATTTGTGTTGTACAGTAACTCACTATCAAGTCACAATAAATCTCTAGTTCCAACATTACTTAAGTGTAAGTGCACGTTTGTGACGTGTTTCCTAGTAGCATTACTTCAGTCCACAGAAATTCCCAGGTAAGTCAGACAATTCTTGGTAGCCTGTTGGAGTTTGCACCCGGTTCCTAAAAATAACACGAGTCTGTATTATGGCGATTCATTGTGTCAATGCTGCGAATCTTCGTCCTGTACAAGGCTCCGTACCATAAAACCAGAACAGAAGAGAATCTAAACATTAAGATGTGGTACCACAGAAGAATTTTGAAAATTGGATGAACTGATAAGGACTGCGGAGGTTTTCCGCAGAATCGGCGAAAGAAAATATGAGAAACACTGACAAGAAGAAGGGATGGATGACAGGACACGTTAAGATATGAGCGAATAATCCTCTTGATATTAGAGGGAGCTGTAGATGGTAAAAACTATACGGGAAGACAGAGACTTGAATAGATTCAACAAATAATTGAGACGTAGGTTGCAATTGCTACTCTGAGCTCACACGATTGGCGCAAGAGAATAATTAGTGGTGCCGGCCGATGTGGCGGAGCGGTTCTAGGCGCTTCAGTTTGGAACCGCGCGACCGCTACGGTGGTGGACCGCGTTAAAGCAGTCAGAAGACTTTCTCCAAGCCGTCTGTAGACTATCTTCTGATAAGGAACAGCTCAGTGAAAGCTACGACAATTTCTGCAGGACTCGTCCATCATTTTGCTGGACAATGCTCTGGCGCATATGGCGTAAGTTGTGACTGATCTGTTTGGCTGTTGGGGCTGGGGAACGTTTTAGCATCCACCACACTCCCTGGAACTTAAGCCCTTGTGATTTTAGCACGATTATTACTATGAAGGAGGCGCTTAATGCCATTTACCTCAGAACTGTTACAGAGATTCGGCGAGCAATAGACCGCTCCTCTCGAACTATCAACATAACTGGCGCTACTAAGAGTGTTCTACGACTTCCACATTGAGGGTAACGGGTTAGATAGTATTTGAAGGACAGTAAAAAATTTTAAACGAATATTTATTTTGTATAAGTTGTAAATAAATAGTTGTCGCTACTGAAGTTCAACCCATCGTAGATAAATTTATCTACAATTTTTTGTGTCATTTCGTAATTTAGTTCCCTCAGCACAGCTTGAATTAGAGTTAATTTCAGTTATCAACTTTATACGCATCACATGCCGCAAAGCTACAGTTCGAATACATCCAGGGAGTGGAAAATTCAGAATTCGTGAATGAAATTAGCAATGACAGCCCAGTTTGCCAAAATATTTTACTTCCTCAGAAGAGGTTTCCAAAATCACTGAACATGGACGAAAGTACGCGTCAGCTGATCATCTTATCTGAATCCTTCCACACGGCTTTCTCGGCTCTGGCAACATAAGAAGGGTAACAAATAACGGAAGTCAATGAGCAAGTATGGCATTAGGGTTACAGTGAACTACTCCAAAACGAGAAGGACATGTAATCAGTCTGCTGGAAGAAAGTGAAGGTTAACGATGTTATTTAAGACAGGGATTTCGTGTCCAACTGCCAGTACTAGGAAGATTATGAATATTTCTGTCGATTCACTGATCGTATTGTCTTCTTATAACATTTTCGCTCCGATTCTACATCTACATCTACATCCATACTCCACAAGCCACCTGACGGTGTGTGGCTGAAGGTAACCTGAGTAGCTCTATCGGTTCTCCCTTCTATTCCAGTCTCGTATTGTTCGTGGAAAGAAGGATTGTCGGTATGCTTCTGTGTGGGCTCTAATCTCCCTGATTTTATCCTCATGGTCTCTTCGCGAGATATACGTAGGAGGGAGCCATATACTGCTTGACTCTTCGGTGAAGGTATGTTCTCGAAACTTTAACAAAAGCCCGTGCCGAGCTACTGAGCGTCTCTCCTGCAGAGTCTTCCACTGTAGTTTATCATCTCGGTAACGCTTTCGCGATTACTAAATGATCCTGTAACGAAGCGCGCTGCTCTCCGTTGGATCTTCTCTATCTCTTCTGTCAACCCTATCTGGTACGTATCCCACACTGCTGAGCAGTATTAAAGCAGTGGGCGAACAAGCGTACTGTAACCTACTTCCTTTGTTGTCGGATTGCATTTCCTTAGGATTCTTCCAATGAATCTCAGCCTGGCATCTGCTTTACCACCGATCAACTATATATGATCATTCCATTTTAAATCACTCCTAATGCGTACTCCCAGATAATTTATGGAATTAACTGCTTCCAGTTGCTGATCTGCAATATTGTAGCTAAATGATAAAGGATCTTTCTTTCTATGTATTCGCAGCACATTACACTTGTCTACATTGAGATTCAATTGCCATTCCCTGCACCATGCGTCAATTCGCTGCAGATCCTCCTGCATTTCAGTACAATTTTCCATTGTTACAACCTCTCGATACACCACAGCATCATCTGCAAAAAGCCTCAGTGAACTTCCGATGTCATCCACCAGGTCATTTATGTATATTGTGCATAGCAACGGTCCTACGACACCCCCCTGCGGCACACCTGAAATCATTCTTACTTCGGAAGACTTCTCTCCATTGAGAATGACATGCTGCGTTCTGTTATCTAGGAACTCCTCAATCCAATCACACAATTGGTCTGACAGTCCATATGCTCTTACTTGGTTCATTAAACGACTGTGGGGAACTGTATCGCACGCCTTGCGGACGTCAAGAAACACGGCATCTACCTGTGAACCCTTGTCTATGGCCCTCTGAGTCTCGTGGACGAAGAGTGCGAGCAGGGTTTCACACGACCGTCTTTTTCGAAACCCATGCTGATTCCTACAGACTAGATTTCTAGTCTCCAAAAAAGTCATTATACTCGAACATAATACATGTTCCAAAATTCTACAACTGATCGACGTTAGAGATATAGGTCTATAGTTCTGCACATCTGTTCGACTTCCCTTCTTGAAAACGGGGATGACCTGTGCCCTTTTCCAATCCTTTGGAACGCTTCGCTCTTCTAGAGACCTACGGTACACCGCTGCAAGAAGGGGTCAAGTTCCTTCGCGTACTCTGTGTAAAATCGAACTGGTATCCCATCAGATCCAGCGGCCTTTCCTCTTTTGAGCGATTTTAATTGTTTCTCTATCCCTCTGTCGTCTATTTCGATATCTACCATTTTGTCATTTGTGCGGCAATCTAGAGAAGGAACTACAGTGCAGTCTTCCTCTGTGAAACAGCTTTGGAAGAAGACATTTAGAATTTCGGCCTTTAGTCTGTCATCCTCTGTTTCAGTACCATTTTGGTCACAGAGTGTCTGGACATTTTATTTTGATCCACCTACCGCTTTGACATAAAACCAAAATTTCTCAGGATTTTCTGCCAAGTAGTCTTCTTCCGGTGTTGTTTCAAAGATGATGTCAGAACAGAAGTATTTTATGGTATATCATATTATTGACAACTGGAGTTATTCGGGTTCCTGAAGCAGTTAAAATGACGGATAGTTTGAACAGTTTGACACAAACCAATAAACACGGAAATAAAAATGGTTTTGAGCCCGTTTGCGTATCAGAATTCGGCATTTGAAAGCAAATTCGCAATATTCCTGAAACGGAAAATCTAGAAACAATGTCTACTGCCAGTTCTAAACTATGACAATGGGATCTATACCTTTAGTCAATGAACCATTACAGAATTAAGAGCTTGTAACGGAAATTAGACAATGACTGACGGAAAAGGCAGGCGCAGAAGATACCATAGACTAATGGAACTGAATAGAGATGTATGCTCTATAAAACCTATACAAACGGACGAACCGTGATTTACGGAATTTCTGTGGAGTGTTTCGCGAGATAAGGAACGAGCCGGACTGCTACGTAATGAAGAACTGAATAGCTGACCATAAGATGGCTCTGAGCACTATGGGACTCAACATCTATGGTCATCAGTCCCCTAGAACTTAGAACTACTTAAACCTAACTAACCTAAGGACAGCACACAACACCCGCCCATCACGAGGCAGAGAAAATCCCTGACCCCCTGACCATAAGAAAGGAAGAGGCAGAGATGGAAGCGTAATGCTACATACAGGTGGGCGCAAAGTCCATTTTGCAGTGGACGACAGTGGTGATTATGAACAGGGGACAGGCAAAATAACGTGAACGCCTACAATTACTTGGGAATGGTTTGTTAATAAGGGGTTCGACCCCCATTTGCCCGTAATACAGGTGCGATTCTTCTTGGAATACTTGCATGTAACGATTGTATCGTCTCCAGCGGAATCTCTTCTAACCCCTGTAGTAACGAGGAAGGCGGAAATCTGCTCCAGAGTCTGATTACCGCCCACAAGGGCTCAATAATGTTCAAGACCGGGGACTGTGCAGTTCATCTGCATGGTCCTCATACCACGGCTGTACTGTCCTGGCTCTGTGAATGGGTGCATTATCGTCCTGAAATATGACATCATTGTTGGGTAACAACATCTGAATCATTGGGTGCACCTGATCACCTAAAATGTTCACAGAGCCGTTGGCTGTAACACGGCCTTTGAGAATAATGATGAGACCAGCAGAATATCATGATATGGCTATCCACACCATCACACTTCCACCGCCGTACTTAATCGTTGGAATCAAGCAATTAGGATTGTAGGTTTTTTTTGGCGGTCTCCAGACGTAAACCCGTCTCGATGTTGAAAATAACGAAAATGTAGACTCGTCGGAATATGTGACGCGTTTCCACTGATCAGCCGTCCAGGATTTATGCTCCTGACACCATGTTTTGCGCTTCTTTGCGTTGGTTATCGTCACTAATGGTTTCAATATAACAGCTCGTCCATGAAAATTTGCTTTTTGGATTCTCAGCGGACAATGTCGATAGATAAGGGGTTTCAAAGATGGCTATTGAGCTCTGCAGTCACTTTAACCACCGTAGTTTTGTGTTGTTTTGACAGACACAGTTCGTGTTAGCGTACGACGACCTCTGTGATTTAGTTTTTATTTGCGCCTACTATTACCTTTGCACGATGATGTCTTCACATGTTTTGCGTAAGTGTCATAGCAGTTGAAACAGTTGCTCGTGAAACATTCAATAAATTGGCTGTCTTGATTACTCGTATTCCAGATAATCGGGCCTCTATAATCTGCCCTCTTTGGAACTCTGTTAGGTCTTTCATCTCACGTCGACCTCAGCCTCTGAATGCAGATACGAAGTGTGCACTACTCGTAAACAACCTGCACTCGTGTCTAATAGGTACTGAACACACACAGTCAACCACGACACGTGCCTTACGTGTCTTGTTGATCGTCAAACACAATCATCCTATTACTACAACTTGTCACATTATTTAGAGATGATGATGAATATCATATATACACACCAAAAAAAGGTTTTGCGTCACCTCGGTTCCGAGAGTTCCGGAACCTGTACAGAAAACTGGAATAGAGATCAACATAAACAACATTTCCGCCCTTGTTATTGATCATGAAAACCATAGATATCATGTTGTACCACCATACAGTGAGACCTTCAGAGGCGGTGGTCCAGACTGCTGTACACATTGGTGCCTCTAATAACCAGTAGCACGCCCTCTTGCATTGATGCATGCCTGTAAACGTCGCGGCTTACTATCCACAAGTTAATCCAGGCACTGTTGGTCCAGATTTTCCCACTCCTCAACGGCGATTCGGCATAGATTCCTTAGCGTGGTTGTTGGGTCTCGTCGTCCATAAACAGCCTTTTTCAATCTATCCCAGGGATGTTCGATAGGGTTCATGTCTGGATAACATGCTGGCCACTCTACTCGAGCGATGTCGTTATCCTGAAGGAAGTCATTCACAAGACGTGCTCGATGGGGGCGCGAATTGTCGTGATGAAGACTAATGCCTCGCCAGTATGCGGCCGATATGGTTGCACTATCGGCCGGAGGATGACTTTCACGTATCGTACAGCCATTACGGCGCCTTCCATGACCACCAGCGGCGTACGTCGGCCCCACATAATGCCTCCCTAAAACAGCAGGGAACCTTCACCTCACTGCACTTGCTGGACAGTGTGTCTAAGATGTTCAGCCTCATTGGGTTGCCTCCAAACACGTCTTCGGCGATTCTCTGGTTGAAGGCATATGCGACACTCATCGATGATGAGAAGGTGATGTCAATCCTGAGCGATCCATTCGGCATGTTGTTGGGCCCATCTGTACCACACTGCATGGTGTCGTGGGTGCGAAGATGTACCTCGCCATGGACGTCGGGAGTGAAGTTGCGCATCATGCAGCCTAATGCGCCCAGTGATTCGTAACACGACGCCCTGTGGTGGCACAAAAAGCATTATCCGTAAGTAGCGGTCATCCACTGCAGTAGTAGTCCTTGGGTGGCCTCTGCGGAGGCATGTCATCGACAGTTCCTGTCTCCCTGTATCTCCTCCGTGTCCGAACAGCATGGCTTTGGTTCACTCCGAGACCCCTGCGGAAAGTAACAATGCGGATGCGATCGAACCGCGGTATTGACCGTCTAGGGATGGTTGAACTACGGACAACACGAGCCGTGTACCTCTTTCCTGGTGGAATGACTGGAACTGATCGGCTGTCGGACCCCCCTCCGTCTAATAGGCACTGCTTACGATGGTTGTTTACATCTTTGGGCAGGTTTAGTGACATCTCTGAACAGTCAAATGAACTGTGTCTGTGGTACAATATCCACAGTTAACGTATATCTTCAGGCGTTCTGGGAACCGGGGTGATGCAAAACTTTTTTTGATGGGTGTAGGTTGATAGGTTGATGGTGGGATGAATTGGCGATATTGTGGACGATAAGAAGCACCTGCCGCACAAAATTTGCATGTTAGGGATAAGAGTCTTGCACGACTTCTGTAGGGGTCAGGGGGAACCTGTTCCATTCACAATCAGAAGGCCTGCCGTAGCGGTTTTTCGTTTAGCGAAGGGTTAACACAGCACACAGTCGGGGTTTCGCTAACGTCGCCCCCCGGTGGTGCCATCCTTGATAAGCTCGGGAACGCCCAGGCAGGAGGAACAGCCGGCAGCCGTTGCGAGCGGAGGAGAGGTGCGGCTGATCTGCTATGCATACCGCACGCCACTGCTGCCGGCGGCGGCGAGTTGCATATACTGCAGCTGGCAGCCCAAGTCTGCAAACAGCCTCTGCTCTTAACAGGCCACTTGGCTGAACGCTCGATTCGGCGATTTCGAACCACAGATTCCCGCTCTTAACTACTCTGGCGTCGATAAATTAAACAAAAATAAATAACGCGGTGAAAACTTAAGATACTAAGAGTGGAAATCCATATAAGTCTGTACCTTCATGTAAAATACAAAACTTCGAACTACTCGTCATCTGGAGGCGGCCGTATCTCGTCAATCCGAAACATTTGCTGTAACTTCGTAAGCTAATCCCCGACTCTTCCGTGAAGTCTTATTTGGAGAATGGCGCACATCTCTGCACCATTCTGTGCTGACAAACTCTGCTTGCATTGCTCACGAGATCCAGACCTCAAAGTGACTATATCTCGGTAAGGTACTACCAGCTCGGATGGAAAGCCGCAGGGTCGTGGGTAACTACCAGGGAAGACTATGTTAGTGTATCGACTATGATAGCCGGCACTTGGCAACCACCACGAATTCGTCCCCTATTCTAATCTCTCCATTTCAGCGTAGCGTTTGCAACCTACATCCTTAATTATTTGTTGGATGTACTCAAATCTTTGTCTTCCCTACAGTTTTTACTCTCTACAGCTGCCTCTATATGATGGAAGGTATTAGCTAGTTTCTTAATATACGTCATATCATCCCGTCCCCCCTTCTCGTCAGGGTTTTCCATATATTCCTTCAAAGATTCTGCGGAGAACTTCCTCATTCCTGATTTTCAGTTATTCTGTAGCACTCTATCTCAAACACTTCGATTATCTTTTGTTCCTATGTTCCCAGTGTCCACGATTTACTAGCAATACGATGTTGTGCTCCAAACGTTCAATCCCAGAAGTTTCATCCTCGAATTAAGTTCTATGGTTACTAGCAGCAGACTTCTCTTGGCCACGAGTGCCCTCTTTGCTTGTCCTAGCCTGATTTTTATGTCCTCTTTGCTTCGTCCGTCATGGGTAATTTTGCCTTCAGGGTAGCAGAATTTATTAACATCTACTTCATAGTCATCAATTTTAATGTTTTGTCCCTGTTCTGATGTCTGAAACTTCATTACTTTTGTCTTTTCTGATTCATTTTGCCCTTATTACTGTATTCGTTAGTCATTTCTGGCTATTCGACAGATCCTGTAATAATTCTTCACTTTCATTGAGGATAGCAATGTCATCAGCGAATTTTATTGACGTCCTTTCACCCTGTACTTTAATACGACTCCAACTTTTATTTCTGTCCTTCGATGTGTAAATTGAACACTCTCTCTAATCCGAGCACTTTGTTCTTTGACTTCCAGTCTTATTTTTTTACTCTGTTTTTTGAACATATTGAAGAGCCGAGGGGCAGGAAAGGGAAGCAGTGGTTGGGAAAGGAGTGAGACAGGGTTGTAGCCTCTCCCCGATGTTATTCAATCCGTATATTGAGCAAGCAGTAAAGGAAACAAAAGAAAAATTTGGAGGAGGTATTAAAATTCATGGAGAAGAAGTAAAAACTTTGAGGTTCGCCGATGACATTGCAATTCTGTCAGAGACGGCAAAGGATTTGGAAGAGCAGTTGAACGGAATGGACAGTGTCTTGAAAGGAGGATATAAGATGAACATCAACAAAAGCAAAACGAGGATAATGGAATGTAGTCAAATTAAATCGGGTGATGCTGAGGGAATTAGATTAGGAAATGAGACACTTAAAGTAGTAAAGGAGTTTTGCTATTTAGGAAGTAAAATAACTGATGATGGTCGAAGTAGAGAGGATATAAAATGTAGACTGGCAATGGCAAGGAAAGCGTTTCTGAAGAAGAGAAATTTGTTAACATCGGATATAGATTTAAGTGTCAGGAAGTCATTTCTGAAAATATTTGTTTGGAGTGTAGCCATGTATGGAAGTGAAACATGGACGATAACTAGTTTGGACAAGAAGAGAATAGAAGCTTTCGAAATGTGGTGCTACAGAAGAATACTGAAGATAAGGTGGATAGATCACGTAACTAATGAGGAGGTATTGAATAGGATTGGGGAGAAGAGAAGTTTGTGGCACAACTTGACTAGAAGAAGGGATCGGTTGGTAGGACATGTTTTGAGGCATCAAGGGATCACCAATTTAGCATTGGAGGGCAGTGTGGAGGGTAAAAATCGTAGAGGGAGACCGAGAGATGAGTACACTAAGCAGATTCAGAAGGATGTAGGTTGTAGTAGGTACTGGGAGATGAAGCAGCTTGCACAGGATAGAGTAGCATGGAGAGCTGCATCAAACCAGTCTCAGGACTGAAGACAACAACAACAACCGTCTTTCCCTATAGCTCACCCCTATTTTTCTCACAATTCCGAAAGTTTTTTCTCTGTTTTACTATGTCAAACTCTTTTTGTACGTCAATGAGTACTATGAGCATGTCTTTGTTTTTCTCCAGTCTTGCTTCCATTATCAAGTGCAACGTGGTATTTACCTCTCCGGTGCCTGTATCCTTTCTAAAGCCGAACTGGTCGTCATCTAACTGATCGTAAATTTTGTTTTCCTTTCTTCTGTGTATAACTGTCAGCTCGCATGAGCTGTTAAGCTGATTGTCCATTAGTTTTTGAACTCATCTGACCTTGCTATCTTCGGAATTTTGTGGAATATATTTTCCTAAAGTATGATCATAACTCTCCATTGCCACACATTCTAAGCACCATTGTGAATAATTGTCTGGTTGCCACTTCCCAAAATGATTTTCGAAATTCCGATGGAATGTTATCTAACCCTTCTGCCTGCTTCGATTTTTGAGTCCTCTGAAGATCTTTTAATTCTGATTCTAATATCGGAAATCCCAACTCCTCCCTGTCGACTCCCGTTCCCTTTTATGACGTGACCAGACGAGTTCTCACCCTCAGAGGCCTTCACCGTACTCTTTGCATCTATCCGCTCTCTCTTCTACGTTTAAGTCGTTTCTGTAGCGTGATTCATTCGGGAACGTACATTTCGAAACACGGTTTCATCATCAGAGCTTCAGCTGGCTCCGTAAAGACCTTCAATGTGCTAAGGCGACACATATGTATGAAAAACCCTCTATAGCCCGCTGAAGTACAGAGATGAAACTGTGCTTCAGAATGTACATTGCTGAATAAAGTACGCCAGAAAGAAGGCAGTAGAAGGTCCTTATTATTAAGTTTTGCCTACATTTCACTATGTTCGTTCTGCCAGAAAGGACGCTATATCCACAACGGAAATTAAGAATGTTTTCGATGGCGATACGTGTGGAATTCGGGATAGTTAAAAAAATCTTGCCTGCTGTTCAATCGCAAGTTTCTTTCTAAGGTGTACTGTGTAAAAGAACGAGTAACACGTCCTGATTTTCCGACAAAGGCTTCCAGAATTTGAAAAGTATCCTTTCAGGCGTTTCGTGACTACCTTCTCGTCAGCGGGATTTATTGGGCGTGTCTAAAGTACTCGTGTCGACCCATCAAAGTAGTCAAAAGAACGGACTCTTTTCTGGAACTTTTCAATCCCTGCAGTTGTTAGCGCTCGGCGAGACGAACACACCAACAGTGTACAAGGAAAGAAAGCAAGGACGGTCTGTAAGCTACTCCTTTCTTGGAATGAACGTGTCCACTGTTCTGTTTGCCTTCCAATAAAGACAACTGGGAGCACTGCAGGCAACTCAAACCTCTGCTCCTGAGAAGAGCGCCACAGCACGCGAAGACTCATCCGGGGCGAGCAGACCGACATTTCGGTGGAAGTGAGCACGGTACAAGAAAAGAAAAAAAGAAAAAAAAACCTAAATTTCCGTTCCGCAAACAACCTCGAGGCGTGTGGCGGAGGGTACATCTGCTGCCTCATTTCTACCCCTTCCCTGTACCATTAGTGAAAGTAACAACTCACCTTATTTGGGTATGAAATTAGGAACTTCCGCCCAAGACGACAATCGATTTCAGTTACAAAATAGATTAACTCTAAATTATAAATATTCTACTTTCACAGGCCTGATTCTCCCTGTAATTTAATTTGGTACAGTGGAGTTGATCCCGAAACCTCAGTAACTAAGACGGCAGTAAAAAGAGGCTCTACGTCATTCAATTAGATCTTTCTCACAACTCATTTGAGTAACAACGTGATGATGGCTTACACCGTTCAGGAAATATCGGAGGTTTATACGTATATATATGCTATTTGCTTCAGGAGCAGCACTTATACCGCTTGGGGCAACAATATATTTGTTGGATGCAGTGCTTTCGCCCGCGCGATAGTAAAATCGGAAGAAGGCAGAAAGCAATTCATGTCTCCGTAAGTCCTATTGCCATCAACCAGGAGCGAAGACTGACGATGTCAGATATAGGTGACACATTATTAAGGCTGGTTGAAACAACTCGGATGTACACGTGTGTGAGTGTGTGTGTGTGTGTGTGTGTGTGTGTGTGTGTGTGTGTTTTCATTACTATACTCCCTTCTGCCTGGATAATTTACTATGAGAAAGATGTAAGACCCTTCCTGTCGGTTAAATTTCGCGTCTGTAGCGCGTCATCTTCGCGGTGTAGCAATTTTAATGCCCAGTACTGTACAGTCAGTGCTGTATCAAACATTTCCGTAAGTTATCTACCCTTTTCACATTTAAAGTTACTTTCGTGCAACGAATTTCTAAAGAACCGTGTAAGTGCATAGTTTTCGGTGTGAGGCGGGACAGTTGTCCCGGTATTTGAGAGCTGTGCCAGTTGCTGCCTTACCTGGAGAGCAAGAAGCTGCATGGGCAGCCCTCCGCACGCGGCAGCGCCCAGGAACGGTCCTCCTGCAACACAATGCAAACAGCTGCCGTCAGCACACCTTCAATATTTGGACTGCAGTCAGTGGAGTGGGTAACCTCTCACGGCGCGCCACGCTCCTATTGCAGCCAGGCCACCGTAGTCTGTGTCGAGAGTGGACGCATTACCCGCCATCAGAGCGATGACGAATACCAAATACTGGTGACAATATATTCAATTTATAAAAAGAAAAACTCACGAGCGTTGTAGGAAATTGTTTATATTGTTAAAAAATCTTAGGTCGTTTTCAAACTTTAAGTACTACTACTACTACTACTACTACTAATAATAATAATAATAATAATAATAATAATGCCCTGTATTGTAATGGAGATACGTCTTTTCGCTCTCTGTATCCACATGGCGCGCCTTTGTGCCTCGTCAGGGGGCAGCCCCACTTTCGTCAGGTCTGTGCGAGGGTAGCTAGGCAACGACTCCTCTGTCTCGGTAAAGCTAATTTACAATCACCCTGCGTTTTGCTACTGTTTGTCGATATACTCGCAATATGTGCCCCTGCCGCTACAGACGGCCTTCCTCATCTTCTGAGCTTAGCTGCCATTACCTACCACCTGTGAATTTGATCGTTGTATGAAGTGCCATGTCAGGTGCTCACCGAAACTTTTTGGTTTCCGTTACGGTAAGTCGTTGCTCTGTTTCTTTTGTTGCGGTCCAACATTCTGCACTGTTTAAGGCAGCTGGGCCTATTTCTGAGCAGAGTTATTTTCCAGTTAAGTAGGTCCGGGCCCTTATGAGAAAACACGTTTGCAGCAGCTTGGACTATCAGCTCGGAGACCATGGCTGCGATTACCCTTGACGCTGCATCACAGACAGGAGCGCCTGCGATGTTGTACTCAACGACGAACCTGGGTGCACGAATGGCTAAACGGCGATTTTTCGGATGAATCAATGTTCTGTTTACAGCATCATGATGGTCGCATCCGTGTTCGGCGACATCGCGGTGAACGCATATTGGAAGCGTGTATTCGTCATCGCCATACTGGCGTATCGCCCGACCTGATGGTATGGGGTGCCATTGGTTACACGTCTCGGTCACATCTCGTTCGCATTGACAGCACTTTGAACAGTGGACGTTACATTTCAGAAGTGTTACGACCCGTGGCTCTACCCTTCATTCGATCCCTGCGAAACCCAACATTTCAGCAGGATAACGCACGACCGCATGTTGCAGGTCTCGTACGGGTCTTTCTGGATACAGAAAATGTTCGTCTGCTGCCCTGGCCAGCACATTCTCCAGATCTCTCACCAACTGAAAAAATCTGGTCAATGGTGGCCGAGCAACTGGCTCGTCACAATACGCCAGTCACTACTCTTGATGAACTGTGGTATCGTGTTGAAGCTGCATAGGCAGCTGTACTTGTCCACGCCATCCAAGCTCTGTTTGACTCAATACCCAGGTGTATCAAGGCCGTTATTACGACCAGAGGTGGTTGTTCTGGGTACTGATTTGTCAGGATCTATGCACCCAAACTGCGTGAAAATGTAATCACATGTCAGTTCTAGTATAATATATTTGTCCAATGGATATCCGTTTATCATCTGCATTTCTTCTTGGTGTAGCAGTTTTAATGGCCAGTAGTGTGCCTTCTTCTTGCAGTCTGAGGGTTCAGTTTTACTAATTCACGTGTGCCACGTCGACTATGAGGTTATTAGATACGAAGCACAAACTCAAATAGTTGCTCGGAACTTCTTTTTTAGTTTGCGTAATGCACAGTTCTAATCATATGTGAGCGCTATTGAGATAATTGGACATGTTTACTCGTGACTACAGATCGGAAATGATGTGACTACATTTAGCCACAACGGACGTCCCTCCCGGAGCGCTGCTCGGCGGTCTGGGAGGAGCTGGAGCTGGAGCTGGAGCAGTGGCTGCGGTCGTCAGGCCCTCCCTAAGAGCTGCAATCATGCAAATGTCCGACAGCGCCGGCAGCCGCACTACGCCGTTTCCCCAGATTACATCCCGACGGCGCATTCGCAGAAGCGCCGTCTCTAGACGCAGAGTGCTTCAAAGGCAGTCACCGCAACGTCTGCGTACACTTCATCTCTCGAGATCGCCCCCCCCCCCCCCCTCTCCCCCATCTCGACAGACAGCAAGACTGCAGAAATCTTTAGTCTTTATTGAACAAGAACTTTTCTGATTTTTATATTATCAGTGTAACGGGAAGCAGAAGACCGTCCACCTACCGACAATACGTAAAAGAAATTGGCAACATGCATTATCCGAGATTAAAGCAGTGTTTCATACAATTGTGGAACGTCTCTACAGGGGATGAGTTGATTGAAATCAGATTTAGTATGTTACACACTTTATCTTTTTTCACAGACGCTTCTTGGCGTAAAATTCCGTGTTCAAGTAACGTCACAATTGTTCGAAAATTATCTCTGCAAGATTGTCAACAACTCCCGCGCTTTGGGATATTAATACAGACTCGGCGCTATGGTTGATGGGAGTTGCAGGGCCGGCGAGCCAAGACGATGTACGACGCTTCACCGATATTCACTCGTTTTGAGTCGCTACCAATCTTAAACTAGCATACAACGAAGCGTTTATAAACGAACTGCACAGGAGTGTTTTGTATTCACTCTGTTGAGTTTTGTTTCAGGTGTGATGCCTGCTTTCGTACGTAAAATACAGAAAAACAAACCGTGTTTCGTCGCAGACGGACTGTAGGAACCGACCGATCGTCGTGTCAACCTCTGTCACTGGCGTCATTTGCAAGCAGTACTAAGGGACGTGGGGCCAGTACACCGCTGTCTCGGGCTTTGTCAACTTTTTAGACCTTGGAGCGACTACTACTCATTGAAATAGCTCCTTACGAGGGTGATTGCGTTCCCGTTTCAGTTCTGCCAGCAAGGAAAACCCGTTGGCAGTGTCGGGAATGTAAAGATCCTCCGCGTAGCAGCCAGACACGATGACTACGTACCTACGAAGACGAACGTATGAAAGACGATGGCAACCTAAACTCAGTACTGTCCAATGAATTCAGACTTCGTTTGCAGTGTCGTTCGAGTACGTTTAAGTTCTATCGATTTCAGCTGTCCCGCGTCAGCCACTGTGCCGCGTGTATTCCAGAAGAGCGCGTGTACTATCTCAACGTTCCCCACCCCCTCCCGCAAGTAGCGACATTTGACTTATAATATAGGATAGTTCGAGGAACAACAAATTCTCAGCAGTCAAACAGCTCCTGGTGATGAATACGGTGTAGATCTTCAACATATCGAGTTTCTGCTCAAACGTGAAGTTACTAACATCGATCTAGTTTCATAAGTAGTACAAACGTTTACTGAGCTATCTGGGTTGTTCAGGTAATGCGTAACATTCAACTTAGAAATTACCACTTTCAGATGCTAAATAGTCTTATTTAACAGTTACACGCAGTTTAAATAACTGTTTGAGTTTAAAACTCATACAAAGTTGACACATATATAAATATTGATTTCAGTTACGGAATAACGTCAGAAAAAAACGGCCAGTATAGTTTTTCTTTTGTCCGTTAATATTCCAAGGCTTTCGATTTAAGTTTACTTTCTACTTGGAACAGTAGATATCTCCCGTAAACGACGTTTTGCTTACGTCCTATCACCTGCAGCCCTTGCTTTTCTACTCTTAGCAAGGAATCTGTGTTCTTTACTTCCCACTTTGGTTGTTCTGATTATTGTTTGAATAAATACTTCGGTCTAAAACTTCTTGAAGCATCATACCAATCAGTAAGCTTACAAATAAGAAGAGGGGGAGAACTCTCTTCCAGTTACGTTCATAAGCTTACATTTGAAACAAGTTGTGTAATTCTGCTTGGAGTGAGGTGGAGTAGTAATTAAAGAAATAGCTTCGTTTCCTGTCGCCTTCCGGCCACCGTGATTTAATAGGTCTTTTCTTTCCTCCGTTCTTGTTCACTCGGCCTAGCACTCTGTCACTAATAACCACGATGTCAATGCAGCTTTAAACTCTAGCCTTCCTTCCCTTTATCGTCTTCTAACAAATAGACAAGAAGAAAAAATAGAAAGCTATTCTCCGAAACATATTCTCCCGATGTTAGTATAAGCTTTGGCACAGTGTCCTTAACGATACAGAAGCTTTGCATACCACATCAACTGTTTACATGATTTGTACAGCGTAATACACCGCTGTACACACTGCATCGCTGCTGGCAGTTCCATGTACGAGTAGTGCGGCTGAAGTAGAAAGGCCTCTGGATCAGCTTTATGTTATTTTCTTTATCATGGCAGCTGTAGGAATACGGGCGGCTGATTGTTGAATTGGTCGTAATGTCTTTCACATCGATAAATGTCGGAGCTCAACAGTATCTCGAATATGCTCCGAAAGGAAACGTTGTACTTGACCTGTCACGATGGATAACCGTGTTTAGAGTAAGGCATGAAGGAATTACTGACATTGGCGGCGAGCAGGCATTGACTGAAATCAATGAAGAAAGCTGACAATTTATGCTTGAGCGGGATTCGAACCCGGGTCTCCTGCTTACCAGGTAGATGCTCTGACCGCTGAGCCATGTGGACACAGTGGTCACTGCAGCAGGTCTCACTATCCTACCACGTCTCCCATCAGACCCAAATTCTCAACTGACTCTCACGCTACTAATCAGTGCCCCTTTTCCATTATCACACTACTCTCGGCATGTCGCTGATTGCCGTAAGAGTTCGAGACTGGTGTACAGCTCCACAGAAGAGACCGTTGACCGTCTCGCCTTTATGTATATAGCGTGGTCAGACAATGTCTAGAAGTCTTGTACGGATGTTGCAGGACAGGTTGCACTGAGGCACAAATGTTACGAAAAAGTTCGACACGTTGCGTCGTTTCCACGTTATTTAGCATTGAAATTTTCCAATTGGGGGATCGGGGCGTTCTCACGTTCGAGCGCACTGCCAGTGGCGGTGCTGCCCGGCGAGTGCTTTCTTTGGTTAGCTGCAAGTTTAATTTGCGCGCGCGACGACTTAGTTTTGCAAAGTATAGCAGCCGTCAATAAGAATGTATGCTTGAACGCTGCGGAGTGATCCTTTTGGGTGTGGTATGCAGTTGCCTTCCTCTGATCTACCCAGCCAGTTACACGTGGATTCCAAACCATGGTGCAGTTCGGCATTTTTCATATTAACCGTCATTACCGAAGGTGAAAGAAAACAAAGAGGCAGATAAAATGTAAGACCACCCGGGGATCAAACCCAAAACCTATTGATCTATAGGCTGCCACTTAAGTACTCCCACCGAGTTACATATATACAAGGTGGTCACAAACAGTCTGGAAAGCATGGAATGGTGTTAAAGGATAGGTTTGCTGAGAATAATTATTAAGAAAAATATTCGATTTTAGAAAACCAAATGAACACTTTTGGCGATGCCTTCTCTGGCGGGCCACTTGAATTTGTGCGCGTAATGGCATGATTGGCTAACTTCAGACACTATCAACTCGGAAAGGGCGCTATGTATCAATTTTTTCGTAATAATTATTTCTCAACACAATCCATCCTAAAACACCCTTTAAAGCTTTTCAGGCTCTGCCTAACCACCCTGTATTGAGTATTATCTTGAGCGGAAAGATCCTTTTGAGGAGATATCAGCACAGTAATAGAATACTGCACTTCCAGCATCATTTACACTCATAATTAATATCTGTAAGTTTGAATGCCTGTAGCCATATGAGAATGTTTAATGCTGATTATACTACTGGCAAAAGGCTGTAACTAATTCAGTGTACGACTGGAAAACTGTATGTCAGCTACGAAGGCAATTTCTTAAGTCTTATTTTTCACAAAATTATTTCTGAGCCATATCTCCATTGGTGTCTACAAAATTCATCCAGCAAGAAATAATTTGTTTTTCATCTCACTGGACAACTAGGTTTCGTGCAATTCAGTTATAGAAACGATTACGTCCTTCTTTAATGAAAATTTCTTCCGACCAAATCGGACGTTAAGCTGGGGATTGTATCAGAAGAATAGGAGGAGGAAATAATCCATATCACTAGGAGGAGGAAATAATCCATATCACAATATTCAAATACTCATTATCGCACATTTAGCAGCAGCTGTGTTGTCTGGTAAAAACGCAACTTCCTTCTGTGTCAGTTTTGGTAGCATTTCAGTTACCACATGTTTCAAACGATCCAGTCATGAACTGAAGGAGGAACAAGTTTTGTTTCAGTAATTTATCACGGCTACTTTCTCGGGATTCGTAAGATCAGTAGCTGTAAATTTTCCATCCGGTAACGCCGTCTTCGCTTCTTTGGCGATGTTTCACAAATCCTTCTCCACAATTTTCACGGTCTCACGAGTGAAATGACAGTTGCAGGTTTCATTACCGGTCGGGAATCTGTCTCGCGAATTGCAACTAAAAAACTCGCTGTATTCGTTTACGATAAATTTATCGATCGGACTTCTAGCCCATAAAGAGCTTATTAACCTGCGCAGATATCGAACCCATGAAATGTAAACGTTTAACAAGGGCACCCAATAAGTTGGCCATTGTTTTAACCGCCTACAACACTAACCGTTAAGCGTGTTCATCAATAACGTTACAGTATCGTACCTTATAGGTACACGGTTCAGTCACTTTAATGTGAGCACCGCTTATGTTTGAAGTCAACTTGCAATACCCACTCACAAACGGCAGATGGCCGCACTAGCTGTGGACGGTATATAAACCGTGTCGGGAAGGGGGGAGGGGGACGCTGAAAACAGTGCAGTCGTCGTCGTATTGCTGAAACGGAGCGATTTATGTGATGTCCTAAAGGGCATGATTATTGGCTTTTGGTGCAAGTGTGGAAGCATTTCGGAAACGGCTAAGTTTGTAAACCTCTTGAAACAATAATTTGCCAACGGCCGTATGTATTGTAGAAATTTATTTTATTTTACGAACTTCTATGTGCTACCAGTTTCGGCATTACATTGATGTCATTTTCAGGCTCCACTCGTCATAGCCGTAAAGTCGTTACACACGGAAGGAGCCATATAACTGTATCCGCGAATCAAATCGTCCTGCAACAGCTCTTGGTGGCCAGGCGACACAAGTCTGTCTCCTGGCCACCAAGAGCTGTTACAGGACGATTTGATTCACGGATCCAGTTATATGGCTCCTTCCGTGTGTAGCGATTTTACGACTATGACGCGTAGGGCCTGAAGATGGCATCAATGTAATGCCGAAACTGGTAGCGTATAGAAGTTCATAAAATAAAATAAATTTCTACAACACATACGGCTGTTGGTAAATTATTGCATCAGGAAGGTCTTGCCAGCCGTATCGACGAAGATTAAGTTTGTAAACTGTTCACGTGTCGCCACTGTTAAAGTATGGCGTGAATGGCAAAGTGGCGCTATACAAAGATGAAGTCGGGCAACTGTGGTGCACAACTGGACGTAGATGACAGGGGTGAACGACGGTTGCGTAAATTTGTACGATCGAATAGACGTGCAACTTAACTGACCGACCAGATGAACCAGGGGGGCTACCAACAGTGTCTCCTCAAAGGTCGTTCAGCGAACGTTGCTGCATGTGGGCCACTGCAGCAGGAGTCCGTACACCCATGCTGACCGCTGTTCATCGGCGACTGAGGCTGGAATATGCACGCCAGTACCGCAGCTGGACACCCCCCCCCCCCTCGCCCCTACTTTGTGGCGACTAGCGGCCTTTTCAGATTAATCACGTTATATGCTCCATCGCCGTGAAACGTCTGGAAGCAAACATGCTACAACAATCCTCGTAAGGGTCCACTCCGAAGGAGGGAGATTTATGATCTGGGGAACGTTTTCTGGTATTCCTTGGGTGATCTCTTCTTTCTGAAAGGCGCAATGGATCAACCCAAGTATGCATCTATCATTGGGGATCATATCCACCCCGACATGCAGTGGCCGGCCGCGGTGGTCTCGCGGTTCTAGGCGCGCAGTCCGGAACAGTGCGACTGCTACGGTCGCAGGTTCGAATCCTGCCTCGGGCATGGATGTGTGTGATGTCCTTAGGTTAGTTAGGTTTAAGTAGTTCTAAGTTCTAGGGCACTAATGACCACAGCAGTTGAGTCCCATAGTGCTCAGAGCCATTTGAACCATTTGAACCGACATGCAGTGTGCCTTTCCTCAGCACGATGGCATCTACCAGCAGGACAACGCAACATGTCAGTCTGTCGCATTATACATGCGTGGTTCGTAGAGTACCAGGATGACGTTACTGTACTCCCATTGGTCACCAGACTCTCCGGAATTAATCAGTGGGAACATCTCTACATTTATACTCCGCAAGCCACCCAACGGTGTGTGGCGGAGGGCACTTTACGTGCTACTGTCCTTACCTCCCTTTTCTGTTCCAGTCGCGTATGGTTCGCGGGAAGAAAGACTGCCGGAAAGCCTCCTTGCGCCCTCGAATCTCTCTAATTTTACATTCGTGATCGCCTCGGGAGGTATAAGAAGGGGGAAGCAATATATTCGATGCATAATTCAGAAATGCATCCTCTCGAAACCTGGACAGCAGAGCGCCTTTCTAGCAGAGTCTGCCACTTGAGTTTGTTAAACATCTCCGTAAAGCTATCACGCTTACCAAATAACCCTGTGACGAAACGCGCCGCTCTTCTTTGGATCTCCCTTGTCTCCTCCGTCAACCCGATCTGGTACGGATCCCACACTGATGAGCAATACTCAAGTATAGGACGAACGAGTGTTTTGTAAGCCACCTCCTTTGTTGATGGACTACATTTTCTAAGGACTCTCCCAATGAATCTCAACCTGGTACCCGCCTTACCAACAATTAATTTTATATGATCATTCCACTTCAAATCGTTCCGCACGCATACTCCCAGAATTTTGCAGAAGTAACTGCTACCAGTGTTTGTTCCGCTATCATATAATCATACAATAAAGGATCCTTCTTTCTATTTATTCGCAATACATCACATTTGTCTATGTTAAGGGTCAGTTGCCACTCCCTGCACCAAGTGCCTATCCGCTGCAGATCTTCCTGCATTTCGCTGCAATTTTCTAATGCTGCAACTTCTCTGTATATTACAGCATCATCCGCGAAAAGCCGCGTGGAACTTCCGACACTATCTACTAGGTCATCTACATACATTGTGAAAAGCAATGGTCCCACAACACTCCCCTGTGGCACGCCAGAGGTTACTTTAACGTCTATAGACGTCTCTCCATTGAGAACAACGTGCTGTGTTCTGCTTGCTAAAAACTCTTCAATCCAGCCACACAGCTGGTCTGATATTCCGTAGGCTCTTACTTTGTTTATCAGGCGACAGTGCGGAACTGTATCGAACGCCTTCCGGAAGTCAAGAAAAATAGCATCTACCTGGTAGCCTATATATAATATTTTCTGGGTCTCATGAACAAATAAAGCGAGTTGGGTCTCACACGATCGGTGTTTCCGGAATCCATGTTGATTCCTGCAGAGTAGATTCTGGGTTTCCAGAAACGACATGATACGCGTACAAAAACATGTTCTAAAATTCTACAACAGATCGACGTCGGAGATATAGGTCTATAGTTTTGCGCATCTGCTCGACGACCCTTCTTGTAGACAGGGACTACTTGTGTTCTTTTCCAATCATTTGGAACCTTCCGTTCCTCTAGAGACTTGCGTTACACAGCTGTTAGAAGAGGGGCAAGCTCCTTCGCGTACTCTGTGTAGAATCGAATGGGTATCCCGTCAGGTCCAGTGGACTTTCCTCTGTTGAGTGTTTCCAGTTGCTTTTTCTATTCCTTGGGCACTTATTTCGATGTCAGCCATTTTTTCGTTTGTGCGAGGATGTAGAGAAGGAACTGCTGTTCGCGCCATGGATGCTCAACTGAGAAACCTGACGCAGCTGGCTGCGCCAATGATGTCGGCATTGCTCAGCATCTCTGTCGGTACCTTGTGGAACCTCTGTGACACTCATGCCGCACGTCCACGTTGCAAAAGGAATTATTCATGCTTTTTGACAGGTGGTTACATTACTGAGACTGGGCAGTGTATCTTAGCGAAATGTATGATTTCCACGCCTGAAGTCTCGTCGATTATTCCGGTAGGCAGTGAGCCGCCAGATAGAGGGAGGGACGGGAAAACTAACATCCGGATGGGGCCTAGCTGAGCGTACTGCGACAACCGGCAGCTGCCAGCGAGTGACTACAGCAAAGCGCCCATCCGGAAAGAGTCGTTGCGTTCGACTTGGCCAACGCGTAGCAGTCGGACGAAATACTGGCAGCTCGCGAAAGAGCTAACGTCGTACGCGACCGTACCCGCTAATGCTGTGCGCTGCGCATTGCTCGGCTAACGGGCCTGAGACACACGCTGCATCTTCGAATCAAGTATACTTGCAACGGAAATTAACGGCGGGTAGCATGGTTCACGATAGGTTTATACCAGTATACCGCAGAAAGAGGTTCTAAAGAGTGGAGATCGAGTGTTGTTCTGCTTTACCTGCACGCTCTGAATATTAGGAGGATGGCCACTTCAAAGCAAATCCGTTAAAAACTAGTATGTAATACCTATTGAAGCAGACTGTAACTGCGACTCTCGGTTTGCGAATCCCACCCTTTAGAACTGCTGATACTACCGATAATAATCGTAGTCAAACGAGTTACACAGATGTTTTGCCCAAAATGTGTAGTTTTGCTTAAAAGCGTAGCGTCGTCAGAAACGAAAGTAGGGTCCTGCGTATTTCTATGTTGTTTCAACGGGTCACTACTGAGCAGAATATATCTGTAACGTCTGTTTTATCAGGTAGTTCGCAGTCATCATGGCAGATGATAAGTAAAACTTCCTGGGTCAAGTTAAAGAGGTCAGCTCCAAATCGTCAGCCATAATGAAAATCATGAATATACACTGGTGAGTAAAAACATTATGACCACCTGCTTAATAGCTTGTTTGTCCGTCTTTGGAACGAAATAGCCAACGATTCTGCATGCCAGGGATCCGAAAATTTGGTATTAGGTTTGTGGAGGTACGTGGCATTAGTTGTCTATGCACCAGTCAAGTAATTCGCACGAGTAAGGGGCCGCTGATCTGCGTACGTGGTGACGGGTTCCACAGGATTTACAGCAGGCGAATTTGGTCTTCGGACATCAACGTCAGTTCACTGTAACGCCTTCTAGGCGCTTCAGTCTGGAATCGCGCGACCGCTACGGTCGCAGGTTCGAATCCTGCCTCGGGCATGGATGTGTGGGATGTCCTTAGGTTAGTTAGGTTTAAGTAGTTCTAAGTTCTAGGGGACTGATGATCTCAGGAGTGAAGTGCCATAGTGCTCAGAGCCATTTGAGCCAGTCATTTCAATGTTGCTTATCTCTGTAGATTTCCCGACTTGCAGCTCATATCGCCGCTAGGGTGATCCTTGTCCGTGTCTGCTCCGATTACATACTTTTTTTTGCCCGCAACACCACCAAGCAGCGGCCAACGTGACAGTGGGCAGTGGTCGTAATGTTCTGACCTGTCAGTGTTGATCTAAATAAATTTCTATTGCCATCTGCAATATTAAAACGCCACCTAGGAACTCGGTACCAATTGTAGCGCAGGGACAGCAAAAATTCGATTTTCTGTATTTCTCGTGATTATTGACCGAAATAACAATTTCAAATTCTGTAAATCTGCTCTGCAAGATGTATAAACTTAACGTTAAAACTTTAACACAACAACACAAGCATTACAGTTAGAAACTGTGTGTTTGTCTTGAGGCAGCGCAACTGATGGCGCGCAGATATACGGACCTCATTCATGTAGTATTTGGGAATGAGAGTACTTACCGATCTTCGACAAAGTTTATACGTAATTTCAAACGCTTACGAAACTTTTTCTTGCTGACATCAGCCACAAAATGATAAAAGGAGAAATGTTTGTCGCTTCACGCAGTCGAACTTCAGTAGCAGGCATCATGTTTTAATTTAATACTTCTTTCCAATTCTGTACTTAACACAGTTTGCAGACAGTTTCCACAAAACTGCATCATCGTACCACACGTAGTTCAGTAGATATGGCGTCATCATCGATTTGCGTGAAAGACTAGCTTTTGCTGAAATTGGAGTGCAAATTACCTAGTTTATATTCTTCCTGTGTTTCGTAATGAGAGCACTTAGCGACTTCCAGCAAACTTTAATCATAATTTCGAATCTTTCCTGAACCCTTTCTCGTTTACATACTTAAAGGCAAATATTTAACACATTAACTCATTTGTAAGGAAGTCAGAAGTCTAGGTCTCCCTCTACAATGCGAATTGACCCTCTCCCAGTTGGCGTTCACACGCACTTCACAACCGGGAATGTAGCCTAGCAAACAATCCCTTCCTTTACTCAGGTGGAGCCATACATTTATTTTCAGAACCTCTTCATGAGTTATCCGATCTGCCTAACTGCCAGTGTTTTTCTGTAGTATAAGATTTTCGAAAGTTTCCGTTCAGTTTTTGTCTCAATTGTTTATCGTCCACCTTTCACTTCAGTACTAGACTACACACCAGGCAAATACCTTCTGAAGAGACTTCAAAACACTTAAATTTACATTACATAATCATTCATTACATTTACATACTTAAAGGATAGCTGTTGTGTGATGTAATTATATACTTAAGCAGTGTTGTGTATATAAGGACTTGCCGTTTAGGGAGGACAAAACTAAAGCCTTATGAAAAACAGACTATACATTTAAAATAACAAGCAGGGATGTACATAGGCTATATTAATTTCATTGTATTATTATTAACTTCATTGTATTATTTTGTTTTGTACTTTTTTTACGTATATATTATTTGTGTCCCATTTCTTTGAAATGGCTTACATGTACCCTTGACAACATCCATACAATATTTATTGTCAACGGATGGATAAATGAAATAAATAAAAATAAATCTTTCCAGCTATTTTTCTTGCTGTTGCCAGTTTGCATTTTATATTCTCTCTACTTCTAGCATCGGTAAATATTTTGCTGCCCTAATATCAAGCCTTATCTACTACTTTCAGTGTCATTTCCTAACCCAATTATGCCAGGATTCTATGAGTAACTCTATCACATCCCTTAATCATTGTTTTGTGTGTTCAACTTGTAATCCGTTTGTAAGACACTATTAGTTCAGTTCAACAGGTTACCCAATTCCTATGAGACAGCTGACAGAATTCAGAATTACGTCATCTTTAAATTCCAAAAGTTTTTAATTTTATGCCCCCATAACTTCCTCTGCACAGTTTTACTTCCACGTATAAAATACTATTTTTATTAAGTTTATGTGTGGCGTAACTTCACATTTTTCTACAATAAATTAAAACTGGATTTTTATCGACTTGTTTTCTCATAGGTAACCGCAGCTTCTGAAAAAAATATCCACCCTTGATGGTGATACTAGACATCAATAACAATAACTGTTTCCTCGATACACACTGGAGCCGGCCGGAGTGGCCGAGCGGTTCTAGGCGCTGCAATCTGGAACCGCGCGACCGCTCCGGTCGCAGGTACGAATCCTGCCTCAGGCATGGATGTGTGTGTTGTCCTTAGGTTAGTTAGGTTTAAGTAGTTCTAAATTATAGGGGACTGATGACCTCCGATGTTAAGTCCCATAGTGCTCAGAGCCATTTCAACCATTTGATACACACTGGAAATTACTTTCCTACTTGTGAAGTCTATACCGTAATGTTGTCCATTTTGCCTGCAAAGATAGTAACATATTTCTAAAAGCCCGATACAGAAGCTTATAGAAATTCCGCGACACTAAATCTAACTGGGAGCTTAAGTTCGAGAGTTGAGAGGCAAATACTCTCATGTCCGATGTGTGAATCCTGATATATATTTTGATTGTTTCTTTATATATGTCCATAGAAAATGAACACTACAGTGATCTAAATGCATTTCTTCCTATCGCGGTTTCTTCCTCGAGACAGGGGCTCACTTTGTTGAAGTCTTTTTTTCCCCCCCGGCGAGGCACGTCGCCAAGTGGAGAACCTGCCCACTCAGGGACAGCCATGGGGAGGGCGAACAAAAGGTGGGGGAGGACAATGCTGACTCTGGAATTCCTCCTCACACAGCAGGTGTGGACGCATTGTCACCCTCTGACAGGCAGATGGCTATAGAGTGTTGACTCTGCCAGACCCGGGACAGCCGCGAGCTGCCATTTCCGCCACAGACAGCACACACTTCTCGCTCGAATCACATAAATTTGCGGACGTGTATTTACAGAACAGGTTGCACGATATACAGGGTGTTACAAAAAGGTACGGTCAAGCTATCAGGAAACATTCCTCACACACAAAGAAAGAATATATGTTATGTGCACATGTCTCCGGAAACGTTTACTTTCCATGTTAGAGCTCATTTTATTACTTGTCTTCAAATCACATTAATCTTGGGATGGAAACACACAGCAACAGAGCGTACCAGCGTGACTTCAAACACTGTTACAGGAAATGTTCAAAATGTCCTCCGTTAGCGAGGATACATGCATCCACCCTCCGTCGCATGGAATCCCTGATGCGCTGATGCAGCCCTGGAGAATTGCGTATTGTATCAAAGCGGTTCACATTACGAGCACGAAGAGTCTCTACATTTGGTACCGGGGTTGCGTAAACAAGAGCTTTCAAATGCCCCCATAAATGAAAGAATGAAGCCTCATCCGTAAAGAGAACATTTGCACTGAAATGAGGATTGACACATTGTTGGATGAACCATTCGCAGAAGTGTACCCGTGGAGGCCAATCAGCTGCTGATAGTGTCTGCACATGCTATACATGGTAGGGAAACAACTGGTTCTCCCGTAGTACTCTCCATACAGTGACGTGGTCAACGTTACCTTGTACAGCAGCAACTTCTCTGACGCTGATATTAGGGTTATGGTCAACTGCAGGAAGAATTGCCTCGTCCATTGCAGGTGTCCTCGTCGTTCTAGGTCTTCCCGAGTCGCGAGTCATATGCTGGAATGTTCCGTGCTCCCTAAGACGCCTATCGATTGCTTCGAACGTCTTCCTGTCGGGACACCTTCGTTCTGGAAATCTGTTTCGATACAAACGTACCGCGCCACGGCTATTGCCCCGTGCTAATCCATACATCAAATGGGCATTTGCCAACCCCGCATTTGTAAACATTGCACTGACTGCAAAACCACGTTCGTGATGAACACTAACCTGTTGATGCTATGTACTGATGTGCTTGATGCTAGTACTGTAGAGCGACACAAGTACCGAAGTCAACATTACCTTCCTTCAATTGGGCCAACTGGCGGTGAATCGAGGAAGTACAGTACATACTGACGAAATTAAAATGAACTGTATCATGGAAATTAAGCGTTTCCGGACACATGTCCACATAACATCTTTTCATTATGTGTGTGTGTGTGTGTGTGTGTGAGGAATGTCTCCTGAAAGTTTGGCCGTACCTTTTTGTAACACCCTATATATAGTTCTTAAGCAGACGCACTGCTACATTACGTAAGGCACGGTGATTCGGTAGCATTAACGACTGTTAGGACCTGCCTTCTTTGAAATTAGAATATTATATGTATTTGCCCTCCCAGGGGACGCCGCCATATCGAATGGCGGGAGGGTGTACGTGCTTCGGTGAAGTCGAGAGCTGTGCCAGCGTTAGCCTAGCTAATGGCAGGGTCACCCTAGTCGGAGTGGTCTCGACGGAGGAGCCAGATGAAGTGTCCCACAACATAGCGTAGAGAGGGCTCTAGAGGCGCGGTGAAGCCGGCTTACGTAAGGGAGACAACCCGCCACGGGAAACCAGGCAGGTTGCGATACCTAGAGGTCGCAGGCCCATCGCGCAACTTAAAGCTCATTAACTCAGCCAGAGGATTATAAAATTACTGGCAAACACACGAACATCCTCGGATACAGGACTGGATCGACTGGTGACAACCGGAAAGTCAAAGAACAAATGATTTGACGTTACGGATTGTGTGTCTTTGGCAACGTGGAACATTCAAGGACTGACACACAAAGCAAGCGAGTTGAATCAAGTACTCAAAGAGAGGAAAGCAGATACTACAACAATAACAAACGAAGAAAAAACAAAGAAACAAAATATTTGAGAGACTACTGGATAGATTACAGTGGCGTGCCACAAAGGAAACGAGGTAGTGTTGAAGTAGCAATTTTAGTCAATGGTAAATGGAGAAGAAAGATTCTCGAATACAGCTTCATAAATGAAACAATAACGACAGATTTCATATTTCAAGAGGTCATCTAACAGTTATTGGTATCTACAGCCCAGAGGAGGGAAGGAAGGATGATACTGATACTTTTTACGATGATCTTGAGAAAGAAGTGAACAAAATCAACAAGACAGCCCATGTTGTCATCGCTGGTGATTTTAACGCAAGAGTTGGAAATCTACCGACAACCGGAACAGTAGGACTATTTGGACAGAAGACCCTTCAGGATAATGGACATGAACTACGACAGCTTTTAAAATTACTAATAAAATTACTAACACATTTTACAGAAATAGAGACTTTCACAAGCTTACATGGAGTGCACGAGGATTAAGATCTGTAATTGATTACATGCTACTTAATGATAAAATGAGTCTTATGGAAGATACACGTGTTTACATAGGAAGCGACATAGGTAGTGACCGCTTCCTTCTTGGCAGTAAGATAAGTTTACTATCAAAATGGAAGAAGACAAAGAAACTCCAAAAGAAGCCACAACATGAGTTGTTCAAAGTACATTTCGTGTTGGAATGCAATATTAGGATACTTTACCAGTACAGACACCAAGAAAAACTTGCTTCACTACTAGTCAATAAAGACATCGATACAGAATGGAAAAATATCAAAACCGGCATCAATGAAGCAGCTTCAGAAGCACTAGATAAAAGGAAGAAAACATGTGAAAAAAAAAGACTCAAAGTTTGCAACGCAGAAATTAAAGAAGCGATTAAAGAAAAAGAAGTACCTTATTTGAAGATTCTGCGGACAAAAACATCACAAAACTGGAAAACATGCAAAACAAAAGAGAATTGTGCGAAACAGATACTGCACAAAGCATACCAGGAGTCGTTGGACTCATTCGTAAGCATCTTAGAACACGATGTACACGGTAGACAGCAATGTACGAACAATGTCATGAAAGCCCTCAACAAGGAAGAAAACGACACTGCCTCGCTGAACATTATACCCAATGAACAAAGGATAAATTACTATACAGATATGGGAGGTACATAGAAGGCTGAAGATGACACTGGAGAAAGTATGTACAATGAAATAATAGATCCAGTTACTATGGACGAACTACAATAGGCTTTGAAAGACGTGAACATAAAAGCTACTGGAATAGATTGAATAAATGCTGAGCTAATTAAATATGGAAGGCTACCACTACATAAAAGACTTTTACAATTACTAAATGAATGTTGGTCGAACTGCATGACCCCCAGACCTTCAGTATACAACAGAAGTAATCTCTCTTCTCAAAAGAGGGAATCGTAATGCTTGAAAACCATCGTGGCCTCAGTCTTCTAAACACTGGCTACAAACTATACTCAAACATCATCAATAAAGCATGAAGAATATCACAATCTATATCTGAAGAACAAAATGGATTTCGAACAGATCGTTCATGCACAGACAATGTGTTTGTAATTAAAATCATTATAGAAACACACGGAGAATTCAGTACAGAAACCAATATGGCCAATATCGACCTTGAGAAAGCCTTTCACCGTGTGAGCCGTGATAGCCTATGGAAAATTACGTCTGTATTTGGATATCCTTATCACCTAACAGAGGAAGTAAAAAGTCTTTACAAAACTACAAGCATTGTAATAAGCACAGGTAGGAATAGATTAGAAGAAATAATTATTAACCAAGGCGTTAGACACGGGCGTGGACTATCCAAAAATCAGTATACCAGCTGAACGAAATTTGCAAGAAGTACAGCCTTAAAATTTCTAACAACAAAACAAAAATAATGGCATTCCGAGGAAAATGTCCAGTCAGATCAAAAATTGTTTTGGACAATTCAGTTTTAGAATAAGTCTCAAATCTCTTATTTAGGCTGTGCTATATGTTTTGATTTGGAACCCGAAATTAAAAATGAAATACACAAATTCCAGATTGGCTGTGCTACTATTAGCAGAAGATTGCGGCATAAAGTACAAAAAAAAACCATCATGAAATTCTATAGTTAATGGCGGATCATGTGCTACCCGACAGAATCGAAAGTTGGGTTACCACTAAAAAACAAGAAAATAAAGTTCACACAGCAAAGATGAGGTTACTAAGAAAGGTGAAGGGCTGAACAAGAAGAGATACGATTAGAAAAGAAATATTTTCAGCATAAATGAAAGAAATTCAGAAATATAGCGAAGATTGGAAACAACACCTGATGAGAATGCCAGAATTCCTCAGTAGATTCTCAACTAGAAGACGAATGGGAAGAGGGCTATTGGAAGACCTAGAAAAAGATGTGAATGATTTTGATTGTGGGTTAGGAACAGGCGACAGCGGAATCCTTGAAAGAAAGGTGATGATGATATATTCTATTTGAAGTCTACAGTTTCAACTGTCTCATGTACTTCGCATTTCAGGTGGAACAATTTTGTCATGGCTGGCTGTCACAAGAATCAATAATTCTGAGAAGAATGAAAGAGTTCCAAAAAAAAACAAAGAAAGCTGATGCTGAAAGGCATGAACACTACCGAACTATCACTTTAATCTCACGGTAGTAGTATAACGACACCAATTATTTGGAGGAGAATGGAGAAAAACGACGGTGGGAGCCGATTCGTGAAACATCAATTTCGGTTCCGGTGAAATGTAATAACACGTTATAAAGCCCGTTATATGCGACGTGAACCGAAAAAAATTACAAAAAAAGTCTTTCTAATTTAAATGTGCAAAATCAGACTGCCATTGACGAATAATAGTTTCAAATTGGTGTAAATTAATAAATTTAACACCAACAGGCACGCTTAAACAAAATTCAGTGACCATGAAATTTAAGACTGTGTGTGTGTGTGTGTGTGTGTGTGTGTGTGTGTGTGTGTGTGTGTGTGTGCCCCAATCTCTGTATGCACTGCAAATCGGGCTTCGTCAATATAAAACAAGTAGGCTCTATGCAGTGTACGTAATTAATAATTACCTCAGCGAGATGGCAATAGCAGCACTCAACAGATCACGGCCACACCGGCTTAACTGCTTACAAAAATTCGCTGCCTGTTCCATGAGATGGGCTATTAAACGTAATACTGCGTTGAAATGAAAGAGCGCGACACAGCAGATTCCTTTTCATCATAACTTAACCAATAAATAGACATACAAGGACCATATGTCCCTATAGATACAACCAAGGAGGAAAACATAAGAACAGAAAACAAGAGGAGAATAAAAGCAAGTGACACAAAAGTTACGAAGATCATTCTTTCTTGCTCTTCGAGTTAATTAATCAGAATCGTTACGATTCAAATATGAGAGTCCTCTTCTCGTGGTAATAGTGTTATTCCCCATTCAATGAAACGTCACTGTCTTTTCACAATAACTTATGCAGGCTAAGAAAGAAAAGAGAAACATCACCGAGTTTTTTCAACGAGACGCATTAGTGACCCTACAACAGACTTTAGAAGATCGACTGAACAAAGGCAAACCTACATACATGTCGTTTGTAGATTTGGCGAACGCTTTTGACAATGCTGATTGAAACACACACTGAAAGTTTGACGGTAGCAGGGATTGCATACCAACAGGTAAATATTATTTCCAACTTGTACAGGAAGCAGGCTCGAGTTATAAGAGTGGAAGGACATGAAAGGGGAAGCCACAGTTGAGAACTTTGCGACAAAGGTGGTGTAGCGTATCACTCATTTTACTCATTCCGCACACTGAGCAAGCAGTAAAATAAACCGAGGAGAAATTTGGAGAGGGAATTGAAGTTCAGGGAGAAGCAATAAAAACTCTGAGGTTTGCCGATAACACCGCAGTTCTGAGAGACGGGAAGGGAGTTTAAGGAGCAGTTGAATGGAACGGACAGGAGATTATAAAATAAACAGCAACAAAAGTGAAAGAAGGAAAATGTAATGTAGTTGAACTAAAAAGAGACGGTTACCAGCGATTCGGATCAGGAAATGACACACTTAAAGTTCTAGATGAGTTTTGTTATTTTGGCACCACAATAACTAATGGCTAAAGTAATGGGAAATATAAATTGCAAACTGAGTATAGCAAGGAACGCGTTTCTGAAAGAGAGGAATTTGTTAACATCTAACATAAGTTTTAGTATTACGAAGTATTTTCTGAAGGCATTTGCCTGGAATGTAGCCCTGACGGCGATAAGTGATTCAGACAAGAAGAGATTAAAAGCTTTTTAAATGTTGCTATAAAAAAAATCGTGATTTGCTGGGTGGGCCAAGTAACTGATGAAGAGATATTGAATGGTATCGGGGGAAAAAATTAAGGCACACTCTGACTAAAAGAAGGAACCGGTTGGTAGGACACATTCTGAGAAATCAAGGGATCATCAAGTTTGTGTTGGAGGGAAGTGATACAACTCGTAGATCAAGGCACGAAAACAGCAAACAGGTATAAGTGGACGTAGATTGCAAAAACTATGCTGTGATGAAGCGGCTTGCACTAGCGAGGCCGGTTATCACTGAAACAACCAGTTTTCGGTTATGTTGGTTTCTTTCGACGCCAGTTTAACCTGACTGTTAAAACCGCTCAAAATAAGCGGTTTCTGAAATAACTGATTTTTAGTTTTTTCATTCCTGTTATTTCCTGTAACAAACGTATAAATTGAACAAAGATAGAAAAAAATTGTCTCATTTTGAAGCTACATAGAATCAAAGTATTACATTTAATAAGTAAATTAAAGAAAACTTAGCCCGTCCACCATTCGCTGCTTTTCTCGATAAGTGGTAAGTGGTTGAATACTAAGAAAAAAAATCAACCGTATTCTCCTATTGATTGTACTTTTTTTGATTGCTCAAGAATCAAGTTGTAATTGGGAATCATATTGTAAGGTGTCAGGCAAATCCAACACCTTCCATGAAAACCCTGACATGATAAGCAAATCCAGTAGTATGTCACATAGCTCCGAATAAATCGTGACATTAAATTAACCAAAGTAATACGAGTAACGAGTGAGCAAATGGAATATCACAGACTAACACAAGAACGCCTAAATGCACGTCATACCTTCCCACCGTGAGACAGACGCAGTTCCAAGGGGAGAAACGAGAACAGAAGCCGAGAGCAGAACCGTGTTAAGCTAGAAGGTCCTACGATAAGGGACAGACTGGACACCCACGTCGCCAGCTAACCACTATGACAACCCCAGCTGCAAGTTTTAGCGCGAGACTATTTCGGGTCTCTGTTACGTTGCAAACTTTAAAAACATTGCCCCACCACGAAAAGTATAACGTTTCTCATTAGATAGACAGAATTTTTGTAGGTGGAGCTTAAGGTTAACATTGAGACCCTGATTGGTCAGATGAAAACACAGCCAGATAGTTTTTTTAAAACCAACTTCGGTAAATTGTAGTACAGAGAAGTTAGGAAAGAGTTGCTTGCGAGAGACAGCGAGGTGAGCGGAGCTGTGCTGCACGCCGCCCCCTGACGAACACCGACAAGGTAATGAACGCACACGATGCCGCATTTTTGAGCGCATAAGGTTTCACTCAGAACTGCAGAAGTCTCATCTGTTACACCCTTTTTGCGTAAAACTAGTGTCGATCGTCAATTAAAGCTCATGGTGTTCACATTTGCCACTTGAAGTAAAAATCTGAAACGCGATGATTTTTCTGTTATATAGTTATTGAGAAGCCACATCAGCCACTGTAATTTACGACAAGTTAGATAAGTAATTAAAGATAATTGAGAGTCACTGTAGACCATTTTGATAGTTTTCTCTTTTGTGAAACTTATTTTAAACCTAAATTATAGATGTGATATGGCATAGGTCATCCTTCGTTCTATTGTAGAACTTGGAAACCCATTCAGGGAATATTCGTTCACAGTTTTGTTGAACGCAGTTGGTTTTTACCATCCTGTATTAAAACATTTCGTTTTATCAATAGTGCAATCTATAAGCAATGTTTTGTGAGTAGAATAAAATTTCCAATGGTAAACTTAATTGCTTTTTCAACGTTATTCTACCAGCTAACTAAAAATAGGAAAGCCTTGAACCCTTTCCACTAAATTTAATTAGTATTAAGATTCTTTTACAGGGAGTGCAGTGGAGCTGCCGCTGAAATCATTAAGTATTTGGTTATATCATCGCTAGTCTCACTGAACTCTTCTGAATTCTACATGTCATGTGTGGTCTGGCGTCTCCTTACCAGCAACAGGTCCCAGGTTCAAACTAGTCAATTCCCTAAAAAACACGCTCAGAGCTTCGTTGCGCGAAAGTGGTAGGGAGACACGATATAGAACAGACAGACACCACGCAGAATGTTAGAATATCACTACTGGGGCATTACGAATAGTCAGTGCTAAAGGGTGAAGACTGAGGTTGAAGGACTGTTTTTCGCGTTAATTTCCCGTTTCAAAGGCTACATGCAGATAAAGGCATATTATGTAGGCACCGACAACAAATCACCTACTTTCTACATTTACCGTAGACTATGAATTGTTAAGTTTTTAATTTATTGCTGTTACCGTAATTTCATTCCTTTGTATTACTTTATAGAAACGGTAGACAAATCTAACCTTTAAAGCATTGTACTTCACCGTACGTCATTTCGTAAAAATATTTTCAGAGTAATTCTGGTGCCATTCTGCAATACCAAGGATGTTCGACAACGAGACCGAGACACTATTGTCTAGACCACGTGGGGGGGAGGGCAAGCCCTGTACACTGTGCGTAAACGCGTACCTGAAGCCACAACATACGGCAGCAGGGACAACATTGTCTCAGCAATGGTGTATCAGTTCCTTTGCCATGTGTCACAGTTTTCTGTTGGCATTGTTATTAGAACAGCACTGACCGTTTTTCCCATTTTCTACAAAAACCCAATATTCCAAACCAATATAAAATTTACGAATAAAAATCAGCCCTCTTTTTAGAAAGGGAGTACTTAAAGACTAAAAATTTTAACACTGCTGATATTTCGGTTTTTTACTCCGTTATCAGTAAAAAAAACCTTGTCACAACAGAGACCAAAAAAGTAGAGAAAAATACCTGTTATTCAGAACTAAACTAACCGATCGGTTGTTCGCATCCTTAGCCTACAAAGGTTGGACTAGCGTGGCAAGCTGCATCAAACCGGTCCTTGGACTGACGACGACAACGACAAGAGCAACAACAAGAACAAGGACAACAACAACAGCAAAAGGTATTTCAAAACTATCTATGCAGCTATTAACAAATGGTAATTTTAGTATTTTTAGTAGTTGCAGAGACGGATTTGAAGTAATTCCAGCAATCGCACAGCCTCTACTGATGCAGTGACCACATAAATGAATCTTATTTCACATTGGACTCCATTTCAAAATTTGGATTTTATATGGACAATAAAGCTTCTCTCCTGACTCTGTTTCTAGTGACAGCATTCATAAAAGTGAAAATGTGACAGAAACTGACATTGTCAGCCCTAAAATCGTCGAAATGGTAAAGGTAAACTGTTTTATTATTGTTAAAAGCGAGAACGACAAAAGCAGAAACAGAATCCAGACATAAGTTACCACACTGATATAGCTTTAAAGCTTCTGAGGGTTCATAATCGGATGATGACAGTTGCAACACACTACCTCGTGACACGTCAAGTTATTGTATCACAATTCGCGATGCGGCAACATGTCTAAATCAAGTGTTCAAGAGTTTCTCCGAAATGTTTTGAAGAAGAGGAAAGTGTGTGTAAAGTTTGTCTCGCACACTTTGACTTCGGAACAAAATAAGCGGAAGGACCGATGACCTCAGCTCTTTGGTCCCGTAGGAATTTATCACAAAAAGTCACAGAGAACACCTGACGTGACTTGACTGAATTGCAAAACTAGGACAATTCTGTTCTGGAAAACATTATCTCGGGTGGCGGAACTTGGTACTGCCAGTGAGAACCTACGAGAGAACGAGTAAGTGTATTAAAGCAAATGAAAGCTGAAGGCTTTTAACGACGAACAACAGTGAAGCTAATGTGGCGCGCGATTTTAATAACATCCGAAAGAAGGACTTGCTGACAGTTTCAAATGATTGAACGTTCAGTGCGTTGTAGTGATGTGGGGGGGGGGGGGGGGGAGGGAGACACTGTGAGAAATACCTGGAAACTTTCTGGACTGATGGAGTCTATATGCACTGCTCTGCAAAACTTAAGGACGAGATAGATAAATTAACATATTAACTCCATCGAAATGACATCACATGGCTTAACATATTAACTCCATCGAAATGACATCACATGGCTTGACGTCAGCGTGACTATAGCGCCAAACGGGGCTGGCACCACAACACTAGGCGGCTGAAGGTACAGGAAAAGACAGTGTGTGTCAATCAGAGAGGAGGTGCGGTGCACTGTGGCGGAGGTCTTCGCCAAAGCGCGTCTTAAGAGACAAAAATTTGGGGAACTTCAACCGGGGAAGAATGACCGGCAAATGTTAGGAGGACAGTTTGACGAGTGTAGCCCAGGGGAATTGTATTGCTCACAGCATTGTTTCACACGCATCGGAAGCATTCCGAACCACAGGCACTACTGCCCGAAGGAGAGGTAGTGGCCGACTACAGTCAGTTACAGCAGCGCGTGACCGCTACATGGTGCAGCAACAGGCGGGAAGGGACGCAGTCATACAGCGGGTGCAATTCCAACCACACTGAACAGGACTGCAAAACACAGGAACTGACGGTCCACAGTGGCATTTTGACAGTGTAGGGATGTTCTCTTTGTTCTGTGACACACGGTCATGGGCGGCACTGTTCGCAATGGTACCAACATCATATGGACTGACCAGCGCGGAGTGGTCTTGTCCGATGAGAGTACATTCAGTCTGGGTAGCAATTCTGGACGTGCCCTCACATGGCGAGAGGTGGAGCATGTAACGCACGCAAGAATTCTGCCGAATATAATAGTTTCGGCGTTCCAAGTGTTGTAGTGTGTAACGCATAAATTGTGACGTCCCCCGGTAAGACATTCACAAAATTGTTGTAATATAGGGAAGAAACACTTATCTGTATTATTATTATTTCATTTCTGTATGAACGGTTGTCGATTATGTAGACTCTGTCAACAAAGAAATACTCTTTTTCATTTTATGTTTGTGCATAATTATGTATCTATATTTTGGAAATAAAATCTGTGGCCGGCGAGCATCGAAATCGAAGCAGACAATGATAATTAAAGGTAACAAAGATGCATATTAAATTGCCTATAAATTGTGGAGGTTAAAACATTACTCTCTCTGTCTTCTTGTAGTCGTTAAAGCTGTAACAGCCTGTAACGCTCGATTGAATGCTTGGTTAGCTTTCTTTTTTTCCTTGTTTGACAAAGACGCCATTGGAGGCTGATGAATGAAAAAGGTGTGTACTTGATATTTATGTTGATTTTTGGACATAGAAATGGTTAAAAATGTTTGTAATAATTTATTGCTAGCTTACCTAGTATTTCATTCCTTATTTTTAGCCGTCTTCAGCACATTTAGAATTTTTAATGACGCAGAGCTGTGCAGCGATCGCGGGAGCCGCTGCCGCGGCAAATTCCAATTAAGTTGAATGAAAGCAATTTTCCCGCAATTAAGCGGGCAGGTAACGGCACATTAAGATTATTTCTTTCAGCTTCCCGGAGACCTCAGAGGTGAATGGTGGATTTTATTGTGTCATTTTCAGGTGGACATGAGCAACTGCTATTACAATATCAGTGACGTAGATAATTTAAGTAAATCAGAGCAATAAAATTTTACTTGTGTGATATCAAAGACTGTGATGAAACCTGTTCTGGCTAATTATACAAAAATCAAATTTCATTTTTAGTTTCAGGCTCTCGTGTTAGTCGTGGCAATCAATAGTGTTCATATATATTAAAAAATCCACTGCAGCTTTTATGCTTAGCGAACATAGCATACTGTAACATCTATACGTGTAATAAGAGTAATTTTCAGTGTATTTCAGAGATGAAAGTAGCGAAGGACACGTTTAATTTCATCATTAGTTACAGTAATGATACCGTGTTCCATTTCTAACAAGCCAGTTCATGTTGTTGTTGTTGTTGTCTTCAGTCCTGAGACTGGTTTGATGCAGCTCTCCATGCTACTCTATCCTGTGCAAGCTTCTTCATCTCCCAGTACCTACTGCAGCCTACATCCTTCTGAATCTGCTTAGTGTATTCATCTCTTGGTCTCCCTCTACGATTTTTACCCACCACGCTGCCGTCCAATACTAAATTGGTGATCCCTCGATGTCTCAGAATAAGTCCTACCAACCGATCCCTTTTTCTAGTCAAGTTGTGCAACAAGCTCCTCTTCTCCCCAATCCGATTCAATACTTCCTCATTAGTTATGTGATCTACCCATCTAATCTTCAGCATTCTTCTGTAGCACCACATTTAGAAAGTGTCTATCCTCTTCTTGTCGAAACTATTTATCGCCCACGTTTCACTTCCATACGTGGCTACACTCCATACAAATACTTTCAGAAATGACTTCCTGACATTAAAATCTGTACTCGATGTTAACAAATTTTTCTTCTTCAGAAACGCTTTCCTTGCCATTGCCAGTCTATATTTTATATCCTCTCAACTTCGACCATCATCAGTTATTTTGCTCCCCAAATAGCAAAACTCCTTTCCTAATCTAATTCCCTCAGCATCACCCGACTTAATTCGACTACATTTCATTATCCTCGTTTTGCTTTTGTTGATGTTCATCTTATGTCCTCCTTTCAAGACACTGTCCATTCCGTGCAACTGCTCTACCAGGTCCTTTGCTGTCTCTGACAGAATTACAATGTCATCGGCGAACCTCAAAGTTTTTATTTCTTCTCCATGGAATTTAAATCCTACTTAAATTTTTCTTTTGTTTCCTTTACTGCTTGCTCAATATACAGATTGAATAACATCGGGGATAGGCTACAACCCTGTGTCACTCCCATCCCAACCACTGCTTCCCTTTCATACACCTTGACTCTTATAACTGCCATCTGCTTTCTGTACAAATTGTAAATAGACTTTCGCTTCCTGTGTTTTACCCTTGCCACCTTCAGAATTGGAAAGATAGATCATGGTTATATAAAAATAGTTGACAAATTAAAGATCATACGTGCACAGCAGGAAATCTTTTAGTGTTGTGCGAATCCTCACGTAATAGATTAGGGTGCACACAGTTAAAATAATTTCAGCTGCAAAAATTAATAGTGAGAATCCCATTTCTTACGTTGTGTTCGCAACAATAGGCAATATACAGTTAATTAAAATATAATACCATATAAACTGCATATAAAGTCAAAAGCGCGTCGGGGATAACACGACATGTTGAACGAATGTATTGACCTCGAAATGTCTGAAAACAGTACATTCACCGGTCAGCGATTTTGTGACACTACTCTATTCCCGTGTGCATTCATTTCACCCTGACTTAATTTTTTTTTTTTTTTTTTTTTTTTTTTTTACATGACAATGCGCTACAGCATGGAACCGCGGAGGTGGGGGAGCTCTTGGAATGAGATGATATTCGGCGAATGGACTGCCCTGCCCGTTTCCCCGCCTTACATACCACTGCGCACATGTGGGGTTCATTGGGGAGGCGTACAGCAGCACATCCACATGCACCCATGACCATCTAGCAGCTGTCAACCGCACTGATGGAGAAGGGGAACGCATTCCCGGAGCAACTCGTCGCCAACCTTGCGACCATCGTGGGAGCACGTTGCTCAGCATCCACTACCGTCCGTCGTTATCACACACAGTGTTAAGAACCGTGTTCCGCCTCTCGTAATTAGAGATTGGTAGTTCGCGAACGAACGGGTGCAAAGGAACGGTTCACCAAGATGAACGAAAGGACTGAGGAACGAATTCCAAGGAACGATCGGTTCATAGTTCACTTCGGTCGCTGCGGTCTACTTACAGTTCCCGGGAACGAGGAACGATCAGTTCATAGTTCAGTAGTTCACTTCGGTCGTGGCGGTCACTTCGGCTGTTCTCGTTCCAGCCTCGGTCGCGTGCTCGCCTCAGTCTCGGTCTCTTTCGGCCGCATTCGTCGTTCTTCGCATGACCAGTTCCACTGCCGACTGCTCACAGTTAGTTCAGTATCCATTTGTTCATTTCGGTCACTGCGCTCGCCCATTTTACAGGTGTTCCAAACTGTTCTTCCACTTGGTTCTGGATATTCAGCGTCCACGACCGGTAATCAAAAAGTATTTTGTAGTTACGTAAATTACGTAAAAATTACGTTGTATCTAATAGGTACGTCTTTTCAGGTAACAAAAGGGCTTATCAGCTCACTTCATTATATCGATGAACAGCAGAAGACGTACTTATAACAAGGCAAGTTTTTTTTGTTATTCATAAATTTTTTGGTTTCATCGACTTGATTTAGCAACTATTCAGTAATTTGCTTAATTTTTACTGTAAGTAAATTCATATAAAACTATTTTCTTGTATCTTTCATATACAAAACATTACATTTAGGAAGGCTCTAATTATTTTTAAGTTCGTTTGTTTTCAATTTGCATTACCTGCTAGTTTGGTTTCTTTGAAAAAAAAGTTGGTTGTGAGTCTTTTGGCTCAGTAGGAAATACGATGCCTCTCCGTCTGAAAAGACAGATTGCTATAAAATCGTATTTACTTATTATCTCAAAAACATTTGTTCAGAAGGAGCTTTCAGACCAAAAACTTTATTACTGCGAACTTAATTATTATTATTGCATTAACTTTAATAATGCAACATAAAAACCTAATTTTTACTAGGCGTGTGGCGCAAGTATGATGAGAAAACCACATTTTATTTTATGCTTCCATAAAGTCTCTACTTCGCCTACGAACGCAAAGACAACGTGACGTATATATAGGGTGTAAACGATTATTGTTTACAACGTAGCATAGCTATGTAGTGGAAATCTAAACGAAGAATTTTATACAAGACACTTGTGATCTATTAAGTTGGGAAACAGCCACCAACAGGTTTACAAGACTACATGAGCTATAGCCCATGCGCATCGCGTGAGATTTTCATGTTCTCTTCTCCAGCTCTCTACACATCGTCATCGATTGTTTCGCAATTGTTGCCTGCATTAGCTTGTTATTTCTTCACTGCCTAATTATTACATGTTTGTCTGTTTGTTGTATCTGTTCGTAACGGGTAACACATCGTCCGTAATTGGCGAGCAGTCTCTAATCGGGGCCGGTTTTCCGCGTGCCACCCTATATTATTCCCCTGCGATCAGCCACACAACGCTACAGTTGGCTAAACGAGAGGTTCTGCAGAATCACAGAAATTGCTTCTAAATGTGTGTAAGAATAATGAATAAAAACTCTATACTCCAGGGGGAGGCAAGTGCCCCTCTTGGCGTCCTCCATCCTCCAGTCACATACACTACCAGTTTTCAGTTTTTCATGAGAACCATATACCAAGCACAAATGAACGGTGAACGAGTGAAAATGAACGGTTCCCAAAAAAGAACGATCAGCAGTGATCTAGTTCCCAAGGATGAACGAGTTTGCCCTATCTCTACTCGTTATGTCCAGAGGACCATCATAAATAGCGGTGACCTCAGTGCAATTGTCGTCTTTGAAGGAAAGTGTCATTTCTCTTCTCACTGAGTATTTCTTTGCGTTACATTCCATTATAAACTGTAGCAGTTCTCTGTATATATGATCGAAGTTTCATCGCGCTATGTTATTTGAGTGCGATACATCACGCGAAAGTTGCATTCATCCGTAAGCTGACGCTTCCCCGGCAACAGAGATAGGTCTGCATTGAATTCGCCAGGTCTGGGGTGACGAGATTTCTGAATACTAGGTACTGCATTTCCAACAAGAAAACCGTAAGAATGAGTATCTCCACGGAGAAAGATATTTTAGAAGTTCGAAAAATGTCCAAATGTGTGTGAAATCTTATGAGACTTAACTGTAATGGTCATCAGTCCCTAAGCGTACACACTACTTAACCTAAGGACAAACCACACACACCCATGCCCGAGGGAGGACTCGAACCTCCGCCAGGACCAGCTGCACAGTCCCTTATACCGCTCGGCTCATCCCGCGCGGCTTTAGAAGTTCGGTCTACCCCCTCACACGGAGAGCAGATGACTGCATTATAGGCAACACACATTGCACACACATGCTGGAGAGTAACTGTCCCTGACACCTCTCAGGCGCATAACCAATATTAAACAACGGCCGGGAGGCGCCTGTGGTATCGACAGCTACGATGCCACAACGTAGGTCCGCTCTGCTAAGTTGGCACTACGAGAGACATCGACGACAGCGCCCTCTAGCCAGTGCTGTCGAGGTCTACGAACTCCGCGGCTGCTTCAGCCCATTTGATCAGGTGCAACAGCCAGGACACTTCGCTTCGGCATCGCACCTACGTACAAAGTTATGTAATATGTTTGCATATGTTTATCCATTGGTAAAGGTGCTTTAACTGTATCTGCAGTACCGAGAGATTAATACCTTTTCTTCTTCCTGTTCCTACCCACGCGCCGCCTCCCAGGGGGGATACAAAAGCGTCAGCTAACAATTTGTCTTTAGCAAAATGTTTTTCGTCACGATTTTATGTACCAGCATTGGAACTTTGCTGCAAAAAGTTTTAAATCTTCTGAAACGCGTGCGGGTTTTGTCAACGAAGACACAGCTTAAGCTTCAAGAATTCGTAAGTCTGAGATATGAAAATGCGTCTTAGCGTGACATACAGGATGTTATTTTCTCCGAACTGTGTCACATAGCTCAACAAAACCTCTCGGTTAGAAAAATAAATGCCTAACAGGATACAATGAATATGTGTGTGTCACCAATATAAAATTAAGAATTGGAGGATTTGCGTGTTTTATTGTAGGGCGTCGTTGAATTTGTTAAAGCTACTGAAATAATTGTCCAAGGAAATTAACTTGTGATTGAAAGTGTTCAAGGCTAAAAACGCAAACTTCCGGAGTTCACTTCTCGTTCGGCTGTCATCGCTTCGTACAACTCCGGTAAAGTTTGTTAACGTGAAAACTGCCAAGTTGAAACGTGGGTCAGAGTGCACATCAAACTGTAGATCCCCAACAACGATTCGTGCCATTCAGTTCAGAAGATCAGAGGAAACCAAGGTTATACCAACACCGGCAGAATCACGTTTAGCAAAGCTATTTTCAGGCAACTAAGTAAAGAACACTTACATGAATAAAACGTTATTCATGAAGGAACATTCTTTTAGTTTTGTCACTTTTATATTTCCGCTTGTGTATAACATGAATATAATAGCGGTCCCGGTGTCTTTATAAGCTGCGGCTAGTTGGATCTCGAACCGGAGTATCAGCAACTTTGTTTCGGACATTCGCGGCTTGCGAAATGTACATTTCTTGTCTCTACCAATTGGTCTAAATCAAGTGTAGTTATCGTACATGGAATGGCTTGCGAGAATCACATTCCTTTACTAGTCGTAGTCGTAATTGAGGAAATAGGCCCTTGTTTGTATCAGACCAGAGTACAAACCCAGCTACCTCTTTTCGTCCAAGTGACGCAGAAAGCAGTACATAACGGCGCTCCGGTTGATGCCGTGTCGCTAGAGTTCCAGAAGGCGTCCGATACTTTCCGCATGTCATCTAACGAACAAAATACGAGAATACAGACGATCAAACCAGCTTTTTGACTGGATTGAAGAGATCCTAGCAAATAAAACATAGCAGCACATTCTTAATGCAAAAACTTTCCCTTGGTAAACGCCTAAAGTTAAATTTACGTCTGACGATTTTTTATAACTATTACATTTTATAACGTCGGAAGTTCCATGACTCTTAACGCGGGTGATGCTGTTGTGTTCAGAGAAGTCGCAGAGCCAGGAAACTGTAGCGGAATGCAGGAAAAACGGCAGAGGTTCGACGCTCGGTGCAGAAATTGTCAGCTGACTCCTAACTAAACGACTGTAACGTACTGTGCATATATAGGCAGAAAGAGCCACTATCGCATGATTATGTGACTGCAGAACAATCACTGGAAGCAGTCACATCCATTGAATCAAATCGTTCAAATGTCTCTGAGCACTATGGGACTCAACATCTGAGGTCAACAGTCCCCTAGACTTAGAAGTACTTAAACCTAACTAAGGACATCACACACATCCATGCCAGAGGTAGGATTCGAACCTGCGACCGTAGCAGTCGCGCGATTCCGGACTGAAGCGCCTAGAGCCGCTTGGCCACCGCGGCCAGCCATCCATTGAATTTCTGCTAGTATACGTACAGAGCGATTTAAAGTGGAACTATCACATAAATCGCAAGAAAGATTAGGAGAATCCTCATGAAGGGAAACTCTCTTTCTACCAGTACTTGACAATTGTTGGACAGTCTGAACAAGTTCTGTACCAGATAGGGTCTATAGAGGAAATGGAAGTGATTCAAAGAGAAGCCGCGCATTTCGTCGCGGGTTCGTTTTGTAAGCGCAAAAGCATCATGTAGATGTTCATCCCACTGCAGCGACAGACGCTGCAAGAGAGGCGTACTGCATCACGGCCTGTCTTACCGTTAAAGTGCAGAGAGAATACATTCATTCCTACAAGATTCAACCAATATATTGTTTGCTGGTGCGTTGCAGACTACAGATGTCGATGCACAAGCAATTCATCCAGCCAAATGTTTAGAGGGTCCTATAGTTTGTAAGGTTTCTAACTTGTTTTTTTGGTATTAGAGGAGAACGAACTGAGTTCTCTTTTTATTCGATGAGTCATACTTCATAGTTTTACACTGGATACTTTTTCAGGCAGAAGTCTTTAGTAGTCGATATGTTACGCCACAAGGGATTCTGAGTACAAGAAATCCGATATCTGGTTGTCAGTAGTATTGTCGTTGAATATAGCATTCGTGAGGGAGTCGCGTGTTTGTCACGCTGCTGAGCGGTCTGGGACTAACTTGTAGGAAACAAAGATGCAAACGCGCAGGATGTTGGTGTTTGAAAATATTGTTTTATGAAGACTGATTTTAGGGGTGTGAAGGTGTTCAGGTAATGTCGCTGCATTTCTTTCTTCCGCATAATTGGTGATAAGTTTGAGAAAGATAAATTTTCGTTTTTTTATTTTTATTTATTGATCCGGGTCAGTTGGTTTGACTGTCGAGAGGAGCTTAAGCAACGTTATCTGGTCACATGTCTTGGACTCCAGGAACGCGGTTGCTCAAAGCTTAAAAGTATTATACGGTTAGCGTAGTTACTTTTCTTTGTACTGCACTTGGGCAAAGTTTTTCTTTGGCTAGTTTGCTTCAGCGCTGCATTGCAACACTCACCACTTTCAAGCAGTACCGAATTTCTGTTGCCATACGGTAAATCACTAAAATTTGGCCGGCCGGTGTGACCGAGCGGTTCTAGGCGCTTCAGTCCGGAACCGCCCGACCGCTACGGTCGCAGGTTCGAATCTTGCCTCGGGCATGGATGTGTGTGATGCCCTAGGTTGGTTAGGTTTAAATGGTTCTAAGTTCTAGGGGACTGATGACCTCAGATGTTAAGTCCCATAGTGCTCAGAGCCATTTGAATTTGAACTAAAATTTGTCTGAGGGAGTTTAGTATCACTGTTAAGACAATGAAATTATTTACAGCTAAGTATTTCATCTCAAAATTATCTTCAGGGACAGTTCAGTTGATGTTTAGTTCAGATCTCATTTCTTTGTCAGACATTCTTACTCTTACAGTGCAGTGTTACATGTTCACGTGTGTGCCATTTGATATTACAAATCCTGCTTCGTCACTTTTGGTATCCATGTTTGTAGAGCATTTCAGCAGAAGCAGTTAGGACATTTATTCTTCCAAAGTTCGGTTTCTACTTTTATACAAGATTTTTACTCAGTTTTGTGTGCTGCAACTGCAAGACACTTACTGTGATATCGAGCACTGAAGGTTCACTGCACTGCGCAACACACTATTTCACAGTACAGCTTCTTCAGGATACAGTTTTAAGTTTTCCGATTATTTTTAGTAAAATTTAACTAGAATACAGTTAGCCAATTTCAGATAGATTTCTGAGTCTTGCCAGATAGTGTTCATGCAAGCACACGACCTGCACTGTTCAGTTGGCAAAACGTTCACATTACAATACACAACACACACGAAAATTAAGAATAGGAGACCAACGTAAAAAACAAACAAAACAGCTAAAACACTAACGTGGGATCCGCACCAAATCTCTAGACCCTACTCGATGTTTTTTACATACACGGAGTTTCATCGCGCATGACAGTCCACTAACAGCAAGAAAAGATCTTACGATTATCCTCAAGAGACGCAGATCTAACAATCCGAGCCATAGTAGCATCACATTCCCTCCCTCCTCCCTCCCCAAGGGCGAAACAAGCAATCTGCTATTAAAAAATTACGATCAGCGCAATTTCCACAACTGGTGCCTGATGATTACATTGGAAACACGATTTACAGACATTGTAGGGAATGACTCGTTATTTGTGAAACCGCTGTTCATACTGCTTGCACAACAACAAAATATTTCCTCTGAAACTTACAAGTTGTGGCACTGGCTGCCCCTCATGAATCACTTTATCAAAGCGAATAATTCTTAATTACATTCATATTCTTTTCTATAGCGTTGGGGAAAAACGTGTGGTGAAAGCGTAATTGAAGTCAAACTCATTTTTAAGCAGAATTGCATATTACCCGTGGGACGGCCTCGCAGCGGAGCCGCCGATTGCTGGGCACACACGGCACAGGGAATACTTTGTAATTAAGCGCCCCCACACAGAGGTTGCACAAGTCGGCCATTTCCGTTTCATTTACGTACTCCACACACCGCACTCCCAGGCAAAACTACAGAGATTAACGCAAGACCAGATAGGATAAAACGAGAAGAGGAACCGAGGAGCGAACGCCGACAAAGGTGAAGGGAGAATTGTGCTACATGAAAGCGTACTTTATAACGAAAAATCTTCAACATTGACTCGCGTAGACTGACAGAAGAAAGTTCGGGAAGGGGAACGTGAACAGATACCAGGTAGGTGGAACGGTTGTGGTGATACATAGATACATGCATACATACATACGCTTGAGCGTGTTTCAGTTCTTTATAAGAATTGGACGCGTCCAGAAATTTTATACTTCAAAGTTTGTTAGACATTAGCTTCACTTCGGCTAAAATTTTTGTTAATGTAGAAGTTACCGTGGAACAAGGATAAAAAATGAAACATTGCAGATTTAGTTGTCTAATGAGCTTGCTGCGATACTAGTCTTAGACTGCCAAGCAAATAAGTTCTTTCTCCGACAGCAAATGTATATTTAATTATTGAACTGTGTTCTTGGAGGAATCTAAAATAATTCAAAAAGGCGAACATAATTCTCAGTTTCCTGACAAAAATTCAATGCCGGACAAAAACCAACGCTCAAAGTTGCCTTCGGCAACAATGGACCGAGCTATCTGCACACGACTGAAAACCTTACTTCACCTAGTCCTGCCAGTGCATGTCTCCTGTCTTGAGTTATACTCATATGGTCCGAAAGCCGTCCTACAGTGTGTGGCGGAGGGTACTTTTCATACCACTGCCAGTGTCCCCTTTTCCTGTACCACCCGCGTACGGTTCACGGGAGAACGGTTGTTGATAATCTTTCGTTTGGGCTCGAATCTAATTTTATTTTCACGGTCTTTTTACGAGAAATATGTAGGAAGAAACAATATATTAGGCGACTCTTCTAGGAACGTACGTTCATGTATAACAGTAGATCTTGCGGTGATGCAGAAAGCCTCCCTAGCACTGGATATTGTTAAAAGAACCTGTAACGAAACGTGCTGCTCTTCTTTGGATCTCCTGTACTTCCTCTGTCAGTCTCGTCTTGTACGGATCCAAGACTGGCGAGTAATGTTCAAGTATTAGTCGAATGAGTGTTTTGTAAACTTGTTGATGCACTAAATTTTCTGAGCGTTGTTCCAATGAAACTCAGCCTGGCATCTGCCTTAATCGCGGTTAATGCCTATATATTGCATACTTTACATTTATTTGTATTTATTGCCAATTGCCACTCCAACCAAACGCATATCCTTTGCTCGTTTTCCTTCATTTCACTACAATTTTGTAGCGTCCTTAACTTCTCTGTACCTATACTACAGCACCATCCGCGAAAATCCTTGTGGCACTTCCGACGTCCATCTACTAGGTTATTCATAAGACTCCTCTCTGTTCAGACTGACATGCTGTGTTCTGTTTGCTAGAAATTCCTTAATCCTATCACACCGTTGCAATGAAATTCCGTACCCTCAAATTCTGCTGATCTGGCGACTGTGTGTCCACAGCTCGTCGTCGTGTGGTAGCGTTCTCGCTTCCCGCGCCCGGGTTCCCAGGTTCGATTCCTGGCGGGGTCAGGGATTTTCTCTGCCTCGTGATGACTGGGTGTTGTGTGATGTTCTTAAGTTAGGTAGGTTTAAGTAGTTCTAAGTTCTAGGGGACTGATGGGACTCATGACCATAGCTGTTAAGTCCCATAGTGCTCAGAGCCATTTGAACCATTTGGCGACTGTGCGGAACACTGTATTTACCTGGGGTGCATGTGTCTACTGCTTTTTGTATCTCGTGAAAGAAAAGAACGAGCTGGGTTTCAAACGATGGTAGTTTTGTTTTCGGAACCCATGTTGGTTCCTGTAGAGTAGATTTTCGGCCCCTAGAAACGTCACAATAAGCGAGCATAAACCATGTTCGAAAATTCTACAACAGATCAACGCCAGGGTTTTTGGCCTATGGTTCTGTGCGTCTGTTTCACGACCCTTCTTGAAAACGGTATGTACCCCTGCTTTTTTGCTATAAGTAGGAAGAATGCGATCCTCCAGAGACCTATGGTACACTACTGCTAGAAGAGGAGCAAGTTCTTTCACATACTCTATGTAGAATAGAATCTTATCCTCTATATCTAAATAGGCTGTAGTAATCCTAGAAGTAGTGATATCGTAGACACGCTACACAGGGTCGTGAAATTCCTGAGAAATTAGGACTGAACAGTTCGTCTTTTGATTGGTGCAATACATTCGTAAACTTCAGAAGTTATCACTGATGGTTTGTTTGTTAACATTTTGCTCAACATCATCTTAAAAAAAAATTAGTGCAGTAGTAATAATAGAAACTGAAAATGAGGATCGAAGGTATTTGTAAAAGAATTTATTCCAGTGCATTTATTGTGAGAACAGAAGTGGGCTCGATTAATAATTTTAGTTTTTGTCAGTATTTTTTTACTTTAGGTCAGTAACCCACAAAAAAAAAAGTTATACATTTTCAAGATCACACATGTATTACAACCACCTAAACACGAGCTGTTCGCAGTTCGAAGCCACTAAGTGCAATGAGCAAGAAATGATTTAAATATTACACCCATTTACTGACTTTAGCTGTTTTCCGAACACCTTAGCGTAATTTCATTCTTAACAAGTTATCTAGTTACAACATATTTTCATTCACATTGTCTACACTTACACAAAAATTGTCGCATTTGCTAGATGAAGACTTAAGCGAGGTAAATGGTCATTCACTATGTCCCGTGTATTAGTTGATATCTATACCGACAACATAGCACAAACGGCGGAAAGAAAACATTGCCATCGAGAATAAAAGTCTGGAATCGGAGACATTAACATTTTATATTTATGATAAGTAATCATCCATTCTGGTTAGCCAAAACTGCGTATATCGTGCTTGCTTGCTCTTTCACGCTCTGCGCAAATTTTCTGACTGCAAACGACCGACGTAAACTCTTAATTCCAACGCATTTTCAGGTTAGAAATAACTGTAACCAGTAATTTTTTCCTTTCCACAATCCATTTCAAAGTACTATAACTATCACCACATGGATTTAACAACTGTTAGTATGTCGCAGATGTTTTGAGCAGGACTTTGAGGATGCAGTCCCTCCCCACCCCCGTCCCCGTCCCCATGTTTGGCTGGATACGGGCTGCTTACAAATTGCTCCACTTGGCGTAAACAGTAAAAGTAATAACCGTGGCAGTAGCCAGGGATGATCTAGGAAAACGGCAACAAAACAAAAGTGCCAACGTTCGAGTCGATTTGTCTGTTGCAGGTTTAGTAAAGTGAAACAGTCATCAATCTAAAGGTTGTTCCAAACTCCACAGTGCTTTATCAGCCACTTATCGGGGGCCTACAGGTCAACGTCGATTCCGAACCACGGCGTAAATCGGCTTTTGTAACATCAAAAAAATGCCTTACATGAAAGAAGTGATAAGCGAGAAGTGGCAAAAAACCTAGCATCGATCCACTGCGCTTAGATTTTTTTTTTTTTTTTTTCGTGGCACCGCCCCACAGCACAGTGGGTATATACGACCAGTGGAGGAACGCAGAAGCACGTTTTACGACGCCTCACCAGATTTCGAGCCCGTCGTGAGATGGTGTAAATTTATGCCGTTAGAGCCTGGTAGACCGTGGCAACCAGGTCGATAGGACTCGCTGCTCGTGTTTTCGTCTGTCCTGCATAACGGAATTTCGTCTCTGGTAACAGAAGAATGATCGAATTATGACGTCGTGTAAATGCAGGCAAGCTAATTTTTTGACCTTTTATTAAACGAACAACAGTTTTATGTGATGATTAATGTTAGAAATGATTATTAAACAGGAGATTTGGAAGTGAACGGTACCAACATCATCTGGACGTCTTCCACCATTCAAATACAAACGGGAGTATACACCATGTCTAAATATATACGACACAAACCGCTGTGCGGTGCATAGTAATGGATATGTTTCACCAGTACGAGCCATTCACCATTTCATTCTACATGAGCACCCAAATCTCTTCTCTCATTCTCGTGGGCCCTGTGGCACATACGCAGTCTAATTGTTCTGTTTCGTCGAAATACTAAATTTGTCTATGAGGTTTTCGCAAGGAAAAAGATGTCTTTCTCCTGAACAGTTTCATTTAAGTACTCTTAGAATCTTCATTACATTTCCATGCAGCCCACACTAACTAGATCTTAGTAGAATGTCTGAATTCATCAGAAGTGCTACTGTACCTGTTTGTGTTACAGGAGCAGTACTCTACAAAAGGTTGCACACAATATCTTACAAGCGATTTGTTTCACAGATGCACTTCCTAGTACTGTTCCGGCAGATCTAAAAATCGACATACATTCAGAAACAGAAGTGCCGCATTACTTATTGAACTCCTCTCGTACTTGGTCTCCATCAACAAAAAAGAAAAAAATTTATATATATATATATATACTACGAAATATAACTGCATTCTCATAATATTTTTGTGGAAAATATTTCTAAGCGCGCATAGTGAAGTACACTAGCGGCTGAAACAACACATCTGCGTCAGAAACTCTGCGTAACACTCTCGTCATTGGGTTGAGATCTTTTACGTCCGTAGAAGTAACCGCTGTATTCAACTTTCGTGCCAAGTTAATACTTGGTGTCTGAATTCTGCCTATCATGATGATAATGACCTAACTTAGCCATTCGCACACATTTTTTTAATTCATCTCATAGCTTTTTGCCTTCCACTACTTCGCTCTCGTTCCACTGACAATTATGACTGTATCTCTTCAGCCAGCTGTGCAACAGTAATTCTCTTTGTATAGGAAATGCCGTCGGAGATTGGAAAAATCCTCTGCCGCGTTTTGGGCACTGCTCAAGTGTGAGTTGCGCCGGTCGATTTTTTCTTTTTTTTTCCATCCCAAGAATCTACGTCGTGTGCTGAACCCACTGTATTTTATTCGAACGAACAACGGAAGGTCTCTCATGGATGTGTCTGAAAGGGGCAACTGAGGCGTAGCGCCGTATAACGATCCTGCCTTGGAGGCGGTTAAGTGGGAGATGTGTCTCAGAGCTGGATAGTGACTGGACGCGCACGTAGTTTATGTATCAGCCGATAGAGGATAGGGGGACTGTGATTTTAGTTTCGATTGTGCCCACTAGAGTGCACTAAAGTAACAATGTTTTTCATAAACTGTTCTAGTATTTTCATAAAGTGTTATAATTTATTTTTGTGTATGTAAAATGTTATAAATGTGTTTTAGCAGTATGAATGATGCGTGAGTGTGGATTAATGTTAATATGAAGATAATTGTTTAACGAGATATGTAGTAGGATTTACTGTGGGAACATTTCGAAGAAGTATGGATATGGACAAAGGGGACTTTTGTAGAATAGATTTGTACAGTAAGTTTATGGTAAAGAGAGAGTTAATTCAGGTATAAATGACAATAGCAAATAACTTTATGCATAAACAAAACTTCAGCATATTAGATATTTACGTCGGTAAAAAGTGCAGTCGTTAGGTTTACTATTTTGCGATTGGTTATTGATGAAAAGCGCGGACTGACGCGGGAGAGTGTTGTTTTGCTATTGGCTGTTGAGTAAACTGACCAAACTGCTTTACCAGCAGTATTCTTCGCGAGCCTCTCTTTGCTGGAAAAGAAGACTTAGAGTGTTCTAGAGAGAGGTGGAAGCCTAGCCATGAAAGAGATCGGACGTGTGTAGTAGTAGTTCCGATGGAAATGATAAGTTGCCGGATCTAGCGGTGTTTCACACATCAAAAGTGTTGGAAAGTGACGGCATAATTATTCCGATGTGTGTGTAGAAATTTCGGAATATTTAAGTGAATTTTGTGACGAGAAAAGACACTTATTCCGCGTGGCGTCTTGAGCAGGTCGGTGGCTAAAAACTGTGACTGCATTTGGTACCGACAGACTTAATATTTGGCGAACATTTTCAATAAAAAACAATCAATATTTTTTGTGGCTATTACGTTTTCGGCACATGCAAAACCATGAACTTGCTAACGTGAGTGAAAGAGATTATGAGTGACTGTGCTAATATTAGCACGGGCTTGACAGTGATACTTGTTCACCTAAGTTTCAGAATATATTAATTGAGGACAAAATTTCCAACCTTTCATTTGGTGTTTCTCCCGAAACGTAGATTAGTGACTTTAATTGCAGGCTGGATCACGTCGAAGTACTGTAGGTTTCACTCGGCTTTCCTATTGATGATCTGCTGAGAAAATGTTCACAGGTAGGTGCAGGTCCGTCGTAAAGGGACAGAAAGAACCGCGCCGCCGCAGTAACTTGTTGAAAATGTATGAAATGTAACGTTATTAAGGATCTTTCTATAGCTCATTGACTCGACAGTTTAATCTCTAAGAAGAGTTTTCACTTGTCTCGTGATCGAGAATGTTCACGTTATACAATGTTGTTGTTGTTGTTTTCAGTCCTGAGACTGGTTTGATGCAGCTCTCCATGCTACTCTATCCCGTTCAAGCTTCTTCATCTCCCAGTACCTACTGCAACCTACATCCTTCTGAATCTGCTTAGTGTATTCATCTTTTGGTCTCCCTCTACGATTTTTACCCTCCACGCTGCCGCCCAATACTAAATTGGTGATCCCTCGATGTCTCAGAATAAGTCCTACCAACCGATCCATTCTTCTAGTCAAGTTGTGCAACAAGCTCCTCTTCTCCCCAATCCGATTCAATACTTCCTCATTAGTTATGTGATCTACCCATCTAATCTTGAGCATTCTTCTGTAGCACCACATTTCGAAAGCTTCTATTCTCTTCTTGTCCAAACTATTTATCGTCCATGTTTCGCTTCCATACATGGCTACACTCCATACAAATACTTTCAGAAATGACTTCCTGACACTTAAATCTATACTCGATGTTAATAAATTTCTCTTCTTCAGAAACGCTTTCCTTGCCATTGCCAGTCTACATTTGATATCCTCTCTACTTCGACCATCAGCAGTTATTTTGCTCCCCAAATAGCAAAACTCCTTTACTACTTTAGGTGTCATTTCCTAATCTAATTCTCTCAGCATCACCCGACTTAATTCGACTACATTCCATTATCCTCGTTTTGCTTTTGTTGATATTCATCTTATATCCTCCTTTCAAGACACTATCCATTCCGTTCAACTGCTCTTCCAAGTCCTTTACTGTCTCTGACAGAATTACAATGTCATCGATGAACGTCAAAGTTTTTATTTCTTCTCCATGGATTTTAATACCTACTCCGAATTTTTCTTCTGTTTCCTTCACTGCTTGCTCAATATACAGATTGAATAACATCGGGGAGAGACTACAACACTGTCTCACTCCCTTCCCAACCACTGCCTCCCTTTCATGTCCCTCGACTCTAATAACTGCCATCTGGTTTGTGTACAAATTGTAAATAGCCTTTTGCTCCCTGTATTTTACCCCTGCCGCCTTCAGCATGCAGCTGATACATTGTATCTACGAGTAATTTTATATAACTGACATAACACTGCCTTTGAAAATGACGAAGTTGAAACGTGTAAGGTTGTTGGCAAAAAAAGTGTAGTCAAGACATAAGAAAATTTATCAAAAGTACTTCCAAATGGGCGAGACGTCTCTCAGCATTTTCATGCAAATTGCAGCTGGTATGTAAGAACACTATAAAAGAAATTATTCAAATAGTGAAGGGAGACGAAAATTTAATAGTAATGGGTGACTGGAATTCGAGTGTAGGAAAAGGGAGAGAAGGAAACATAGTAGGTGAATATGGATTGGGGCTAAGAAATGAAAGAGGAAGCCGCCTAGTAGAATTTTGCACAGAGCACAACTTAATCATAGCTAACACTTGGTTTAAGAATCATGAAAGAAGGTTGTATACGTGGAAGAACCCTGGAGATACTAAAAGGTATCAGATAGATTATATAATGGTAAGACAGAGATTTAGGAACCAGGTTTTAAGTTGTAAGACATTTCCAGGGGCAGATGTGGACTCTGACCACAATCTATTGGTTATGACCTGTAGATTAAAACTGAAGAAACTGCAAAAATGTGAGAAATTAAAGAGATGGGACCTGGATAAACTGAAAGAACCAGAGGTTGTACAGAGTTTCAGAGAGAGCATAAGGGAACAATTGACAGGAATAGGGGAAAGAAATACAGTAGAAGAAGAATGGGTAGCTCTGAGGGATGTAGTAGTGAAGGCAGCAGAGGATAAAGTAGGAACAAAGACGAGGGCTGCTAGAAATCCTTGGGTAACAGAAGAAATATTGAATTTAATTGATGAAAGGAGAAAATATAAAAATGCAGTAAATGAAGCAGGCAAAAAGGAATACAAACGTCTCAAAAATGAGATCGACAGGAAGTGCAAAATGGCTAAACAGGGATGGCTAGAGGACAAATGTAAGGATGTAGAAGCTTATCTCACTAGGGGTAAGATAGATACTGCCTACAGGAAAATTAAAGAGACCTTTGGAGAAAAGAGAACCACGTGTATGAATATCAAGAGCTCAGATGGCAGCCCAGTTCTAAGCAAAGAAGGGAAGGCAGAAAGGTGGAAGGAGTATATAGAAGGTTTATACAAGGGCGATGTACTTGAGGACAATATTATGGAAATAGAAGAGGATGTAGATGAAGACGAAATGGGAGATACAATACTGCGTGAAGAGTTTGACAGAGCACTGAAAGACCTGAGTCGAAACAAGGCCCCCGGAGTAGACAACATTCCATTAGAACTACTGACGGCCTTGGGAGAGCCAGTCATGACAAAACTCTACCAGCTGGTGAGCAAGATGTATGAGACAGGCGAAATACCCTCAGACTTCAAGAAGAATATAATAATTCCAATCCCAAAGAAAGCAGGTGCTGACAGATGTGAAAATTACCGAACTATCAGTTTAATAAGCCACGGCTGCAAAATACTAACGCGAATTCTTTACAGACGAATGGAAAAACTGGTAGATGCAGACCTCGGGGAGGATCAGTTTGGATTCCGTCGAAATGTTGGAACACGTGAGGCAATACTGACCTTACGACTTATCTTAGAAGAAAGATTAAGAAAAGGCAAACCTACGTTTCTAGCATTTGTAGACTTAGAGAAAGCTTTTGACAATGTTGACTGGAATACTCTTTTTCAAATTCTAAAGGTGGCAGGGGTAAAATACAGGGAGCGAAAGGCTATTTACAATTTGTACAGAAACCAGATGGCAGTCATAAGAGTCGAGGGGCATGAAAGGGAAGCAGTGGTTGGGAAAGGAGTGAGACAGGGTTGTAGCCTCTCCCCAATGTTATTCAATCTGTATATTGAGCAAGCAGTAAAGGAAACAAAAGAAAAATTTGGAGTAGGTATTAAAATTCATGGAGACGAAGTAAAAACTTTGAGGTTCGCCGATGACATTGTAATTCTGTCAGAGACGGCAAAGGACTTGGAAGAGCAGTTGAACGGATTGGACAGTGTCTTGAAAGGAGGATATAAGATGAACATTAACAAAAGCAAAACGAGGATAATGGAATGTAGTCAAATTAAATCGGGTGATGCTGAGGGAATTAGATTAGGAAATGAGACACTTAAAGTAGTAAAGGAGTTTTGCTATTTAGGAAGTAAAATAACTGATGATGGTCGAAGTAGAGAGGATATAAAATGTAGACTGGCAATGGCAAGGAAAGCGTTTCTGAAGAAGAGAAATTTGTTAACATCAAATATAGATTTATGTATCAGGAAGTCGTTTCTGAAAGTACTTGTTTGGAGTGTAGCCATGTATGGAAGTGAAACATGGACGATAACTAGTTTGGACAAGAAGAGAATAGAAGCTTTCGAAATGTGGTGCTACAGAAGAATACTGAAGATAAGGTGGATAGATCACGTAACTAATGAGGAGGTATTGAATAGGATTGGGGAGAAGAGAAGTTTGTGGCACAACTTGACTAGAAGAAGGGATCGGTTGGTAGGACATGTTTTGAGGCATCAAGGGATCACAAATTTAGCATTGGAGGGCAGCGTGGAGGGTAAAAATCGTAGAGGGAGACCGAGAGATCAGTACACTAAGCAGATTCAGAAGGATGTAGGTTGCAGTAGGTACTGGGAGATGAAGCAGCTTGCACAGGATAGAGTAGCATGGAGAGCTGCATCAAACCAGTCTCAGGACTGAAGACAACAACAACAACATGTAAGAACACTAGCAATATTACAAGAACACATACAAATGAAATGCTATGACAATGGCCAATGGAGATTAATATGTAAATGATATTTCTTTGCGCTACTGGGTACTATTATTGTTTAATAAACGTTTAGAGAGACAAGGATATAAAATAACAGTATGGCTTGGACTTGCAATTACCCATTTATAGACTGAGTAGCAAGTATCACATTCTGTTTCCTGAGAAACGAATCATGCTTAGTGTCTGACTAATGAATTGTTAGATCTACATCCTGAGGCTAGATTTTTTTCAATCAAGTAATATATAATACAAGATGACCGAACATTATGCTTTACACAATTACAACAGTAAATCCAAGACTTAATAGCTCATTATAATCTCCAAAGGTATCTCGTGTTTGAAGAAGATGCGCTATTTTTAAAATAGCTGCAGGATCTGCAACATTGAGACCACGCAGTGTCCTCAGAACGCTCCTGCAGTGGTCTTTAACAGTTTCTCCTTTGCGTATTGCATATACACTTAGGCACCAAAGAAACTATTATAGGCATGCGTAATCAAGTACAGAGATATGTAAACAGGTAGAATGCAAGCTGAGGACGGCAACGACTGTACAAGATTACTGCTGCTACAACTGAAGGTTATAGAGGTTTAAGTGAGTTTGAACTCGTCGCACGAGCGATAGGACACACCATCTCCGAGGTAGCGATAAAGTGCGGATTTTTCTGTACGACCATTCCACAAGTGTACCGTAAATATCAGGAATCCAGTAAAACATCAAATCTCCGACATCGACGCAGTTGGAGAAAGATGCTGCAAGAACGGGAACAACGACAACTGAAGAGAATCGTTCAACGTGACAGAAGTGCAACCCTTCCGCAAATTGCTGCATATTTCAGTGCTGGGCCATCAACAAGTGTCAACGTGCGAATGATTCAACGAAACATTAGTATGGGCTTTCGGAGCCGAAGGCTCACTCCTGTAACCTTGATGACTGCACGACACAAAGCTTTACGCCTCACCTGGGCACATTGGACTGTTGACGACTGGACACATCCTGCCTGGTCAGACGATTCTAGATTGTATCGAGCGGATAGGCGTGTACGGGTATGGAGACAACCTCTTGAATGCATGGACCAAGCATGTCAGCAGGGGACGGTGGCTCTGTAATGGTGTGGGGCGTGTGCAATTGGGGTGATATGGGACCCCTGATACGTCTTGATACGACTCTGACAGGTGACACTTACGTAAGCATCCTGTCTGATCACCTGGATTCATTCGAGTCTATTGTGCACTCTGACGGACTTTGGCAATTCCAGCAGGACAATGCGACACCCCTCACAACCAGAGTTGTCACAGAGTGTCTCCATTAACACTCTTCTGAGTTTAAACACTTCCGCTGGCCACCAAACTCCCCAGAAATAAACATTATTGAGCATATCTTGGATGCCTTCCAACGTGCTGTTCAGAAGAGATCTCCAACCCCTCGAACTCGTCTGGGTTTATGGACAGCCCTGCAGGACTCATCGTATCAGCTCCCTCCAGCACTACTTCTGTCATTAGTAGAGTCCATGCCACGTCGTGTTGCGGCTCTTCTGCAGGCTCGCGGGGGTGCTACACGATATTAGGCAGGTGTACCAGTTTCTTTGGCTCTTTAGTGTATATACACTGCAAGCTGTGCATGGCTGGCGGAGCTTCGCATCAATATTAGCTATTTCCTATCCTATTTCATTACAGCATTGGTATGAGCCCTAACCGCGTATCATATTCTGAAGATAATTGCGCAAGGTATTCTATGAAGGCAGGTTTCTCCTACATCCTTCTTCTAAGCGCTAATTACTACCTCCCTCCAGCACTTGCCAAAACGACCCGCTCGGATAGCCGCGAGTGTTAGCTCGCCGCCTCCAACATTTGGGCAACATCGGAAAGGTTCCCGTATGGGCGACATAATAATAAGTATAGCTGGCGTAGAGAAACAGCTGAAGGATTTGAAAGCAGTACTCTCGGGCACAGGCTCCTTACCTAGCTTGCAATTATCTGGAATCTCTCGTTAAGCATAAAGTTCCAAGCGACTGGAAAAAAGTGCAGGTGACTCCACTATAAAAGAAAGGTAAAAGAACGGAACCGCAGAATTACAGACCAATATCCTTAACATCTATTTACTGCAGAATCTCTGAACATATTCTCAGTTCGGATACAATAAACTTTCTCTGGACTGAGAAGCTCATGTGCACGAATCAGCATATTTTTAGAAAGCATCGCTCGTGCGATACTCAGCTTGCTCTTTTCTCACATTGTACTGCGAACTATGAATAAAGGACAACAGGCAGCTTCAATATTTCTAGAAAGCATTTAACACTGCGCCCCATCGAAGGTTGTTAACGAAAGTATGAGCATATGGAATAAGTTCACAGATATGTGGGCGGCTGTACGACTTCCAAAATAACAGAACCCAGTATGTTGTCCTCGACGGCGAGTGTTCATCAGAGGCAAGAGTGTTGTCAGGAGATCCCCAGGGAAGGGACCCTGTTCTCTGTATACATAAATGGCTTGGCTGACAGAGTGGGCAGAAATGTGCAGTTATTTGCTGATGATGCCGCGGGGTGCGGTAAGGTGCTGCAGTTGAGTGATTATACGTCGAGGAAGCAATGATGGAAATAAAAGAAAGGTTCAGGAGTGGAATTAAAATACAAGGTGAAAGGATATCAATGATACGATTCGCTGATGACATTGCTATCCTGAGTGAAAGTGAAGAAGAATTAAATGATCTGCTGAACGGAATGAACAGTCTAATGAGTACACAGTATGGTTTGAGAGTAAATCGGAGAAAGACAAAGGTAATGAGAAGTAGTAGAAATGAGAACAGCGAGAAACTTAACATCAGGACTGATGGTCACGAAGTCAATGAAGTTAAGGAATTCTGCTACCTAGGCAGTAAAATAACCAATGACGGACGGAGCAAGGAAGACATCAAAAGCAGACTCGCTATGGCAAAAAAGGCATTTCTGGCCAAGAGAAGTCTACTAATATCAAATACCGGCCTTAATTTGAGGAAGAAATTACTGAGGATGTACGTCTGGAGTACAGAATTGTATGGTAGTGAAACATGGACTGTGGGAAAACCGGAACAGAAGAGAATCGAAGCATCTGAGATGTGGTGCTATAGACGAATGTTGAAAATTAGGTAGACTGATAAGGTAAGGAATGAGGAGGTTCTACGCAGAATCGGAGAGGAAAGCAATATGTGGAAAACACTGATAAGGAGAAGGGACAGGATGATAGGACATCTGCTAAGACATGAGGGAATGACTTCCACGGTACTAGAGGGAGCTGTAGAGGGCAAAAACTGTAGAGGAAGACAGAGATTGGAATACGTCAAGCAAATAACTGAGGACGTAGGTTGCAAGTGGTACTCTGAGATGAAGAGGTTAGCACAGGAAAGAAATTCGTGGCGGGCCGCATCAAAAAAGTCAGTAGATTGATGACAAAAAAAAAGGAAGATACAAGACGACTTAGACAAAATTTCCAGTTGGAGTGATGAGTGGCATCTAGCACCAAATGTGGAAAAATGTAAGTTAATGCGGATGAGTAGGAAGATCGAAACTGTAATGTTCGGATACACTATTTGTAGTGCCATGCTTGACACAGCAAAGTCGTTTAAAAATCTGGGCATGACGATGCAAAGCAATGTGAGGTGGAACATGCATGTGCGAACTGTGGTCGGGAAAGTGAACGGTCGACTTCGGTTTATTAGGAGAATTTTAGGAAAGAGTGGTTCACCTGTAAAGGGAACCGCATATAGGACGCTTGTGCGACCTATTCTTGAGTGTGCTCTGGTGTTTGAGATCCGAACCAGGTCGGAATGAAGGAAGACATCGAAGCCACTCAGAGGCGAGCTGCTAGATTTGTTACCACTAGGTTCGAACAACGTATAAGTGTTTATGGGAATGCTTCGGGAGCGGAAATGGGAATCCCTCGTGGCGACAGTCTTTTCGAGAAACACTATTGAGAAAATTTAGAGAAGCGGCGTTTGAAGCTGACTGCCGAACGATTCTCTTGCCGCCAACATACGCTGCGCGTAAGAACTAGGAAGATAAGATACGAGAAAGTAGAGACCATACGGAGGCAGACAGTCGCTTTCCCCTCGTTCTATTTGCGAGTGGGACAGGAAAGGACGTGACAAGTAGTGGAACGGGGTAGCCTCTGCCACGCACCGTACTGTAGCTTGCGGAGTATCTGTGTAGGTGTAGAAGCGCCGGCACCGGGAAATTAACGGCGAGAGCCGGTGTGCTGGCCAGCTTTAATTTTTTTTTTAATTTAGGCTGTTTCCCACAGCTCACTAGCACAGTACAAGGCTGGTACACATGTCCCGTCCTAGTTACACTATTCGCAAACGTTTTCAAACTTTCGCACGTGGTAACACTGGACGCAGACAGCTGGGAAACGCATATTCCCACCGGGGGGAAAGGAGTGGCGTCAGGAAGGGCTGCCGGCCACACACTGCCACTACACTGAAGTGCCTAATCCTGAATATCATTTTGGAGGACACTGGGTGCCTTTGTCGTCTGACCGGCATAAGGACATCTATTTCTTTAAAATTTTGTAAAGAGTTTCTCAGCAGTATAATGCTATGAAATAGTTACAAATTTTTTGAATTCATGTTTCACGTTGTGCCAGCGGGAACCATTGTTTCTATTTATATAAAGAGTGGAAATAAATATTTGGTGGTGGAGTGTTAAAATTAAGTCACGATCCCTGAAAATTTTATTCAAATAACATTTATACTGTGTTACTAGAAGCTTTAAAAAAACGATGAAAGAAATTAAATGTTTCTTATAAAGTGAAGCAATCTAAGAACATACATTGCTCTACCAATAATATGAACAGAAAGAAACTTATACAGGAATCACAGGCTGTCAAAATGTTGAAAGTTAACGGAAAGACGGGAGTTAGGAATGCAAAAGTTGCAGACTCAGCTTAATGGACGTGTAATGAAGGAAAATTCTATCGCTAGTCGACGCTATCGCAACGAACGACTGAAGTATAAAATTATCTCTGGTTGACGCTATAGCAATAAAATACACACACCAAAAAAAAGTTTTGCATCACTTGGATTCAGAGAGTTCCGGAGTCTGTACAGAAAACTGGAATACAGATAAAAATCATTTTTGCCCTTTTTACTGCTCATGAAAACCACACATTACATGTTGTACCACCACAGAGCGAGGTCTTCAGATGCGGTGGTCCAGACTGCTGTAGACAACGGTACCTCTAATACCCAGTGTGCGTGTGCGTGTGTGTGTGAGAGAGAGAGGGAGAGAGAGAGAGAGAGAGAGAGAGAGAGAGAGAGAGAGAAATCTTATGGGACTTAACTGCTAAGGTCATCAGTCCCTAAGCTTGCACACTACTTAACCTAAATTATCCGAAGGACAATCACACACACCCATGCCCGAGGGAGGACTCGAACCTCCGCCGGGACCAGCCACACAGTCCATGACTGCAGCGCCTGAGACCGCTCGGCTAATCCCGCGCGGCTAATACCCAGTATGACGTCCTTTTGCATTGATGCATGCCTGTATTCATCTTGGCACACTATCCACAAGTTCTTCAAGGCATTGTTGGACCAGATTGTTCCACTCCTCAACGGCGATTCGGCATGGATCCCTCGGAGTGGTTTCTGGGTCACGTCGTCCATAAACAACCCTTTCCCAGGCATGTTCCATGGCGTTCATGTCTGGAGAACATGCTGGCCCCTCTATTCGAGCGATGTCGTTGTCCTGAATTCATTTGTAAGTTCTGTATGGGAGCGTGAATTGTCGTCCATGAAGACGAATGCCTCGCCAGTATGCTTCTGACATGGCTTCACTATCGGTCGCATGATGCCATTCAGGTATCCTACAGCCGTTACGGCGATTTCATGACCACCATCGGCGTACGTCGGCCCCACATAATTCCACCCCCAAACGGCAGGGAACCTCCCCTTTGCTGCACTCGCTGGACAGTGTGTGTCTAAGACGTTCAGCCTGACTGGGTTGCCTCCAAACACGTCTCCGACAATTGACTGGTTGAAGGCATATGCGACACTCACGGTGAAAAGAACGTTATGCCATTCCTGAGCCGTTCATTGGGCATGTTGTTGGGCACATTTGTACCGCACTGCATGGTATCATGGTTGCAAAGATGGACCTCGCCATGGACGTCGAGAGTGAACTTGCCCATCATGCAGCCTATTGCGCACAGTTTGAGTCGTGACATGAAGTCCTGTTATTCAACATGGTGGCATTGCAGTCAGGGTTCCTTCGAGCCTTAATCCGCACGTTGCGGTCATCCTTTGCAGTAGGAGCCCTTGGGCGGCCTGAGCAAGGCATGTCTTCGACAGTTCCTGTCTCTCTGTATCTCCTCCATGTCCGAACAACATCGCTTTGGTTCACTCCGAGACGGCTGGACTCTTCCCTTGCTGAGAGTCCTTCCTGGCACAAAGTAACAATGGGGACGCGATCGAACCGTGGTATTGACCGTCTAGGCATGGTTGAACTACAGACAATACGAGACGAGTACCTCGTTCCTGGTGGAATGACTGGAACTGATCGGCTGTCGGACCCTCTTCGTCTAATAGGCCCTGCTCGTGCATAGTTGTTTACATCTTTGGGCGGGTGTAGTGACATCTCTGAACAGTAAAAGTGACTGTCTGTGATACAATATCCACAGTCAATTCTATCTCCAGGAGCTCTGGGAAACGGGGTGACGCAAAACTTTTTTTGATGTGTCTAATAATTTGTGGCTATTATCTTACATCATCTTCCAAATGCAAATACTACCTGGATCAGTAAATATTCCCTAAAAAGAGCTTGCACACAAACTGAATTATTAAATTCAACTATCTAATTAAAAATATAAACACAAGACATATTGTGATGCTCGCGGTTCGCCGGTTATCGGTCACATACACTACTGGCCATTAAAATTGCTACACGAAGAAGAAATGCAGATGATAAACGGATATTCATTGGACAAATATATTATAGTAGAACTGACATGTTATTACATTTTCAAGCAGTTTGGGTGCATAGATCCTGAGAAATCAGTACCCAGAACAACCACCTCTGGCCGTAATAACGGCCTTGATACACCTGGGCATTGAGTCAAACAGAGCTTGGATGGCGTGTACATGTACAGCTGCCCACGCAGCTTCAACACGATACCACAGTTCATCAGGAGTAGTGACTGGCGTATTGTGACGAGCCAGTTGCTCGGCCACCATTGACCAGACTTTTTCAGTTGGTGAGAGATCTGGAGAATGTGGTGGCCAGGGCAGCTGTCTAACATTTTCTGGATCCAGAAAGGCCCGTACATGACCTGCAACATGCGGTCGTGAATTATCCTGCTGAAATGTAGGGTTTCGCAGGGATCGAATGAAGGGTAGAGCCACGGGTCGTAACACATCTGAAATGTAACGTCCACTATCCAAAGTACCGTCAATGCGAACTAGAGGTGACCGAGACGTGTAACCAGTGGCACCCCGTGCCATCACGCCAGGTAATACGCCAGTATGGCAATGACGAATATACGCTTCCAATGTGCGTTCACCGCGATTTCGCCAAACACAGATGTGACCGTCATGATGCTGTTAACAGAACTTGGATTCATCCGAATACCCAGCTTCGTCGTTGAGTACACCATCGCAGGCGTTCCTGTCTATGACGCAGCGTCATGGGTAACTGCAGCCATGGTCTCCGAGCTGATAGTCCATGCTGCTGCAAACGTCGTCGAACTGTTCGTGCAGATGGTGGTTGTCTTGCAAACGTCCCCATCTGTTGACTCGGGGATCGAGACGTGGCTGCACGATCCGTCAGATGCCTGTCATCTGGGCTGCTAGTGATACGAGGCCTTTGGTATCCCTCCTGAACACCTCGATTCCATATTCTGCTAACAGTCATTGGATCTCCACCAACGCGAGCAGCAATGTCGCGACACGATAAACCGGCCATAATCAGTGAGGCAGGAAAATCGCCGGACGTTCATACTTTAAACTTCTGATTGTTTTAAATAACCCGACCAGTTTCCATGGACACCATAGTATCGACCAGCTTTCATGAAACAAAGAAATGTATTTCCGAAAATGAGGAATGGGAGGATTAAATATATTTGCTATCTCTAGCATTACAGTACTTCTCTGCATTCATCGTGGGGTGGCGAAGCAGTTAGCGAACGATAAACACCATCCTGACAGTTCCAAAAGATGATTGTCATCACTTTCCCTGCCAAATGAGTGACAAGTCCTGTTTTTGGGAAACTGTTGCCAAGTTTCATCCACACCATGCCTTGACATTTTGTTTCCGGTGTCGAATGTTGTTGCCAGGTTTCATTCCAAGTCACACGACGCTCGAAGATCAGATCTCCCTCTCCGATTTATTCCCAGAAACATTCTGACCGAATCCATCCTTTGCTGACCATGAACATGAAGCAACAAACGTGGCACCCATATTGCACAGACTCTGCATTAGTTAAGATTTTGTCTCAGGATCTTTCCCATGGATGAGCGTCCCGTTGCAGCTCCAGGAGGTAGCCGCAGTAGGATGACGTCAACGATAACGCGAGGATCTTCTTTCATAATATTGCAAATTGTAATAATGGCATCATCAAATGTCGCTGTGTCGGGGCCTCTCTGTGCGCTGTTCGTCATGCAAACATTCGCGCCCTTCCACGAAGTGTGCTTACTGTCGAACCATTTGAATGCTCAGACACGCTTCTCCATAGACAGATGTTAGCTCTGGTGGACACCGACAGCGGATAGTTGTTTTGCTGTGAAAAGATGAAAGATGGAGCGCACTCGCAAGCAAACAGACCTATTAGTAGTAACTCCATTCTAGCTGGTATCGTACTGGCAATATACTGCGGTGTATATCGTAGGCCGGTGTGAGCGTTGTCAACACCAATCGAATTTTCCAACCCTCACGTCACTGGCGTATTTTAGTACGCAGAGAAATGAAATAGGGAACTTACGTATAGGACGGCTCTCAGATTAGCAGCAGCAGAAGGCGTACATCGCTTCTGTCATCTCGTTGAAGACTACCAGATTTTATCTTCGATGTTAGTGACTGTGAAAGCAATGTTTGGACGGTACAGATTGAGCAACTAGGTTATGTACGAATTTTCGGCTTGTTAGTGCTGTCGCCATCAACGCGCTGTCATCTAGCGGCTAGTGATAAGATAACCGTTCTCGTCGTTGATACTGAACAAACTCTCGATATCAGCCGTAAACCTGCGACGGTCCTTCGCAAGCCGGTAGCCGCGGTGTTCACTTGCCAGTATACAAGCCTCTTACACCATTTTACTGCTAGCAAGAGGGACCGGAGTCTTTTTCATCATTTCTTTTGTTACACATCGTTCTCTGCTCGCTAGACCAGTTTTTACAAGGAATTATTGCGTGAGCTGCTTTTCTTGTCTCTGGTTGCTACTGGCCTCTGTTGCGATGTACCTGGTTGTACAATTAACGTATCTATTCTCGCAGTTTAATATGTTGAAAGGGGCAACAACAGCTATGGAATTCTGTCACATTCCGTCTAAGTTCCACATTTCTAATCCGATGATGCTATCACTGATTTTTCTACTTCCAGATGCGTGAAACGTTGTCGCGTATGTTTTGAACAGCTAGGGAAACGGGTTATATGTCACTCGTTTTCAAAATCCGGAAAATATCGCAAGTTTTACATGAAAGGGGCGGTTTTCCGAGATACTTCTTTCTTCTGAGATGAGTGTGTACTGAATACTATAGAGTAACTACACTAATAATTATCAGAATCTTTGTTATCTACACTTACTACTGACAGAAATGAAGCAAGTTCAAAATTAGAATGAATTCAATAGGAACGTACGACCGACTTATGATGAATAGATCGGAGAATGGTCTGTTAATCATCTGTAGCAGTTTTGTTGATATGGAATAGCAGGTTATACGGTCTATGGTCGTTCCTGACCACACGCTCTTTGATCCTTTATGATTGTCCGTGATTTAAGACTTAACCTGACGATTATCTGTATCTTATTTCAGGTCTATGGTCATGATCTTTTGACGTAATCATTAGAAATATTGTCTGACCCACGAGAAGCAGGTTTATAGCGAGGTACCATTTCACAGAAGTGTGTGTAACTCACAAATTTTTTGTGTGATTCCTATCTTTTGATTATTGCGTTGTTGTAGCCCTCCAGTGGTGATCGTTTTGTGAACCGAAACCGGCAGGCCGCGCGGGATTAGCCGAGCGGTCTGAGGTTCTGCAGTCATGCACTGTGCGGCTGGTCCCCGCGGAGGTTCGAGTCCTCCCTCGGGCATGGGTGTGTGTGTTTGTCCTTAGGATAATTTAGGTTAAGTAGTTTGTAAGATTAGGGACTGATGACCTCAGCAGTTAAGTCCCATAAGATTTCACACACTTTTTTTTTTTTTTTTTTTTTTTTTGAAACCTGCAGAGCAATAAAGATGTGTTGGTATACCTGGTGGTTTACAATATATTATTTCAAGTTATGTCTTCTCGACCATGACAACACCCTTAAATTTACCTTTCGAGGTCACAGCTTTTCCGATTGAGCTTTATGAGCTTTACGACCACAGCCAACGTAGGGCCTACAAGCTGAGTGGTTAGACTTGCCACGGACTATCAGGCTCCCACACACACATTTTGCACTACTACCACCACAATGACAATGTGTTGATCAGAGGGATAGAGTGGCCACCCCACTGACCTAATTTGAACTGAGAACGAATTTCTTTTTCTTTTTGTGAGCGACTGATTCAATCAAAAGAATTGAAATGTTCGGGGTCTTAGACGATCCAGGACACTTCAGTAAGTTACCACACGAGGTATAAATTAATACAGCTCTCTTGATGTACTCCACTTTCTTTTTTTTTGCACAAGTAACCTAAGACATAACGGTGAGTGATATTCTCAGTAGATGAAAGCTAAAAAAGGGCTAGCTCTGCAACTTACTCAACATGAAACTTTATCCGAATCCTACCACGGGCTTGCGCAGTATCATTCTCACAGACTTCAACGACTCCTGAATAATTTCAGCGTATTTCATTACGTCACAACGTCTGTGCGGCCGGACAATAAATACGAGGTATTTCACGCATTGTAGGAACAATCGAGGAGATACTGACCCTTCATCTTAGAAAAAAGGTTGATGCAAAGCACTTCAGATTTTGAAAAAAAAATGGGTAATGTTCACTGAAATTAGTATATTAACTTTCTGAAGCACTTGCATCAAGCAAAGTAAAGTAACTGATATAAGTGAAGCTGAGGAAGGTGAAGCTGAGGAAGGTGACCCGCATTCTAGAGGTAGCGATGTTGGTAAGTAACAAAGACGTTCGAACCCCGCCATTGCTTAAATTTTGAATAAAAATCACCAGCAATGGCGTTCGAAGACTTCTCGCATAAGAAGTCAGCCTTATCCTGCCAACGGCCTTGTCAAAGAGAGCGGAGGAGCGGACAGACGTTCAGGGCACTTTTGCTCTAGAGCTGGGAAACCACCCATAAAGGAGGAAGAATCAGCAATTATCAAAGGCATAACGCTGCAGAAGTTAATGGAAACCGCTGCATTAAAGACAGGTAATGTATATCCACAGGACATGTGGCCTGTAATTGAAAAAGTGTCATGATGATTTTTCCATTAGTGGAAGATTTGGGACAAATCCCATTCGGATCTCCTGGAGGGGACTGTCAAGGGGGGAGGTGACCATGAGAAAGACTGGATAACGTTCTACGAAGCTAGAGAAACTGAAAAGGGAAATGCAAAGGCTCAATTAGATATAGCGGGCATGATTGAAGTGAAATGGAAAGAAGGTAAGAAATTTTGGTCACAAGAGCATAGGGTAACAACAACAGCATAAAATGGAATAACGGGAGTAGGATTCCTTATAAATAGAAAAATAGTGCAGAGAGAGTCACTGAACAATTCAGTGACACGGTTGCTCTCATCAGAATCGACTGCAAACCAACATTGGCAACGATAGTTGAAGTATACGCAAGCAGAAGATGAGGAGATAGAGAAAGTATGAGGACATTGAACGGGTAATTTAATATGTACAGGGAAATGAAAATCTAATGATCATGGGAGATTGGTATGCGGCTATAGGCGAAGGAGCAGAAGAAAGGATTAAGGGTAAGTATAGGCTTGATACTAGGAATGAGGGAGGAGAAAGAGTAATTGAGTTTTGCAATAAGTTTCATCTAGTAATAGCGATCGAATACTCTGTTCAAGACTCACAAGTGGGAAAGGTATACTTAGAAAAGGCCGGGAGATACGGGACGATTTCAGTTACACTACATCATGGGCAGGCAGAGATTCCGAAATCAGATATGAGATATGATATTGTAGGACGTACCCAGGAGCAGATATAGACTCAAATCACAATTTAGTAATGATGAAGAGTAGGTCGAAATTTGAGAGGTTGGTCACGAAGAATCAGTTCCCAAAGAAGTGGGATAGGGAAGTAAAAAATAATGAAGACATGCGCTTTAAGTTCTCTGGGGCTACAGATGCTGCGATAATGAATAGCTTTGTGGGCAGCTCTGTTGAAGAAGAGTAGGCATCTTAAAGAAGGACTATCACGGAAGTGGGAAAGGTGCAAGGAAGGTTACTGAGAACAAACAAACATGGGTAGCATGAGCAATACTTCAATCAATCGATGAAAGATAGAAGTACAAAAATGTTCAGGAAAATTCATGAATAGGAAGTTCAGGGAGGCTAAGACGGAATGGCTGCATGGAAAGCGTGAAGAAATCGAAATAGAAATGATTGTCGGAAGGACTGACTCAGTGTACAGGGAAGTCAATACAAATTAAGAGCAAGAATGGTAACACTAAGAGTGCAATGGGGATTTCGCAGTTAAATGCAGAGGAGGAAGCGGATAGGTAAAAGAATACATTAAGGTCTGTTTGAGGGGGGAGATTTGTTTGATGTGATAGAAGAAGAAACATGAGTCAATATAGAAGAGTTAAGGGATCCAGATTTAGAACCAGAATTTAAAAGCGCTTTGGAAAACTTTAGATAAAAAGCACAGAAGGGATAGATAACATTCTAGTAAATATGCGCGTATCTGATCACATCAAGATACATACAGCAGGTGAGAAATGATTTTATTGATCACATGCAAGACGCGTTTCGAAATTATTTCAGTCATTAGAAACCCAAGTGCAAAGGTAACACAAGGACAAGAGCGTTACCAGTTGTACATAAAGTTGAGGTGACAATCTCCTGTTAAGTACACAACTGGTAACGCTGTTGTCCTCGCGCTACCTTTGCATTTGGGTTTATGATGATGGAAATGATTCCGAAATGCAGCTTCACCTGCTGTACTACTTTTTAACTGTATTTACTTCAAACTATGCAAGGTGGCTAGGTTTTGGACAAGGGAGGACATTTGAGTTTTAATAGTTATTTTAACCGCATCTATTTTCGTGAAGAAGCTGTTTGATTTGCTAGCCAGATGCAGCAGCCATTGCCGCCGAAGGCAGCTGCTGTCGCTAATCATGACGAAAAGCACCCTCCTAGTGGTGCACCAGCTCGTATACAAGGGTGCGCCATCCACCTTGTGAAGTGTAAACCACTTCTACCATGATTCAGGGTCAGGAACACGTACCATGTGATGACGCCCTTTGTGAGCTAGTAGTTTCCACTAACGACGGACTCAAATTTCACTGCCTTGGAAGGAAGGCATATTGGGTTTAAGGTCCCGTAGACATCGAGATCATTAGAGACGGAGGACAGGGTCGGATGGTGTCAAGGCTGGTGAAGGGAACCGTCCAAGACCTTTCAAAGGAACCATCCCTGCAGTCGCCTGGCGCGATTTATGGAAATGGCGGGAAACCTAAATCAGGACGGTCGGATGCGGGTTTCAACCGTCGTCTTCGCGAAAGCGAGTCCATTGTGCTAACCGCTGCGCCATCTCGCTCGTTCTACGGACTTTTGTTTGGGTCCAAACTCCATTGAGCGCAGATTTCACGGGTCTATTTTCCTAGTGACCAGAGACCACTGATTGAAGGAGTGACGGTGGGTAATTCCAGAAAGGGGCTACTGAGCGGGGTAGCAGTGCGGTCTCAGGCAGCTTGTCACGGTTCGCGCTGCTGCCCTCGCTAGGGTTTGGAGTCCTCCCTCGGGCGTGTGTATGTGTGTTGTCCTCAGCATAAGTTAGTTTGAGTTAGTTTATGTAGGCCTAGGGACCATGACCTCAGCAGGTTGTTCCCAAAGTCCTTACCACAAATTTCCAAAGAGACTACTATTACCGCAACTTGATCAATGTGTGCAATGAGATAAGCAGTCCAACAGGAACTGGAGCAGTAGCGTCCGCATAGACTATGACTGATTCTGAGAAATTTCAGTGCTTATTTGATGAAGCGCCGACTGGACGGTAGGAAGCTGAGAGGACTGCACCCAGTGTGGTGTCGACTGTGGACGACGTGGCGTGGCGACGCAGAGGCAGGGATGGCACGCGACGAGGCGGAGCCGGCAGCAGACGCGCCCCACCTGCGCCTGGGCTGTGCAGGGCTGCCCCCTGCAGCTAACGAGACACCGCGCGGCGCAGCGGCGTTGCCAGCTGCCACGGCCGTCCCCGTCTCCCACAACCTCCGCAGGCCGTCACATACACACACAGTCCATCTCCTGGGCACGCCACAGCGAAGGCACTGCGCTACGCAACGGGACAGTCCGTTCACTTGGCAGAGCACTACATCTACATCCACACTCCGCAAGCCACCTCACGGTGTGTGGCGGAGGGTACCTTGAGTACCTCTACCGGTTCTCCCTTCTATTCCAGTCTCGTATTGTTCGTGGAAAGAAGGATTGTCGGTATGCCTCTGTGTTGGCCCTGATCTCTCTGATTTTCCCCTCATTGTCTCTTCCCGAGATATACGTAGGAGGGAGCTATATAGTGCTTGACTCTTCGGTGAAGGTATGTTCTCGAAACTTCAACAAAAGCCCGTACCGAGCTACTGAGCGTCTCTCCTGCAAAGTCTTCCACTGGAGTTTATCTATCATCTTCATAAGGCTTTCGTGATAACATAATGATCCTGTAACGAAGCGCGCTGCTCTCCGTTGGATCTTCTCTATCTCTTCTATCAACCCTATCTGGTACGGATCCCACTCTGTTGAGCAGTATTCAAGCAGTGGGCGAACAAGCGTACTGTAACCTACTTCCTTTGTTTTAGGATTGCATTTCCTTAGGATTCTTCCAATGAATCTCAGTCTGGCATCTTCTTTACCGACGATCAACTTTATATGATCATTCCAATTTAAATCACTAGTAATGCCTACTCCCAGATAATTTATGGAATTAACTGCTTCCAGTTGCTGACCTGCTATATTGTAGCTAAATGATAAGGGATCTTTCTTTCTATTTATTCGCAGCACATTACACTTGTCTACATTGAGATTCACTTGCCATTCCCTGCACCATGCGTCAATTCGCTGCAGATCCTCCTGCATTTCCATTGTTACAAGCACTCGATATACCACAGCATCATCCGCAAAAAGCCTCAGTGAACTTCCGATGTCATCCGCAAGGTCATTTATGTATATTGTGAATAGCAACGGTCCTACGACACTCCCCTGCGGCACACCTGAAATCACTCTTACTTCGGAAGACTTCTCTCCATTGAGAATGACATGCTGCGTTCTGTTATCTAGGAACTCTTCAATCCAATCACACAATTGGTCTGATAGTCAATATGCTCTTACTTTGTTCATTAAAGCACTGTGGGAACTGTATCGAACGCCTTGCGGAAGTCAAGAAACACGACATCTACCTGGGAACTCGTGTCTATGGCCATCTGAGTCTCGTGGACTAATAGCGCGAGCTGGGTTTCACACGATAGTCTTTTTCGAAACCCATGCTGATTCCTACAGAGTAGATTTATAATCTCCAAAAAAGTCATTATACTCGAACATAATAAGTGTTCCAAAATTCTACAACTGATAGACATTAGAGATATAGGTCTACAGTTCTGCACATCTGTTCGACGTCCCTTCTTGAAAGCGGGGATGTCCTGTACCCTTTTCCAATTCTTTGGAACGCTACGCTCTTCTAGAGACCACTCTAGAGCACTCTTCCGTACAGAACTCTTCTCTCTGCAGCAATCCTATGTGACGCTCAAGAATCGTTCTATTGCGTAACGCACAATGGGTCGCTTCGAAAGCTGTTAAACTTTTAAGTTATTGGCATACAATACGACTATCTCACATTAAAAAGAATGGTGGTAAAATAATTCTAAGAAACAGACTATTTCACTACAGTGTCCGAAGTAGAAAGTTCAATAAAAGTCATCAAGTAGAGTGTCCCACAGGGGTCAGTTTTAGGTCCCTTACTACAATAATATCTTCGTATTAACAGGCTAGTATCACGTAATTACTTCAGTTCCTTGGATTGGATTGTTTTGAGGAACAGACCAAACAGTGAGGACATCGGTCTCTTGATTAGGGAAGGATGGGAAAGGAAGTCGGCCGTGCCCTTTTAAAGGAACCATCCCGGCAATGGCCTCGAGCGATTTAGGGAAATCACGGAAAACCTAAATCAGGATGGCCGGACTAGGGATTGAACCGACGTCCTCCCGAATGCGATTCCAGCGTGCTAAACAGTGCGCCACCTCGCTCGGTTTACTTCAGTTCCTCCTCTTATTGTTCTATTTTTTTTCAGTACTTCGTCTTCCCCCCAAGTTGTCTTCTCCTTTCTTCTCTTAATGTTGTTCCCTATTTCTCATTTCTTCTGGAATGAAAGCCTTCAGAATGAAGTATTTTATTCTCCCGAAGCTTTCTGCCATTTCCGATTCTTTGATGTTGTTTCTTTCTAAATCTTTCCTTCCTTCTGCAATCCACGCTATTGTCGACTACCTCTAGAAAAAGAGATCTATTTGTTTCGCTACTTACGTTGTTGTCTGTACTCAGTTCAGAGACTGGGGTTCATGCATCTCTCCACGTTACTGAATCCAGTGCGAGCCTCTTCCTCTCTCCGTACCTACTGCAAATTACGCCTTTTTGAACATGCTTTCACTGTTCAAACCTTGGTCTCCGCGAAACTTTTTGTTGCCTGTCAAACTTCCCTATATTACCAAACTGACGATGCCTTGATGCCTCAGGGTATGTCCTATCAAATTATCCCTTATTTCAATCAACGTGTCGTAAGTTTCTTTTTTCCCCAACTGGATCAGCTCCTCACTATGTTAGATGATCAGTTAGGCTTTAGGAAAGGCAAAGGTAGCAGAGAGGCGGTTCTGACGTTGCGGTTGATAAGTGAAGCAATACTGAAGAAACATCAAAACACGCTCATAGGATTTGTAGATCTGGAGAAAACTCTCGACAATATAAAATCGTGCAAGATGTTAGAAATCTTGAGAAAAATAAGGATAAGCTCCAGGGAAAGATGGTTAGTATACAATATGTACAAACACGAAGAGGAAATAGTAAGAGTGGAAGACGAATAATGTTGTGTTGTGGTCTTTAGTCCTGAGACTGGTTTGATGCAGCTCTCCATGCTACTCTATCCTGTGGAAGCGTCTTCATATCCCAGTATCTACTGCAACCTACATCCTTCTGAATCTGCTTGGTGTATTCATCTCTTGGTCTCCCTCTACGGTTTTTACCCTCCACGCTGCCCTCCAATACTAAATTGGTGATCCCATGATGCCTCAGAACATGTCCTACGAACCAATCCCTTCTTCTAGTCAAATTGTGCCACAAACTTCTGTTCTCCCCAATCCTATTCAACACCTCCTCATTAGTTATGTGATCTACCCATCTAATCTTCAGCATTCTTCTGTAGCACCACATTTCGAAAGCTTCTATTCTCTTCTTGTCTAAACTATTTATCGTCCATGTTTCACTTCCATACCTGGCTACACTCCATACAAATACTTTCAGAAACGACTTCCTGATACTTAAATCTATACTCGATGTCAATAAATTTCTCTTCTTCAGAAACGCTTTCCTTGCCATTGCCAGTTTACATTTTATATCCTCTCTACTTCGACCATCATCAGTTATTTTGCTCCCCAAATAGCAAAATTCCTTTACTACTTTAAATGTCTCATTTTTCTAATCTAATACCCTCACCATCACCCGATTTAATTCGACTACATTCCATTATCCTCGTTTTGCTCTTGTTGATGTTCATCTTATATTCTCCTCTCAAGATACTATCCATTCCGTTCAACTGCTCTTCCAAGTCCTTTGCTCTCTCTGACAGAATTACAATGTCATCGGCGAACATCAAAGTTTTTATTTCTTCTCCATGGATTTTAATACCTACTCCGAATTCTTCTTTTGTTTCATTCACTCCTTGCTCAATATACAGATTGAATAACATCAGTGAGAGGCTACAACCCTGTCTCACTCCCTTCCCAACGACTGCTTCCCTTTCATGCCATTCAACTCTTATAACTGCCATTTCGTTTCTATACAAATTGTAAATAGCTATTTTCTCCCTGTATTTTACCCCTGCCACCTTCAGAATTTGAAATAGAGTGCTCCAGTCAACATTGCCAAAAGCTTTCTCTAAGTCTACAAATGCTAGAAATGCAGGTTTGCCTTTCCTTAATCTAGCTTCTAAGATAAGTCATAGGGTCAGTAATGCCTCACGTGTTCCAATATTTCTACCGAATCCAAACTGATCTTCACCTAGGTCGGCTTCTACCAGTTTTTCCATTCGTCTGTAAAGAATTCGCGTTAGTATTTTGCAGTCGTGACTTATTAAACTGATAGTTCAGTAATTTTCACATCTATCAACACCTTCTTTCTTTGAGATTGGAATTATTATATTCTATTTGACCTCTGGGGGTATTTCGCCTGTCTTATACATCTTGCTCACCAGATGGTAGAGTTTTGTCAGCCCTGGCTCTTCCAAGGCTGTCAGTAGTTCTAATGGGATGTTGTCTACTCCCGGAGCCTTGTTTCAACTTAGGTCTTTCAGTGCTCTGTCAAACTCTTCACGCAGTATCGTATCTCCCATTTCATCTTCATCTACATTCTCTTCCGTTTCCATAATATTGTCCTCAAGTACATCGCCCTTGTATAGTCCCTCTATATACTCCTTCCACGTTTCTGCTTTCCCTTCTTTGGTTAGAACTGGGTTTCCATCTGAGCTCTTAATATTCATACAAGTGGTTCTCTTTTCTCCAAAGGTCTCTTTAATTTTCCTGTAGGCAGTTTCTATCTTACCCATAGTGAGATAAGCCTCTACATCCTTACATTTATCCTCTAGCCATCCCTGCTTAGCCATTTTGCACTTCCTGTCGATCTCATTTTTGAGAGGTTTGTATTCCTTTTTGCCTGCTTCATTTACTGCATTTTTATATTTTCTCCTTTCATCAATTAAATTCAATATTTCTTCTGTTACCCAAGGATTTCTACTACCCCTCGTCTTTTTACCTACTTGATCCTCTGCTGCCTTTACTACTTCATCCTTCAAAGCTACTCATTCTTCTCTTACTGTATTTCTTTCTCCCATTCCTGCCATTTGTTCCCTTACGCCTGTCCCTGAAACTCTGTACAACCTCTGGTTCTTTTAGTTTATCCATGTCCTATCTCCTTAAATTCCCACCTTTTTTAATCTACAGTTCATAACCAATAGATTGTGGTCAGAGTCCACATCTGCCCCTGGAAATGTCTTACAATTTAAAACCTGGTTCCTAAATCTCTATCTTACCATTATATAATCTATCTGAAATTTGTCAGTATCTCCAGGCTTCTTCCATGTATACAGCCTTCTTTTATGATTCTTGAACCAAGTGTTACCTATGATTAAGTTGTGCTCTGTGCAAAATTCTACCAGGCGGCTTCTTCTTTCATTTCTTAGCTCCAATCCATATTCACCTACTAAGTTTCCTTCTCTCCCTTTTCCTACTACCTAATTCCAGTCACCCATGACTATTAAATTTTGGTCACCCTTCACTATCTGAATAATTTCTTTTATTTCGTCATACATTTCTTCAATTTCTTCATCATCTGCAGCGCTAGTTGGCATATAAACTTGTACTACTGTAGTAGGCGTGGGCTTCGTGTCAATCTTGGCCACAATAATGCGTTCACTATGCTGTTTGTAGTAGCTTACCCGCATTCCTATTTTCCTATTCATTATTAAACCTACTCCTGCATTACCCCTATTTGATTTTGTGTTTATAACCCTGTAGTCACCTGACCAGAAGTCTTGTTCCTCCTGCCACCGAACTTCACTAATTCCCAATATATCTAACTTTAACCTATCCATTTCCCTTTTTAAATTTTCTAACCTACCTGCCCGATTAAGGGATCTGACATTCCACGCTCCGATCCGTAGAACGCCAGTTTTCTTTCTCCTGATAAAGACATCCTCCTGAGTAGTCCCCGCCCGGAGATCCGAATGGGGGACTATTTTACCTCCGGAATATTTTACCCAAGAGGATGCCATCATCATTTAATCATACAGTAAAGCTGCATGTCCTCGGGAAAAATTACGGCTGTAGTTTCCCCTTGCTTTCAGCCGTTCGCAGTACCAGCACAGCAAGGCCGTTTTGGTTAATGTTGCAAGGCCAGATCAGTCAATCATCCAGACTGTTGCCCCTGCAACTACTGAAAAGGCTGCTGCCCCTCTTCAGGAACCACGCATTTGTCTGGCCTCTCAACAGATACCCCTCCATTATGGTTGCACCTACGGTACGGCTATCTGTATCGCTGAGGCACACAAGCCTCCCCACCAACGGCAAGGTCCATGGTTCATGGGGACGGAGGGGGGGGGAGGGGGGGACGAAGAATGAGGTGCTCGAATTAAAAAGTGGTTACGATAGAGATGTAGTCTTGCGCCCCTGGTGTTAAGTCTATACGTCGAAGAAGCAATGGCGGAAATAAAAGGTAGGTTCAAGACTGCGATTTAAATTCAAGGTGAAAGGATATCAATAATAAGATTCACTGATGACACTGCGAGCCTCAGCGACAGTGAAGAAGAATCACAGGATCTGCTGAATGAACAGTCCAGTGAGCACAGAATATGGATTGAAATTAAATCGAAGGAAGTGCAAAGTAATGGGAAGTAGCAGAAATGAGAACAGCGAGAAACTTATCAGGATTGGCGATCACGAAGTAGATTCAAAAATGTGTTCAAATGTGTGTGAAATCTTATGGGACTTAACTGCTAAGGTCATCAGTCCCTAACCTTACACACTACGCAACCTAAATTATCCTAAGGACAAACACACACACACACCCATGCCAGAGGGAGGACTCAAACCTCCGCCGGGATCAGCCGCACAGTCCATGACTGCAGCGCCTTGGACCGCTCGGCTAATCCCACGCGGCACGGAGTAGATTAAGTTAAGGAATTACACTACCTAAGCAGCAAAATAAGCATTCACGGACGGAGCAAGGACGACATAAAAAGCAGACTAGCACTTGGAAAAATCGAATTCCTGACCAAGAGAAGTCTGTTAGTATTAAACATAGGCCTAAAATGTATATTTGGAGCACAATAATGTATGGTAGTGAAACGTGGACTGTGGGAAAAACGGAACAGAAGAGAATCGAAGCATTTAAGATGGGGTGCTACAGACAGATGTTTAAAATTTTGTGTACTGATAAGGTAAGGAATGGAGTGGTTCTCCAGAGAGACTCGGCGAGGAAAGGGGTGTATGGAAAAGACTGAAAAAGAAGTGACAGGATATACGGCATGTGTTAAGGCATCAGGGAATGGCTTCTATGGCACTAGACGGAGATGTAGAGGGTAAAAACTGGAAAGACAGATTGGAATACATCCAGCAAGTAACAGAGGACATGGATTGCAGGTGCTTCCCACTCCAGACAGCCTCCGTCATTTTGCTGTAGAAATAACGAAACTCCTGGACTATATTTAGTTCCATTACTTATCACCTGGTTAATTCAACTATACAAACAATACCTTCAGGTCCAGCAGGGAAGGTGGGGAAGAGGGGGAGGTTCAGGGAAGGAGGCATATGCAAATGGAATCGCAAATTGTATTCCCATTAAACAACTAAGTCATGTGAAATGAAAGACGCATCAGCTAAATTTCGGATAGTAATAATCAGTCTCGAGGAAAGCCAAACTATAGCTTTCACTTTAAAAACGAGACAAATGATCCGAACACAATGAATGACGGCAACACATCTTGTGTTTTAAATTCTGGAGCACAGACGATAGACAAAGGTTTCTGCCATGGTTACCGTCTCCTGTACTACTTTCATCTCCCTTTGGTTTACTCTGTCCGTATTCTGTGCTCATCCCACTCAGTAGGTCCTGTAATTCTTCCTTACTTTCAGTCGTCTACACTCCAAAATTCACCATACAATGCAACAGTGCACGGCGGAGGGTACCTTGTACCACTGCCAGCCATTCCCTTTCCTGTTCTGATTTACCTTGTTTCGCCGTACTTCTATGTATGTCAGCTGCAGTACGGTCATTTTGCAGTCTACAGCAATGGCCGGTACTCCGAATTTTCGCAACAGTGTTTTGCGAAAAAACGTCTTCTTTCCATTTGGGTTCACGAAGCACTTTCATAGTGTTTGCGGTCTGGTAGAACCTACCGGTAAAAAACCTAGCAACACGCTTCTCAATTGCTTCGACGGGCAGCATCAATGCTCGGTACGTTGTCTCCTTAGATGAGCTACGCTCTCTTAGAACGAAACCGAGCATTCGCCTTCCCTAAAACCGATCGTACATCTTCGTTCCACTTCATGTCGTTATGCAACGTGATGGCTAGATATTTAATTATCTTAACTTCATCAAGCAGCATACCACTAACACAATTTTCTACCTCAACGAACCCATAGATTGTTTTTCCTGCTAATCGTATTAACTTACATTTCAACATATTTGCAGTAAGCTACCATTCATCAAATCAAATTGAAATTTTGTCCAAGTCATCGTTTATCTTCCTACAGTCGTTCAATGACGGTACATCCCGGCAGAACAGTGTCACCAGCAGACAGCCGCAGATTGCTCACTCTCTACGTTTGAATGTCAACGTATACAGAGAACAAGAGCTGTCCTTTCACACTTCCCTGGCGCTCGCTTGCTGATAACATTGTCTCAGATGAACACTCGCTGTCGTGGACAACGTACTGGGTTCTATTACCCAAGAAGTCTTCGAGCCACACATATATCGGAGAACCTATACTGTAAGCTTAGACCTTTGTTGACAGCCAGCAGTGTGGCATTCTTCAAACACTTTCCGAAATTCTAGGATCGCGGAATCTACGTGTTCCTTCATCCATGGTTAGTAGGTTATCGAGGAACACACTGGAGATATGTTTGAGTTATCTACAAGATTGAAATGTCATTGGCGATTCTTATCACTGATAACCTTTCACCCTGAATCGTAATTTGTGCCACTGAAACTTTCTTTTATTCTCGTCAACGCTTCTGCATCTACTGTACATCTACATGATTACTCTGCAATTCACATTTAAGTGCTTGGCAGAGGGTTCATCGAACCACAATCATACTATCTCCCTACCATTCCACTCCCGAACAGCGCCCGGGAAAAACGAACACCTAAACCTTTCTGTTCGAGCTCTGATTTCTCTTATTTTATTTTGATGATCATTCCTACCTATGTAGGTTGGGCTCAACAAAATATTTTCGCATTCGGAAGAGAAAGTTGGTGACTGAAATTTCGTAAAAAGGTCTCGCCGCGACGAAAAACGTCTATGCTGTAATGACTTCCATCCCAACTCGTGTATCATATTTGCCACACTCTCTCCCCTATAACGCGATAATACAAAACGAGCTGCCCTTTTTTGCACCCTTTCGATGTCCTCCGTCAATCCCACCTGGTAAGGATCCCACACCGCGCAGCAATATTCTAACAGAGGACGAACGAGTGTAGTGTAAGCTGTCTCTTTAGTGGACTTGTTGCATCTTCTAAGTGACCTGCCAATGAAACGCACCATTTGGCTCGCCTTCCCGACAATATTATCTATGTGGTCCTTCCAACTGAAGTTGTTCGTAATTTTAACACCCAGGTACTTAGTTGAATTGACAGCCTTGAGAATTGTACTATTTATCGAGTAAACGAATTACAACGGATTTATTTTGGAACTCATGTGGATCACCTCACACTTTTAGTTATTTAGCGTCAACTGCCACCTGCCACACCATACAGCAATCTTTTCTAAATCGCTTTGCAACTGATACTGGTCTTCGGACGACCTTACTAGACAGTAAATTAAAGCATCATCTGCGAACAACCGAAGAACTGCTCAGATTGTCACCCAGGTCATTTATATAGATCAGGAACAGCAGAGGTCCCAGGACGCTTCCCTGGGGAACACCTGATATCACTTCAGTTTTGCTCGATGATTTTCCGTCTATTACTACGAACTGCGACCTTCCTGACAGGAAATCAGCTTGAGCAGTAGAGGAGAGAGACTGCTTTCCTGTCTTACACCACTTTTTTTAAACGATCTTTTTTCTTTCCGTCTTCCATTATTGTCATTCCCTATTGGCATTTACAAATATGTATATTGTCGTGTTTCCTTTAATCGCAATAGATACTGATGTAGGATTTTTTTTTTACCAGTAGACCCTCACGTGCGGTTCCTTAAAGAATCCACATCATGTATAAAGTAGCTTCAAACGTCTGACTATTTTAAAAATGAGTTAACGTGTTAAGTATTTGACGTTAAGCGTATACGCGAGAAAAGGTTTATAAAACGTTTGATATTATGTGCGATCTTTCTTGAAAGCCGCTAAGTGCCCCCATTGTCAAACACGGGATGAATACAGCGTGATTAATTACGTGCCGTGAGTTACACTGACTCGTGATATTCTCAGTTAGTAGCTTTGAAACTTTTATCAATGGGTTAACACACCGTAGGATTGCACCTCTTCGTAAGTCGCTTATGACAGCATTTGAAGTTTTTTAATTCGGTTGATAATTTCATGGACTACTGAGAATCAAATTTTTGATGCCCCTCAAGTTGCTCTATAGGCCAACCTGTAACAGCGACTGTAAACCTGTGTTTGTGTGTGTGTGTGGGGGGGGGGGGGGGGGGGGGGAGTGCACGCCTGTATGTGGAAGGAAACTGGAAAGTGAGCAGCCCATAAGATGTAAACGAGGCCCACCAGGAGGACAGACCGCCGTGCGTACGTCACAGCACCTGACACTGCACGTCTTCCGAGTGCCAGCAGCCGTCTCCTGCGCGAGGAGAGTAACTGTTTCACACGATTGTTAAACTTCATTGGAGATCACCATCAGCTGTTTATTTTTACGCTCAGTGCTGCCAGTTTCGATTAGTAGACCCATTATCAAGCCCAAGCAAAGCGAAACCAACTTGTCACTTCACTTTGCCTCAGCTTGATAAAATGTTTAGTGAGCGAAACAGGTAGCATTGGCGTAAAAGTTAACAGCTGATGGTAATCTACAATGGAGTTGCACAATTGTTTGACAGCTGTTAAGCCCCCACCTCATTACAAATCTATGTTTAGGTCGTAAAGCGTGTTCAACAGTGTGTCTAAAATGACGCGTTTCCCAGAATCTTCTACTCCCAGAACTGAGCACTAAAATTGCTGCTCAGATTTCCTCTGCTTTTCCTGTAAGTTTCAACTCGCAGTCCCACACCTCAGGTCTTCAATTAACGCATCTGACTTTCCAGAACTCTTCGTAACTTTAACACTCCGTGAGCAGTTGCACATTCAGTACTTACACCTTCAAAGGACACTCTGGCACCAGGTTTCAGTTGGGTTACCAAATGGCAAGATATGTCGGATAAGTGACAGAAGAGCCACATGCTGCAGTCGTGAACGCAATCTGAATGCTTGATCAGGAAGACCATCGTCAACGCTTCAGTGGTTCGGAATACCGCTTGCAACTCATTCCCCACTGCTGTTACGACATCCGTCCTACACAAAACTCAATAAGCAATTTCTCTTTCCGGCGAAGGCCTTCCGCAGTCATAACGTTCGGATGAAGTATTGAGAGGAAACGTCCTGGCGACGGACGTATTAACGTGTGCGCTGAGGCACATATCCTGTGTTTTCCAAACTGGAAGCACAAACTGTCTGAAGGGCGGCCAACTGAAAGGGGCAGCGAAATTGGACCCACGAAGTGGTAAAGTAGCCAGAAGGCCTCGTCTGTCTTGTGCACGTAGCGGAGAATCCAAAAGACAAATACAGTTGAATCCGTAATACGTCAAGTAGAATACCGACAAAATAGCTCTAGAAATAGGTATTTTTTCCGCACAGACAATTTTTCATAAATACATAAACTTATTTTCTCCCCTCGTTTGAACTGAGTCTATGGATGTGTTAACAACTAACCTCATTTTCAAATAAAAATGTGAAATTAAAACACGTTCATGTAGTATACTTATGCGAGCAGTTTCAGTGTTCCACTAATCGATCGTCAGACCCCATGGCGAACGTGTAAGAGGAATCCAACCTCATATGCAGTCAAATAGAGGCTACAATTAAGTCTGTGGTATCCGTAGATTTCTAATTTCAACAAAGCGATTCCTTTTCATCTACTGAAGACTGCTAGTCGTCATTTCAATCGCATTATTACAACTAGAGGTCTAAGAATACCTGTTACTTAACGCTGGTACCTATTTCGGCTGGTTGGATTCCTCTTACATTTTTGTCATGGGGTCACAAGACATCCGTTCAAGTTCAAAACAATCTTAACATCTGTGGTCATCAGTCCCCTAGAACTTAGAACTACTTAAACCTAACTAACCTAAGGACATCACACACATCCATGCCCGAGGCAGGATTCGAACCTGCGACCGTAGTGGTCTCGCGGTTCCCGACTGAAGCGCCTAGGACCGCACGGCCACACCGGCCGGCCGTTCAAGTTCATCGTTGGTTCTTTGACTCAATTTTTTTTTCTTTCTTTTTTATTACAGAGAGCACGCAGCACTCTGACCGAACACGCTGAGCTACCGTGCCGGCGTTCTGCCCACTACAGTCATTACTCGTGGACATGTCGGAAAGAACAGATACCATCTCCATTTATAGTTAAGGCTAACCAGCCATTGACCTCCTCCGGTACGGATGCACACGCATTGCCCGAACTCTTACGGGACTCGGTCAGATTGTCTGCCGCGAGTAATGAGTGTAGTTGGCAGGGGCACTACGAATGTAGTGTGTTGACATTAATTTGTGGATGTGGGTCTCACGGAGAGCGTGCAAGGGATAAAACCTTGTAGTCGCACAAACCTCTGGGCTCTCGGTGGCTCAGATGGACGCCGGCACAGTAGCTCAGCGTGTTCAGTCAGACGGCTGCTCGCCTTATGTAATAAAAAAACTGAGTAAAAGAAATCAAGGATCAACTTTCAATGGATGTCTTGTGATGTCCGCCCAGACCAAACGCAACGAACAATACCGAACAAAATGTGAAAAAAAGAAAAAGATGGATAAAGCGTCTTCCATGTAAGCAGGGGATCCCGAATTCGAGTCCCGGCCGGGGCACACATTTTCAACTGTCCCCGTTGATGTATATGAACTCCTGTCGACAGCGTAAGGTCTTTATTTAACTATCATTTCTTTTGCCTGAGTCTTGGGAATATGTATGTGTGACCACTGAACGAACCATCCCGTGACCAACTATGAGCTGTACACTCACATGATTTATCGGGTCGCATTCGCACCAATCCTACGTAGCCCACCTTCTGGCCCCTAATATCAGAATTTCATGTAAATATCTGTTATCAGAATGCACATTACCTGTGCTAGAACTGAGTGAATTTCTTGGATCACCGGCCTTTCGATAGAGACTATTGGAAAAACACAGTGTTACAGAAGTACGTTTTAAAATTTTGAGAGACTGTAGAGGGTGAAATTCGGGACGTTTTGCAATAAGGAACCTAAAGCCGGAAATGCGAAATTAATTTTTTACAGTAATAGGCGGCGTCTGATCTATCAACTGGGTACCTGCCCATTCATCCATTGACGTTTATGTTATTGCTGCCGATGGAAGACTAAATTCACAACTAGTCTACCTGAGCCTGCGTACAGGCAGTTGTTTATATAGCTCTTGTCGTCCATCAGTTCAACTCTCCCAAACACTAGCGCTACTCTGTAAACACGCAGCTAGTAACGTTACTCAGTGTACAGTTGTTTTCTTATGGAGTTTTACGTGTTGTTGTTGTTGTTGTGTTGTGGTCTTCAGTCCTGAGACTGGTTTGATGCAGCTCTCCATGCTACCCTATCCTGTGTAAGCTTCTTCATCTCCCAGTACTTACTGCAACCCACATCCTTCTCAATCTGCGAAGTATATTCATTTCTTGGTCTCCCTCTACGATTTTTACCCTCCACGCTGCCCTCCAATACTAAATTGGTGATCCCTTGATGCCTCAGAACATGTCCTACCAACCGATCCCTTCTTCTAGTCAAGTTGTGCGACAAGCTCCTTTTCTCCCCAAGTCTATTCAATACCTCCTCATTAGTTATGTGATCTACCCATCTAATCTTCAGCATTCTTCTGTAGCACCACATTTCGACACCTTCTACACTCCTGGAAATTGAAATAAGAACACCGTGAATTCATTGTCCCAGGAAGGGGAAACTTTATTGACACATTCCTGGGGTCAGATACATCACATGATCACACTGACAGAACTACAGGCACATAGACACAGGCAACAGAGCATGCACAATGTCGGCACTAGTACAGTGTATATCCACCTTTCGCAGCAATGCAGGCTGCTATTCTCCCATGGAGACGATCGTAGAGATGCTGGATGTAGTCCTGTGGAACGGCTTGCCATGCCATTTCCACCTGGCGCCTCAGTTGGACCAGCGTTCGTGCTGGACGTGCAGACCGCGTGAGTCCCAAACATGCTCAATGGGGGACAGATCCAGAGATCTTGCTGGCCAGGGTAGTTGACTTACACCTTCTAGAGCACGTTGGGTGGCACGGGATACATGCGGACGTGCATTGTCCTGTTGGAACAGCAAGTTCCCTTGCCGGTCTAGGAATGGTAGAACGATGGGTTCGATGACGGTTTGGATGTACCGTGCACTATTCAGTGTCCCCTCGACGATCACCAGAGGTGTACGGCCAGTGTAGGAGATCGCTCCCCACACCATGATGCCGGGTGTTGGCCCTGTGTGCCTCGGTCGTATTCAGTCCTGATTGTGGCGCTCACCTACACGGCGCCAAACACGCATACGACCATCATTGGCACCAAGGCAGAAGCGACTCTCATCGCTGAAGACGACACGTCTCCATTCGTCCCTCCATTCACGCCTGTCGCGACACCACTGGAGGCGGGCTGCACGATGTTGGTGCGTGAGCGGAAGACGGCCTAACGGTGTGCGGGACCGTAGCCCAGCTTCATGGAGACGGTTGCGGATGGTCCTCGCCGATACCCCAGGAGCAACAGTGTCCCTAATTTGCTGGGAAGTGGCGGTGCGGTCCCCTACGGCACTCCGTAGGATCCTACGGTCTTTGCGTGCATCCGTGCGTCGCTGCGGTCCGGTCCCAGGTCGACGGGTACGTGCACCTTCCGCCGACCACTGGCGACAACATCGATGTACTGTGGAGACCTCACGCCCCACGTGTTGAGCAATTCGGCGGTACGTCCACCCGGCCTCCCGCATGCCCACTATACGCCCTCGCTCAAAGTCCGTCAACTGCACATACGGTTTACGTCCACGCTGTCGCGGCATGCTACCAGTGTTAAAGACTGCGATGGAGCTCCGTATGCCACAGCAAACTGGCTAACACTGACGGCGGCGGTGCACAAATGCTGCGCAGCTAGCGCCATTCGACGGCCAACACCGCGGTTCCTGGTGTGTGCGCTGTGCCGTGCGTGTGATCATTGCTTGTACAGCCCTCTCGCAGTGTCCGGAGCAAGTATGGTAGGTCTGACACACCGGTGTCAATGTGTTCTTTTTTCCATTTCCAGGAGTGTATTCTCTTCTTGTCCAAACTATTTATCATCCATGTTTCACTTCCATACATGACTACACTCCATACAAATACTTTCAGAAATGACTTCCTGACAATTAAATCTATACTCGATGTTAACAATTTTCTCTTCTTCAGAAACGCTTTCCTTGCCATTGCCAGTCTTCATTTTATATCCTCTCTACTTCGACCATCATCAGTTATTTTGCTCCCCGAATAGCAAAACTCCTTTACTACTTTAAGTGTCTCATTTCCTAATCTAATTCCCTCAAAATCACCCGATTTAATTCGACTACATTCCATTATCCACCTTTTGCTTTTGTTGATGTTCATCTTATATCCTCCTTTCAAGACACTGTGCATTCCGTTCAACTGCTCTTCCCAGTCCTTTGCTGTCTCTGACAGAATTACAATGTCATCGGCGAACCTCAAAGTTTTGATTTCTTCTCCATGAATTTTAATACCTACTCCGAATTTTTCTTTTGTTTCCTTTACTGCTTGCTCAATATACAGATTGAATAACATCGGGGAGAGGCTACAACCCTGTCTCACTCCCTTCCCAATCACTGCTTCCCTTTCATGTCCCTCGACTCTTACAAGTGCCATCTGGTTTCTGTACAAATTGTAAATAGCCTTTCGCTCCCTGTATTTTACCCCTGCCACCTTTAGAATTTGATTCAAATGGTTCAAATGGCTCTGAGCACTATGGGACTTAACATCTTAGGTCATCAGTCCCCTAGAACTTAGAACTACTTAAACCTAACTAACCTAAGGACATCACACAACACTCAGCCATCACGAGGCAGAGAAAATCCTTTTCCCCGCCGGGAATCGAACCCGGGAACCCGGGTGTGGAAAGCGAGAACGCTACCGCACGACCACGAGATGCGGGCTTAGAATTTGAAAGAGTATTCCAGTCAACATTGTCAAAAGCTTTCTCTAAGTCTACAAATGGTAGAAACGTAGGTTTGCCTTTCCTTATTCTTTCTTCTAAGATAAGTCGTAAGGTCAGTATTGCCTCACGCGTTCCAGTATTTCTACGGAATCCAAACTGATCTTGCCCGAGGTCGGATTCTACTAGTTTTTCCATTCTTCTGTATACAATTCGTGTTATTATTTTGCAGCTGTGGCTTATTAAACACATTCTTCGGTAATTTTCACATCTGTCAACCCCTACTTTCTTTGGGATTGGAATTATTATATACTTCTTGAAGTCTGAGGGTATTAAACTGCAGTATTATCTAGTTTCATTTAGCATATCGAATGAGTAGAAAGTTCAGTGTGGCAGATTAATTCACATTCCCGGCTGTAGGTTCCTCATTGCAAAATATTTCAACAACCTCCTCCTCCTCCTCCTCACGAGTTTACTGATGTCCACTATGAAATTATTCTCTCTCTCTCTCTCTCTCTCTCTCTCTCTCTCTCTCTCTCTCTCTCTCTTTATCTATCTATCTATCTCATATTGCTGACGTCACTTCATCGTGTTTTATCGTAACAGCTAAATTAGGGGCATTATTCGTGTAAAACAATCGAGGCTCGAAACATCGATATTTAATCGTGCTAGCAACCTATTCGACATTCTTATACATATACGCATAGCAAATGCCGAGAGAGGTGGCGTCAGGGAATATCCAGGCATCCCTTTCCAGTTATTCTCTGCCTAAAGTTGTCTGTGAGGTACCACCTGGTCCGACGATCCAAGTGGGCGTAAGTCGACACACTGTGGGATCGTATGATTGGGATAAATGCTGTTTCTTTTAGGCGTTTCCTCGTCTTCATTCGCGAAATGCAGTCTTTTTCTCCTTAGTGTCTCGTCTTACAGAATGAGCCGTGGATTCGTTAGTTGTGGCCTGCGAGTACTCACCCCTGCTTGGCTGGAACGTTTTCTGCTGCCCGTGAAGCCGTAACCCCATACATGGGGCCCAGTCCTTAGGCAAGCAACTAAAAGCGGTTTTTTTTCTGCTTTTCGCTGCGTAATGAATAGTTCATTAAATTTCTCTCATGCAGTCGCGCAAATAAAATTTCTTCCACTGATATTTCGGTTGCGTATCGTCAGGCTACCTTGAGAGTAAATTGCAAGACTGACTTAGTTGAAGATGGCCGGACGATACGCGGCCGAAATATCATTGGACGAAATTTTATTTGCACTATTGGATGCCCGAAACTTGATGAACTAAAAGTGTTCTCCGTTAAATGCAGCTTGTTACTTTCTAAACTTCCTTGCCCTTTTTTAATGTTTAAATTTCGTTGCTACTTTATCATTCGAATGTTCTCAACAATTTCGTTGTTGGAAATTTCGGAAATTTGTGGTAAGTTCTTATGGGACCAAACTGCTGAGGTCATCTGTCCCTAAGCTTACACACTACTTAATGTAACTTACAATAAGGACAACACGCAGATACCGATGCCCGAGCGAGGACTCGAATCTCCGACAGAGGAAGCAGCGCGAACCGTGACAAGGCGGCTACCCCGCGTGGCATTTCGTAGTTAATGCATATAAAAATAGAAATACTGTGAAGCACGGTAGTGTTATCTGACTTCTCTGTCCACACATTTCCTAATCTACCTAATAACGAAAGTTTACGTAAAGAATAAATTATTGTGGAACAGGCTGCAAAATACACTTTGGAAAGTTTACAATTAATACATACAATGCGGAGATAAACTTTTGGCTTAATTTTTATGCGGTTTTAAATTTAGCGGAACATCAGAATTCGGGCAGGTACAAGGCTGTGGTCGTCTTTGCTTTGCCATTGTTTTACACTGCGAGAGGAGGACTGGCCGCGTATATGCGGGGGGGGGGGGGGGGGGGGGGGGAGGTGTCGACCCGGGTGGGAGATGAAGCTTCTTAAACCGTGTAGGGGCCTGGCATATGAACACACGTGCAGCGAAACCGGAAAGTAAGAGACAGTTTGAGTGGAGAGAGATCCCCTTAGACGCAGGAGGATGGACTCGTCCCTGTATCTAAAGGGGCGAGCGAGGTACGAAATTGTCCATTAATGAAGATATTGTTTGGATGAGGAATATTCGTAACATTCTCGTAATAGCCGATCAATGGGGTCATAAGTGTTAGTCACAGCTGGTGCAACAGAAGTATTTCAGTTAAATTTGCTACGAAAACTGACTTATCTGACATCACCGGCGGGGAAAAGTTTACTAATAGTTGTAGAAGGGCCTTGATTAAGTGGAATGCGATGAGGGTTGCTCGAGCGCAGACCGTGTCGCTGGCGGCGGTCGAATTTCAATGGAACTATAAGCTGAAGTATTAGTTTTATATTCCATTCCTTAACCGCGTCCAACACGAACATTGTCGCAACCCCACTTTCCGTAACAGGTAAAAAAGTATCAAACTCAGAAATTGTTCCGCGGCCGCAACTAGGAGCTCGCAGTCAGAAACAGCTGGAGCGTTGCGGCATCGTTTGAACTAACTTTTTCAAGCTGTCGAAATCCTGGTGCCGAGCGACAAACAGGGCTTGTACACAGAAAGGAAGGGAGGCTTGCGCTGCTTTCGTGACTACATCGAAGCCAAACACTAACAGACGTCAGAGGAGATGTTCTAGAATGCTTCCTAATATGGTATGGTCCAAAAAAGCGACCTTTGTGAACAATATGAATATGGGTCCGTACGCGATGTAGAGCAGAGGAGGTCGGAATAATAACGAGACTAACTGCTATCCCGATTTCTTGAGATTCACCCCGAGTTCTGTACTTTGGAACACTTTCTGCTTGCAGATGAGCCGCTGTGTCAAAACACACACACACACACACACACACACACACACACACACACACACACACACACACACACACATACACACACAATTATAGTCATCTAAACTCAGCAGGCAGATGTCGGCACGCAGCTCTCATACTTAGCAAAGGAAATGTGCCACGAGCGCGAGAGATTGGGAGAACCTTCCCAATTAGGCGGCTTAACCTGCCCTTTGGTGGTCTCCCAGCCGTTCATTCCATAGACTTTACTCTACTTATATAATTCTGACAATCGCATAGAAAGTGACTTTGGTTAGTGAACAAAAGGTTAATTCAGAATGGCGACAGTAATTACAGACTTGCCGGCCGCGGTGGTCTCGCGGTTCTAGGCGCGCAGTCCGGAACCGTGCGACTGCTACGGTCGCAGGTTCGAATCCTGCCTCGGGCATGGATGTGTGTGGTGTCTTTAGGTTAGTTAGGTTTAAGTAGTTCTAAGTTCTAGGGGACTGATGACCAGAGCAGTTGAGTCCCATAGTGCTCAGAGCCATTTGAACCATTTGAATTACAGACTTAGACGGGACTACGACGAAAAAAGCCTATGACGCTGCACTGCGTCATTGCTCTGTGGTATGGTAAGCACGGCCAGATCCGCATCTATAGGATTACTATGCAAATCACAATTAATTTCCTCGCGGGGGTTTCGTCGAACCACCTTCAGACTGTTGCTCTACCGTTCCACTCCCTAACAGCGAGAGTGAAAATCGAACGTTGAAATCTTTCCGTGGGGGCTCTTGTTTCTCTTATTACGATAATCATTTTTCCCCTACATCGATGAGCAGCAACAAAATATTTTCGCATTCGGAGGAGAAAGTCTGGACAACTTTCGCGAAAAGATCTCGCCCCATCGAAAAATGCGCCTCTCAATGATTCCCACTCCAACTCTATTATCATATCAGTGACACTCTCTCCCCATCTTTCGCGATAGTACAAAACGAACTGTCCTTCTTCGGACTTCGATGCCCTCCATCAATCCTGTCTGGTAAGGCTCGCGTACTACACAGCTATAATAGAGGGCGTATGAACAGTGTAGGCAGACTCATTATTGCACCTGTTGCATCTTCAAAGTGTTCTGCCAATAAAACGCAGTCTTAGGTTTGTCCACCCCTCAGCATTATCTGTGTGTTCGTTCCAGTTTAAGTCATTTGCAATTTTAATTCCCTGGCATGTAGTTGAACTGATGGTCTTTGGACTTGTGATTTACCGTGTAACCTAAACTTAACGCATTGCTTTTAGTACTCACGGGTCGCCTCACTTTTCATCATTTGGCGTGTATTGTCATTTTTTGGACCGTATAGAAATCTTGTCAATCCTTTTGCGATTGGTATGATGATCTGATTTCTATACGATAAACGACAGCAACACCTACAAACAATCTACGAGGGCTGCTCAGATTTTCTTCTCTGTTGTTTATATATATTAAGAACAGCATATGAACTCTAACACATCCCAAGGATATCACTTCTAGAATGAGATTTTCACTCTGCAGCGGAGTTCGCGCTGATATGAAACTTCCTGGCAGATTAAAACTGTGTACAGGACCGAGACTCGAACTCGGGACCTTTGCCTTTAGCGGCAAGTGCTCTACTACTGCCAGGAAGTTTGATATCACTTCTGTTTTACACTGTTTCTTCCCATCATTTAATGCGAACTTGTGACCCTTCTGATAGGAAATCATGAATCCAGTCCCACAACTGCGATGATACACCGTAGGCATACAGTCTGATTAGAAGCCGTTTGTACTTTCTGAAAGTAGAAAGCTAGGTGTGTTTTACAAGAACGATATTTTCTGAATCCGTGATGTTTATGTGTCAAGTGGGCCCCTTGCAGTGACCACACCCATATTACTCTCAAACCGCTTCAGTGTCAGAACAGTTCTGCATATGAATTGTGAAAGAAGGCAGAAATATTAATAACGTGGTTGACTAAGGTATTCTTTGTTGGTAATCAGCATACGACTGTAGTCATAAAAATTCACACACCATTTCTTCTCACTTTAAATTACTCTGATGATCTTTTAAATTTATCGTGTCGCACTTTAAAGAAATAGAAGTACGTCACTTTAATGGCTGACGGTTGGTTTATGAACAGGTGCTCAACTCACTCGCTGTAAACGTTATTTTGTTAGAATATGTCAATTCGCTACGTTTCCAGAGTCTGACTCGTTACATCAGGCCCTCCGTCTTTTCTAATATTGCTTGTAGATTGTCTAATACAGCATCAGTGGCTCTCCGGCTGGCAGTGGTCGTGCTGTTAAATATATTTCGTGTACTAGACCAATTAGTTAATCACACGAAAATCATAACGACATCCCTTTAGCAAAACTTGTCTATAGTAATTAATCGTAGAAAAACTGATGAGTTGCTTATTCCGTTTACGTTTTGATTTATTTTTATAAATGTCGGCAGAGAGAGAAGTCTTCTGAGAATTTCGCGGTCAACGTAGATGAAGTCTACATTTCGTAAAGCCCCGCGTGGTAGAATATTTCGTCCAGGCGTTGTTGAATGGCATTGAGTGTTTCATCTCCCACTTGTGCCTAAAGGAGGAAGGCGGTTACCCGGCATTACAGGCTCCAGTGAAGGCTCCTTGGAATTCTGGTGTTACAAACACATTGCTTCGATTATGAATTTGATACATACATATAACAACGTACCTACAGAATAAAGGAGAGCAATAATAGTGTCTTTTTTTTAACCAGAAGATTTTGGTTTACATTGGTGCTCTTTCCTAGAAAAGAAACTGTATTCTTGAGAAAAACCGTGCTGACGTGATCATCTGGCCTCCTACGGAAACCGTAACCTTCTTCGGTTCTGTAACGGAGATTTACTGCTTTGGGTGTGTATCATATTCCTTAAGGACACTGTGATGAGTTATTATAGGGCAGACGACTCGCACCGTGGAACACCGAAGATATACACGCTTACTACAGCCTGACGAGTCCGCTATGGCAGAGCATTTTATTTACGAATAAGGATCATTCAATGAACTACAGTGACGCAAAGATTCTACCATCTCTTCCTTCTGGCATTCTATTTTAAAGGAATCCATACAAATCAGATTTACTGATAACTTAGTACATAGAGATAGTTTTAATTCGGGTAAGGCATAGAATAATTAAGTCTCAGAGAAGTCGTCAGCTTTTACCGCCGCCGATTAAACATCCACGAGCGAATCTAATGTCTGAACGCTTTAAGCACAGGTGGCGAGTGTGGAAGTGTACCTCTTTGACGCCGACCAGCGTCCGTGGCCGGTATGCGCAGCACCGTCAAGATGGAGTGTACTGATAAGGCCGTGCTTGGCCCCTTCTAAGTCTTGCGACTCTGAGGATGGCCAGACGATAAGAGGCAGAAATCAGTTTAAGTAGTATTTGCTCGACTGCAGGCCAGAAAATAATGGAGTTTGCCATTTATTTGCTAGCCAACAACCTCCTCCCTGGCCAATTCACTCAAGTGTACGAATGTATTCTCAAAACGAGCGCCACGTCAGCGTTTCCGCAATGGGAAAGGTAAGCGGGCTAGTTTTACAGGCTGCAGCATCTCGTAACACGCCGGGTCGTCTAACCAAACAGGTGAGTACGAGTCAGAGCGTTAAGCCTCAGGCACTCGGACCGTGCTCTCCAACGTCAACGTTGAGCGTGCCGAGTTCAACGTGCTCCTAATGGAAATGTGTGGCTAGGACCTCCCGTCGTGTAGACCGTTCGCCTGGTGCAAGTCTTTCGTGTTGACGCCACTTCGGCGACTTGCCTCTCAATGGGGATGGAATGATGATAAGGAGAACACGACATCCAGTGCCCGAGTGGAGAAAATCTCCGACCCAGCCGGGAATCGAAGCCGGCCGTTAGGTATGACACTCCGTCGCGCTGACCACTCAGCTACCAGGGGCGGACAACGGGTTGCTGAACGCTCAGAAACGATGCTACTTGCGCATACGGTACGTGGGCCCCATCGTGTTATGTGCGATCGCAGCGCGCTCCAGCGGCAGTTGTCGGCTGTATCTGGCTCTTAAACCACACTGTTTACGAAATGGACGGGGGCAAAATTCCCATATTAGCGCTATTGAAACGTATTTTTTTCCCTTGTCCATACGCTAGTCAGGCTGTTCTGTCTGTTGTATATATATAAATAAAAACTTCATCTTCCATAAAAAAATAAGGCAAAAAGGAAGTTCCGTGTCCAGTCAGTAAGGACATCGACTTATGGAAGTTCTATTACAAGTAGTGCGATATAAATTTACAATAGTTCACATCAGATAAAAATTATTTCTTCATCCTCATTTTTTAGTAAAACCCTAAGGTCGTTCTTATTTGGTCACTGTTCGTACTCAGTAGCAGAATCTCTACATGCGAATTAGAGAACTTAATAGAAAAAAGGGGCACAATACTTACTGCAATTAGTGTAAGGTGCCCTGTATATTAAGACAATCGAACAAACTCACACCTCAAAAAGAGAGCCCTTGTATTTACACTACATTGAATACTACAATATATACGAGGGTGGATTCAAAAGTTCTCGGAATCACCAAGTGAACAAAGCGTTAGCCCAACGAGTTGGTCACGTGATATTCATTGGACCGTTGCCTGTAAACACGTGCCACGCCAGTGCTCTTGGAAGAGAGCTGCTGCGGTGACGTGGCTCTGTTGTTGATCCCCCGTAGTGATCTGCGAAGATGGAAAAAAAAATTGAGATTTCGAGCAGTGATTAAGTACTTCGTAAAGAAAGGTATGAAAGCAAAGGACATTCATGGCGATTTCCAGAATTCACTGGGGCACTCTGCTCCTTCATATTCAGCAGTTGCCAAGTGGGCAAATGAATTTAAATTTGGTCGGGAGAGCTTAGATGATGATGATGATCCGCGCAGTGGTCGGCAAAGATGCGTCACTACCACAGAAATCACTGCAAAAGTGCACAAAATGGTCGTGGAGGATCGCCCATTGAAAGTTCATGAAACTGCTCGCGCTTCCTATATGTCGTCTGAAAGCAACGACAATTCCTTCGGCAGGAAAGGTCGTGGCATCAGTGTTATGGGATGCGAACTGCATTATGTTTGTAGATTATGTCCCCACTGGGCAAACAACTGCTGGAGAATACTATGCTAACCTCCTGGACAAATTGCAACAAATGATACGCGAAGAAAGGGCAGGTTCAGCAAGAACGAAAGTCATCTTCCATCAAGAAAATGCGCACACATGTGCCGTCGCCATGGCAAAATTACATGAACTAATGTATGAATTGTTACCACACCCGCCTTATTCACCTGATATGGCTCCATCAGACTTCCATTTCTTCCCAAAACTGAAAATTTTTCTTGGTCGACGAAGATTCACTTCAAACGAAGAACTGATAGCCGGAGTTGACAACTATTTTGAAAGTCTGGAGGAAACTCATTTTCGAAATGGGATCAAGACACTTGAACATCGTTGTACCAAGTGCATTAATCTACCAGGAAACTACATTGAAAAAAAGTTTCAGTGTTGTAACTACTTTTTTTATACCGTTCCGAGAACTTTACAAAACAACTCCCGTACTTACATTAAACTAACAAGAAAGTAACAGAACCTATTAAAAAGGCGAAGGATGGAAAAACATGTGAGTATACTGTACGAAACTGTAACGCTACCCGTTACCGTACCGTGGCCTCGCATGTTGAGAGTCCATATCTAACTTGTTACCATGCCCTGAAAGCTGTAACTGTAGCTATATTACTAACTGAAATTTGATTATAACGTATTCTACCAAGAACAATGCGTTTAAATGGATCCTCAACATGCTGTTGGTTTCAAATGGCCTACTCTCATCATACGCAAGTTACAACAATTCTTTTACCACAAATATGACTTTTCTTGTCATTTTATTATAACGAATCATATAAATAACGGCGGGTTTTCGAGAGCTCTCCAGTTTGCTGCTGCCAGAAACTGGCATATATACATACAGGCTTGAGCTGGAATCCAATATAGCACTTCACAACTCTGCACGGAAGGGAAATGGCGTGCGTATGACGTAGGTGGCGTTCTTCAAAAATGGTTCAAATGTCTCTGAGCACTATGGGACTTAACTTCTGAGGTCATCAGTCCCCTAGAACTTAGAACTACTTTAACCTAACTAACCTAAGGACACCACACACATCCATGCCCGAGGCAGGATTCGAACCTGCGACCGCAGCGGTCTCGCGGCTCCAGACTGTAGCGCCTGGAACCGCACGGCCACTCCGGCCGGCGGCGTTCTTCCATTGGTTGACATTGAACCACACGTTCGGAATATCTGACATGCTAGATAGTGCTCAGCGCGTTCGGAAATACTTCGCAACGACGTCATGACCTCAGAAACTCGGCACGCTCAACGCTCGGTCCGTGTGCCGAGGGTTTACTGTGCGTGCCCGTAACTTGGCTAGCCTCTTAGAGACATTCTTTTGTGGTAACTGATAGCAACCGTTAATAAAATGAAGAATTACGTGAACAAGATGCAGCTTTTACAAAAATTTGCTTCGACCTCTTCCCCACCGCCCTTCGTATCCGTGGCAGGGGCCGGTATCCTGTGTTCAGGCCTCCCCTTGACTGGTCACTCCAGACAGCGCACTGCAGCTGGGCCGCCGGCCTCAGATGGCAGATGTGACGCAGGTCCGTGCCCGCCACCGAGTTCCCTGACCAGCAGCAACGTGGAAGCAGGCGGCGAGCGGCGCAGCCGGTACGAGGCAGCAGTCAGCCAGTGCCGCTCCTCGTGTTGACACTTTTTCAGCGGATTCCGCGGCCGAACTGGTCTGCTGGCATTCCACGCGGCTGCAGCCGCTCTGCACGCACTACATCCGCGCCACATTCTCCGCGTGCCCGCTTCCACGCCAATGCCCACTGACCGTCTTACCAATTTTTTGCTGTCGAGAGCCCACACTTAAGCCGTTGTTACGCCGGATGATCCACCTACGGCTGACGTAGTCGCGGACGGGAAATCCAGCCTCGAGGAGACGCAGCGCCCGCAACAGTTGGGACGTGCCGGTTAAAGCGATTTGCGACTGTAGCGCTCTAGAGCGACACCTGCCTGGTTCACCTGGCCAACAAACCACACAGTTTGTTTACGAAAATGGACGGGTGTTGACGTCTTACGTTACCTCTTTAAAAACGCAGATTTCCTCCGTTGTCCATATCCTAGTCATGTAGTTCCCTCTGTAGTATACATGAATACACTACTGGCCACTAAAATTGCTACACCACGAAGATGACGTGCTACAGACGCGAAATTTAAGCGACAGGAAGAAGATGTTGTGATATGCAAATGATTACCTTTACAGACCATTCACACAACGTTGGCGCCGGTGGCGACACCTACAACGTGCTGACATAAGGAAAGTTTCCAACCAATTTCTCATACACAAACAGCAGTTGACCGGCGATGACTGGTTAAACGTTGTTGTGATACCTTGTGCAAGGAGGAGAAATGCGTACCACCACGTTTCCGACTTTGATAAAGGTCGGATTGTAGCCTATCGCGATTGTGGTTTACCATATCGCGACATTGCTACTTGCGTTGGTCGAGATCCAATGACTGTTAGCAGAATATGGAATCGTTGGGTACAGGAGGGTAATACGGAACGCCGTGCTGCATCCCAACGGCCTCGTACCACTAGCGGTCGAGATGACAGACATCTTATCCGCATGGCTGTAACGGATCGTGCAGCCACGTCTCGATCCCTGAGTCTAAAGATGGGGACGTTTGCAAGAAGGCAACCATCTGCACGAACAGTTCGACGACGTTTGCAGCAGCATGGACTATCAGCTCGGAGACCATGGCTGCGGTTACCCATGATGCTGCATAATAGACAGGACCGCCTGCGATGGTGTACTCAACGACGAACCTCGGTGCACGAATGGCAAAACGTCATTTATTCCGATGAATGCAGGTTTTGTTGACAGCATCATGATGGTCGCATCCGTGTTTGGCGACATCGCGGCGAACGCACATTGGAAGCGTGTATTCGTCATCTCCATACTGGCGTATCACCCGACGTGATGGTATGGGGTGCCATTGGTTACACGTCTCGGTCACCTCATGTCCGCATTGATGGCACTTTCAACAGTGGACGTTACATTTCCGTTGTGTTATGACCCGTGGCTCCACCCTTCATTCGATCCCTGCGAAGGGATAATACACGACCGCATGTTGCCGGTCCTCTACGGGCCTTTCTAGATACAGAAAATGTTCGACTGCTGCCCTGGCTAGCACATTCTCCAGATCTCGCACCAACTGAAAACGTCTGGCGAATGGTGGCCGAGCAACTGGCTCGTCACAATACGCCAGTCACTACTCTTGATAAACTGTGGTATCGTGTTGAAGCTGCGTGGGCAGCTGTACCTGTACACGCTATCCAAGCTCTGTTTGACTCAATGCCCAGGCCTATCAAGCCCGTTATTACGGCCAGAGGTGGTCGTTCTGGGTACTGATTTCTCAGGATCTATGCACCCAAATTGCGTGAAATTGTAATCACATGTCAGTTCTAGTATAATATATTTCTCTAAAGAATACCCGTTTATCATCTGCATTTCTTCTTGGCGTAGCAATTGTAATGGCCAGTAGTGTAATAACTTCAATATCTCATAAGAGTCGATGCACACGGGAGAGAGAGTGCCCTCAACACGGGAGGCCGTGCATCTAGTTGCAGTGAGGCGCTCTTTGCGCCCGTCTTCGGCGTACAGAGCCGAAATACCGCCCTCTGCAGCTGTCACGTGCTACCTAAAAAGATGTGTGTGGCAGTATCCGCAAATCCTATATGTTATATGCAAATTGAAGATGGAGAGGGGAACAAAAAGGAAAGGAAAGGAGAGGGATCATTGCTGTCAGTTGCACTGGGACATTACTCGCAATCGGCGGTGACTCATTTTGAGTACCGGACCGAGATTCGAACTCGGGATCGGGATCTCCGGGCTTACTAGGCAGGTGTGGTAACCCCTCCGACATCCGGGACACAGTGTTATCGCAACTGTAAGAATAGCAGTGATCCGTCCCCTGACCTTTCTTCCTCTCTCCACCTTCAATTTACCCAAAAAGAACTTCTGCTCAAAAAATGGTTCAAATGGCTCTGAACACTATGGGACTCAACATTTGAGGTCATCAGTCCACTAGAACTTAGAACTACTTAAACCTTATTACCCTAAGGACATCACACACAGCAATGCCCGAGGCAGGATTCGAACCTCCGATCGTAGCGGTCGCGCGGTTCCAGACAAGCACCTAGAATCGCTCGACCACAGCGGCCGGCCAGAACTTCTGCCTGTTGGCTTGTTGTCTTTAGAATATGAGCAACAATAGGTTTCCTGTGTAGGAAGTAGTTGACTCTGCTGCAGTTAAGAAGAAACGCAAAATACAGTAAAGATAAACAAAGCATTGGCGCCACCCAATAATTAGTTAGCAACTATATGTTTCCTGTAGAGGAAGTAGTTGACTCTGCTGCAGTTGTTAAGAAGAAACGCAAAATACAGTAAAGATAAACAAAGCATTGGCGCCATCCAATAATTAGTTCTCGATTAAGTTTAGGAGCTTTTCATTGCCATCACGGGACATTGCGAGCACATCCTGAGAAATTTCTGTCGTATGAACTCTGTGCAATACCGAAACCATTCTTTCGGTTGATTGGTACCAACATGAAGCTAATAACAGTGGTAGAAGGGTGTCTGTTACTCTGAGGTGGTTACAAGGCAAACTTATTTGTTACAGAAACGTGGAACATTTTACTAGGTTTTTAACGAGTTATTTGCTCTAAATATGAATGTCAGTCAACATAATAGAAGCTAATGTCATGCAAGTTTTCCCGAATGGTAAGAATTATGCGTGTTAACGAGGTTTCCAGGGGCTCAGAATTGACGAATTATCAGACTGGTTTTCACTTTCTGGAGCGGACGGAGAGGAACCTTGTGTGTAATTGCTATTTACCATAACTGGGGGAGCTGGGTAATTCGTTTCAAATGCGTTTGTGGAAAACTGCTAGGGTGGGTAAAAGGAAACTGGAGGAACATCGCATTATTATGCCACGGGTGCTGCAAAGTTTGCATAACCTCGCTGATGCACAGTCGTAGAAGTCAGTAGCTTATATTTAGCAACCACTTGCATTATTTCATTTTGCCTGAAGCCTGCTGTGTTCTGGAATAGTTGCCAGGTCTTTCACCAAAGATAATAAAGTTTATCCACCTCACATGATGCTTCGATTTAAAACGTTACACAGTTTCTTTATATATGTGTACAAGTGATTTCATTTCAGATTTATATAACCTCTTTTCCTTGGTAAAGCTGTATTGTATCGGTATTATTTGCACTTCTCTTTGTTGCTGTTGCCAGGACACCTGACGAAACGCGTCACCAGCACAATAAAGGATTCAATACCATCTGGATCTGTGTTACTTACGCAACTTATCGACATTTTTAGGTACATAGTTGTCGCAAGACATTTTGTACTTCACGCAAGGCAGTGGCGCCTCAACGTGAAGTAACAGGAAGTGACGTCACAGAACTGTTACACCTCCACATCAATGTAGCTAACTCGCCCCCGACTGAAGATAACTTTACGCTGACTACAGCTACACCTAACGCCGAATTTCCTCTGTGACCGTTTTTTTTTTTTTTTTTTTAAGGTGAAGCGGTCACCAACAAGAAGATTGTCTTTAACACCACACTGCTCTACTAGACACGGTCTTATTTGATGTAGTATGCCGTTGCCTTCCTCCGACCCTTTATCGTTATAGGGAGACTTAGAAAAAAATATGTAACTCGGTGTTTTCATATTAACAAAGACTGGCAGAGGTGAAAGAAGCGATAAGTGACAAAAGTCGTTGGACTTACCGAGGATCGAGCCGGAGACTTTTCGATCCATAGTCTGGCACAATTGAGCCATCGACCCACACACTGCTTCATATTATCACAAAATTTCCTTTTTTTTTCCTCTTTCAAGATCAAAAATAATACAAGGTCTCGCTATCTTGTCAAACAGATATTAGAGGAAATAAATCTTCCACAGCTAAAGTTGTTTGGACTCGCTATAGTACAAAGAATTTTTCCTTTGCCGGAGAACAGGAACTGGGTACATTTGGCCTCGCGAGGGCAATTGACGACCTGCTTCAATGAGAAGTAGCGGCTCGGAAGCTATGCGGCAGACTGGGGTCTCACGTGCGCCTCCATACCGCCACAGATAACACAACACCGAGTCAGCACCGCGCACGCCACAGGCGCAGATGCGCGGAGAGGGACTGCGGGGTGGAAGAGGGAGGGAGTAGTATTTCGTGACCACTCTTCTTTCGAACGGTATTTTCCGTTTTTACGTAAATAAAATTAGGCATTTTTCAGTTACTATCGGAGAATAACTGAGACAGAGTTTAGAAATTGGCTAGGGATCCTACAAAATTACGAGTTATATTTATCACAGTGTACCTTACTTATCAGCTTTTGGACCTCATGGATGAAACTGCGGGTGACAGGCAGCTAAAAAAATTCCATCCAGTAAAGTCGCCCATTCATATGCTGACCGTACCTGCTACCAACAAGAGCCTTTTCCATTTATTACTTTCTCGTCGACTGATTCTTAGTTACTGCTCTTCATTCGGATATCATTATCGGATTCGTTTAACAGAGGAGATAGCAAGCAAGCGAGAGAGCGTGTGTGAGAGAGAGAGAGAGAGAGAGAGAGAGAGAGAGATACTGCCAAAGACATTTCGAGCGTGGATCCCAAGAAGAGTGCGCCAACGAATTACTTCCTCCCACATACGTCCCGCTAAATGGCCGCGACGAGAAAATCAGAGAAAGTAGAGTTCGCATGGAGAGTTACAGATATGTTTCTTCCCACGTGCTGTTCGTGGATGGAGCAAGAGGGAGAGGGGGGGGGGGGGGGACGCAGGCAGAATGGGGGTGGCGACGAGCGAATAACCCTCACGCTCACGCCCTTCCCGTCTCTCTCTCTCTCTCTCTCTCTCTCTCTCTCTCTCTCTCTCTCTCTCTCCCGACTGGTTTGATGGGCCCGCCACGAATTCCTCTTCTGTGCCAATCTTTTCATCTCAGAGAAGCAACTGCAACCTACATCCTCAATTATTTGCTGGATGTAGTCCAATCTGTGTTCTGCTACAGTTTTTACCCTCTACACCTCCGTCTAGTAACGAAGTTATTCTCTGATGTCTCAAAAGATGCCCTCTCGTCCTGTCACTCCTTTTTCTGAGCGTTTTCATGTATTACTATCTCGTCGATTCTGTGGAAAACTCTCATTCCCTGCCTTATCAGTCCACTCAATTTTCACCATTATCCTGTAGCACCAGATGCTTCGATTCTCTTCCGGTTTTCCCGCAGTCTATATTTCACTGCCATACACTGTTGTGCCCCAAACATAGGTCCTCAGAAATTTCTTCATCAGTTAGGGTCATGTGTGGTACTAGTAGACCTCCGTTTCTACCCTACTTCATTCTTTAGGCGGCACGTAAAATTCAGCAAACAGTCAGGTGGAGTTTCTAGCGCACCAATGACACCAGACGTAGATTACCCTCTTCTTTACGTGTGGTGTTATTGACAAATGACTTCCACCATTATGACAGTTGCGACGACGGCACGTCGTGTTGGGGGCCCGTTATTTCCTGCGTGAAAAGCAAAATCAGCCCGAATATACTTTTTTTTAAATTTATTTCCTTAGTTCGTTTGTGCACCTTGGATGATCAATACCATTCGCTTATTCTGACTGCCCGTCATTAATGGAATTGTGCTACGACTGCGGCCTACGCATAATCTTTTTGAATTTTCTTTTGGTGTTGGTATATGATGCAGACGACCAAGAAGCACGCTATTCCAAAGATTGGTACGGTTATTTGATTATTTCAATTGCGGGCCAGTGTTTCTCACCAAGCCAGAGTTGCGCCTTTGCGGTTCCTAAATGGAATCACTTTTTACTTTTTGTGTGTTGTGAAAATTATTAAATAAACACAGAGGCTTCGATAGCACGTAACGGAATAGATTTTAGTTGAGTGGAAGGAGAGAGATCACTAAATCTAACTGTGAGGCCTTCAGTTTTTGCTAACTAAATGTGTTGAGGTGTGGGTTAACAGCAGAATCTGTTTCGTCCAAGGAGTAAATTTATTGGTTCTCAAGGGCGTTCTCTCAAAGTCGTAACGTATACAGATGAGTCATTGACAGACATTTTGCTGACGCACACTCTCAATATCTGATTTACGCCCGCATCTCGTGGTCGTGCGGTAGCGTTCTCGCTTCCCACGCCCGGTTTCCCGTGTTCGATTCCCGGCGGGGTCAGGGATTTTCTCTGCCTCGTGATGGCTGGGTGTTGTATGATGTCCTTAGGTAAGTTAGGTTTAAGTAGTTCTAAGTTCTAGGGGACTGATGACCATAGATGTTAAGTCCCACAGTGCTCAGAGCCATCTGATTTACATAGCGAAACTCTAGAAGGTAGACCACATTTTACACGACACAAATTGAAGCTTCATTCTGTTCGTACCGTAGACTGAACAAGCATGGAAGTATTGCTTCTTTTCGCTTGGCCATTGTTGTTGCAGAAGGGCGATGCTAAGCAAGCGATTCTGCAATTGAACAACCAGCTGACTATCGGCGCAGAAAACATTCTATTGGCGGACTCTGATTGCCTTCGATCGCTCCTCCACGTGATAAATTGTCCTGACCAGTGAGACAAGGTTGATTAATCTCTCTTCTTGCACATTCTATACTGTTGCTTCCTGGTTGTATTCTGAATATGACTGCTAGAACGATTGTAACAAATGTAGCGTGTTACCTATGATGGGGGGGGGTTCAGATCAGCTCTTGTATAAGCTCACGATTTTTGCCCAATCGATGGAAACATTCACATTAATTAACTCTGGGAGTACGTGCGCAGAGCTATTGAAAGTGCAACAACCACATAGAAGTAATCGTAGGAAAGACTGATGTCTGTAAATTTATCGAATAGGGTTTCGTGGGAACAATGTTCTTTTTTTTCCAAATATTTCCATTTAAGTTCACTTCTTTGGATCCGTCACGTCTTTAACAGTGCATCACTGAATTTCTTCGAGCTTAATGAATACTCAAAATCCTGAAGCAATTCCGTCTTTTCTGCTGTTTCCTTTGCAGGTACAATCTCTTCTTACAATCACTCCAACCTGAAACAATGTCAAGAAGATCTCTGGTTCCTTTCTACGGTCAATGCTCGTCCCCTACAGCAGCCGATGATAGAAACCTAAGCAGCAGCTTTCTCCTCTCTCCGATTTACCACTTCCTGCCAGACCCTCTGCACGGCAATTTTACCTTAACAAAAGAAATCACAGAACAGTATTCGCTCCCCTCAGCATCTTTCAAGGCAGCGACACAGACCATTCTGTAAAAGGTGAACAGCACTCTATAAAACTTTGTGCCATGCTCCTAAATTCCTCACATTCTAAGCAGCTTCTGAAATTTGTTCAGCATTCTGCCTCTCACGATAATGGCTCTGCAGTTACTGACATAACAGGCTTTTGACATAGTAACAGTCATCGAGTTTGTTCCCTCTGCTAATTAAATATGACCTGTGCTACAGAATGGCTAACAGACAGCTCCAGGTCCATTTCAGTGATAGCCTGTTTCACCACAATCAGCAACCAAAATATCTACAGGTTGCATGGTTCGGACAATTGAGGAGCTACTCGACCGAATAGTAGGGGCTCCGGTCACAGAAAACCATCACAAAGATCGGGAGAGCGGTGTGCTGACCACACGCCCCTCCTATCCGCATCCTCAGCAGAAGATGACACGGCGGTCGGATGGTCCCGATGAGCCACTTGTGGCCTGAAGACAGAGTGCATGGGTCGGACACTGTCTATCAAGATGCTTCTGGAAAATATCGCTGTCAAGATACGAACTAGGAGGAACAACATCCTACATAAGCTGTGCGGAGCAAGTGTTGAAACACTGTGCATATCAGCTCTCTGACTCGTCTACTCTACACCGGAATAAGATGTTTCTGTTTGGCGCACACTCCGTATCCCTCTCACCCTCCCACGCTCTCCCCATCTCCCCCTCCCCTTCCCGCTCTCCCTCTCCCCTTTCCCTCTGCCCCTCCATCTCTACGCGCAGCTGAACAACATTACGATCAACTCTCGTCGAATGGCTGCCCATAAAGAACCACATTCAGTCTCCTGGTCTTCTTTCCGTTAGTACTTTAAATGCATACGAGGCAACCTGCACCTTCCTGCCCATCAAGACGCAGTTGTCCAAGAAAGAAACCGACTATGTTCAAGATAACTATCCACAAAAAGTATCATGCAACGCACACGCCTCAGTAACGATGAACACAATGCGCACCAAATCATGGCAAAAGTGCGGATTTCCTTTATAGATACGGTGAGGCTCCATCATTAAAAATGCGAATGTGTGGCAGCCAGGCAAGCCTTTCGCCATGTTTTTACAGAATGTCCCAATAAGGCATATCGTGGAATTTTCGCAGATTTCTTGACGGCAACGAACTACGCAATTGCTTATATTAAAATTGTAAATGTCTGTAAATTACATGTGTTTATATTTTGATGTTTTGCTTTAAAAACCACACAATCAATAAATACAGAGCGTACATAAAGTCCGGGGACACTTTCAATTACTTATTGCACAAGGACCAAACATTATAGAGATATCTTACACATGTCATTTTGAAGAGAAACCCTGAATGTTTCTTTTTTTTTTTTTGTCATGTATACCGCCACAGCGTAGTTTGGTAATTTGCCGATAGTCAGCATTAGTCGCCAACATGGCGAGTTGAGGTGCGGAGCGAGCTTTCTGTGAGTCGGAGATCGACAAAAACAACTGTGCTACAGCTGTGAGAGAAGTGAACGTGGAGCGCATCCGAAAGACATTCAGAAGGAGTCCAAAGAAATCGGTGCGTCGTGGATTCCGTGAACTCTAAATGGCTCTAATGATAGTGTGAAAAGCTCTGCGTCAAAATATCTGTACAATGTTTAGTTCTTTTGCAAATAAATAAAGTGTTCCTGGACTTTATGTACACCCTGTATGTACTTGTCTCAGCGGTGCCTCTCGTGTTGGTCCAGTCAAAAAGACTAAAAAAGTCGAACAGGGGAAAAGTTGGTGTAGTCAGAATTTTGTGAAGTATTAGCAGTGAGAGCATGAGCAACATACTAAAAATGCTGACGGGTGGGGCGAACCTTAGGGGTGTGAGAAGGAGGGGGGAGGGGGAGGTTTAAATGTCACCTTTTTACGTTTCCTTGAGTAGCTCGAAAAGCGCGGCTTAGCGGAAATGTTGCAAAATAAAACTATTTTAAGTTTCCTGAAAAAAGGTCCTATTAATTTTTTCTCCAGGACTAATAGTTACCGCGTTACAGGGGTTGGATGGTATTTTAATGGCAAAAATGAATGTTTATTGTTAAATTAAGTGGCACAAGAACAAAAATAAGTATACCACGTGTAAGCGCTGTTGACTCGCTTTAAGGGATAAATTGCGTTCTGGGTTTGTGACATGCTGGAATGGAAAGGTGTAGGGGGTGTAGTGGGGGGGGGGGGGGGGAGGGGTTGAGGGTAGACGCACGAGGGAAAGCGCGTCGCCTGGGGTCTGCAAACTGCAGGGCGAGCAGGCTGGACCCCGCTCTGTCACAAGAAACAGATACAGGGTGTTCCACAAAATTATACCGACTCATCAGCAACATGTCTTATGAATCAACTGGCCAAGCATTACGCTGACATTCCCCAGGGGTTATGAGTTACAAATAATGCTAACGTAAGAAACGCATATGGACACATTCTACCTAAATCTCTGCAGACTGTTCCACACTGCTGCAGCGGACACTGATTCTTAGTCATCCTGTACGGCAGCTGTAGCTTCCGGGAAAGGCAACCACCTACCGCTGCTCGTTTTACAGTTTACAGTCAGACTATACGATCCCAGCCTATCCTGTCTAGTTTTCTTTTGGGGACAGAGAAAGAGCTTCACTGAGCTCGTGTTTACACAGTGTAATTACTTCCAAATTAAATGAGTGCGTATTTTCATTGGCTGCGTGTGATTTTCTGTAAAATACGTTCCGCGCAGGATCATTAAGAATCAGTTTCTCCGCTAGCAGTGTAGAAAGGGGCTGGTTGGTTTGGGAAGCAAACGGACCAAACTACAGGGTCATCAGTCCCTTTTTCCCCGCATGCAAGCAGGTATCGGGTTAAACCGATCCCCAAAAGGGGTCGAGTAAAGTACCAAGGTGTGCAGATATTTAGGTCTATATACATTGCTCGCATTAGTATTATTAGTAACTCATATCTGCATTCCATGCAATGTTAACGTACTCTGTGGAAAACAAACACTCCCTGGAACTGTCACACATTGCGTCGCCAGTGATTCGTAAGGCGCGCACCATAAGGGACGGTATAGCTTCGTGGAACACACTGTAGTCGCTTCCTGTGAGGCAATTTGCAGGTCTAGGAAATAAGTGTATCTACGCCTCCCCTCCTCCCTCCTCCGCCCTGTTACACCTCCAGAACACGTTTTATCAGTTAACATGACCCTAAGGCTCGTAGATGTGGCACACGCCTTTTGTATTTGTTCTTAACCCACTCCATCTAACAATTGACATTTTATACAATAAAAACACTAGTTTTAATTGTCTGTAATTTTTCGGTCCATTCAAAGGGGAAATAATTAGTCGAGAGAAAAAATGAATTGATTTTTGTAGGAAATTCATTTTCGAGTTATTCATGAAAAACATGAAAATAACCTTTAAACGCCCCACTCTCAAGCCTCTACGTCAGGAGTTATGTTGTTCATGGCACTCCTTCCTACCACTGTACAAAAATTTGCGACTACACTATTTCTCTACCTCTCCACCCCCCCCCCCCCCCCTCCTCACCGTCCTTTTTTCCTTTGTGTACTGGACTGTGTGCCAAATCCACATGTATTTGCTTCTTTGCTGTCTATTGTAACAGGAATATGTTTAATCAAAATGCGAACATTTTTATCTACCAAATAAAGTAGAACATATAAGTCCTGTTATAATTGCCTAGGCTTCCGCGCCAGAATCAGTTGACAAAGGTCTTATGAGTATCATATCGTATCGCGTCATAACGCTTGTTTTTCCAGCACAGGTTTTTTACGTTATGACGCGGTCGGATACACATAAAAACTGTGTCAAGTGAGTCCCATTGTAAATTTTAATTGATATCTTTGTGGAGAGAACCATTTTAGGGGACAAAGTCGACACTATTAATGTGTGTGATTGGTCGACATTAATTGGTCAATATGGCAGGGTGGGTGTAGTGGACAAAGCGACAAGATGGCGCTTTTGAGGCAAATTTAGTCTTCTGACACACACACACACACACACACACACACACACACACACACACACACACAGACAGAGAGAGAGAGAGAGAGAAGGAAAGAGACAAAGAGAGAGAGAATTTATTGACAGTTGTGTCACACTCATTCACAGTGAAACAACAGTGAACCTAAGTTAATGAATATGTATATGCTACGTATTACACCAATACATCGCAACATTTGACTTGAGTTGCATTGGACTACAGAATAAATATTTACAAGCTTACACTATCTGGTCAAAAGTGGATTTACATTCAAAACTAGTATCGTTAGTGATACATGCTAATGTCTAACAACTAGTTTCCTAACGTTCAAGATGTTCTCTATGGTGAACTGCTGAAAAAATCACTTATGAATGTGTGTCTTTGTATGGGTGTATGTATTCCACTTCGTACACAATCTGATAAAAAGTATCTGGAAACCTCCATGTAATGCGGAATTAATCCCTACTTGTGACGAGAGCCGGTAGTATGAAAGGAGGCGTCAAGTCCCGTGTTAAAAGGGTCTGTCAGGAGAATGCAGTGACTTCGAGCGTGAACTAGTCATTGGATGTCCACCGAACGAAAAATCCGTGACATTTCAACCCTTCTAAAGCTGCCCATGTCGACTAAACTATTGGTGATGTGACTGAAGTGGAAAATTGATGGAAGAGCCACAGCTAAACCAAGACCATACGCACCACATGAGTTCCCAAGTGCTACCATCAGTCCAGGTAAGACAATAACTGGGTAGGGAATGAGAAAGAATTGGACCAGTGGTCGAGCAGCGCCTCAAACAGCCACACGTTTAACTTGTCAACTCTAAACGACGCTCGAGTGGCGTAAAGAGCGATGACACTGAACCGCAATGACCGAGTAGTAATGAATCACACCACACCTCATGGCAATGCGATGGAAAGATTTGAATTTAGTGAATGCCTAGAGATATGTGTAGTGCAAACAGTGAAGTATGGAGTAGCGTTAATGTATGATGGCGTTTCCGTCGTTAGGGTGGAGTCCCCTTGTTGCGCTTAAGGAAATGCTAATACGAGAGGATATAAACACATTTTACAGTATCGGTTCTGTGTACAGCAGAGAAAGAATTCTGAGACGATTGTTTGCTTCAGGATGACAATACAGCTGATGTAAAGCAGCATACTTGAGGCAATGGTTTGTGGACAACAACATTCCTTTTAGGTACTGTCTTGTCAATGGTCTCCAACTGAACCAAATGGAAAATCTGGATGTGTTAGAACGCAGACTTCGCTTCTGACCCCAGCATCGAACATTACTCTCTTCTCTAGTTTTGGTTGTTTTGGAATAACGGGCTGCCACTTCTTCACAAAGATTCAGGCGGCGCGGTGAAAGTGTCCTCAAGATAGTTCAAGCCCCCATAAAGGCGATGGATGTCCAGTAACAGGTGTAAGTGAACACTGTAATGTGGCTGAGAAAGTCACATAAAAGGTAAACAAAGGGAGTGAAATGCCCACTACATAACTAAACAGTGAATGAGTTATTATTATATGTGAGAGCTTTTCTTCGTGAGCAGTGGCGTTATAAGAAACACTCAAAGTGCTGAAACGAAACAATGTGAGTACAGTTAGCTTCGAAGTATTTGTTGAACGATTATGTATGAGAGAGAGAGAGAGAGAGAGAGAGAGAGAGAGAGAGAGAGAGAGAGAGAGAGAGAGAGAGACCAGTGAGTCAAAGAATTGCAGGTCAATAGGAAGAAAAATGCATTCAGAAATAAATCCAGTCTTTATCCTAAGATTCCATTTCATTTTGGTACAAACCACCCCACTGATTTCTCGCCGGAGTCCACGTATGCGAACGATGCTTATACAAGAACTCCTCAGTCTGTTCACGTCGGCAGCGCATATCGATTTCGGTACTGTCGGAATTTTAAATAGCTCTTCGTTCCACGTGGGCTGCACTCATATCACAGTGCGAAAGATATTACGTACCAGTCAAAGTTTCCGCGAGAACACGTCTGAAAATTGCAATAATTGAACGCAGAAAGTTTCTGAAATAGCGAGATTTGTCCTATCGCAAATAAATGGAGTCTTTAGAATGGATTAACGTAAAAGCGACTGACCGCCATTTGAATGTAATACGAAAACGAGAGTTTGGTAGTTCGTCGGTAAAGAAGTTGTTTAATGTTGTTGTCCTTCTCCTTCTCCTCCTCCGTTGTCATCGTCGTCGTCTATTCTCTAGCGCTTATCCCATCTATACTTTGCTCACCGTAAGAGTAAACCTTATGTAAACGAACTCAAACGCGATGATTCGTCAGCAGCCGTAGCACACAAACAATGGTATTGTTACGCTCTTGGAAGTAGGTCTTATTTAGGCATTAGGATTATTATTGCTATGTTACAGTAACAAACAAGATATTCTAATGTATTAACAGCCATCAACGTTTTTCTTTATCATACCATAGCTATGTAGTTTTTATTTAAAGAATTGTGTACAGTCACAGTATTTTTACTGTTGTTCTCTGATGGTCGCCTTGTTAATACCTTGTGTGAAAGAAGCTGACGCTGCTTCCTGCTCCGTACTGAAACACTGTTAGAAGTGGCAAGAAGGAGGTTATTCTCAATTTTCTTCACAAGTTCACAGAAAAATCGGCTTTAAAGGTTTTCTTACTGAAGTTGAGATGTTTTATAAATGGGGAGCTTAGTTGAATCAATAGCATCGTAGAACAATAAAATGGTGCGTCCATGGATCGCTAGTTGTAATCTCTCTTTTTTGTTCAGTTTGGAGTATCTGCATCTTCTAAACATAAAATTTATCAAATACACGGTAATTAGAATATATGTATTTTATGAAAAATGTTTTAGCTTCCATTGCAAATATAAGTTCTTAATTATTGATATCTTACAAAAGATTAACAAAGGTTGTGTAAAGTAACAAACATTTTAGGAGCAAAGCTCAAAAATGAAATACTCTTTATTTGGACTACGTCCATGCTTTTATGTCACAGATGTGGTCTCTCGCGAGCCATAATGATAGGCGTCTCAGAAACACGGGAAACAATTTTCAAGACGTCGAGCATACCGTACAAATGCTGCATTTTTACATTTGCAACTGTACCAGTGCAATATGAGCCCAACAGAACTGATCTGTAGCCAAGTTAACGGAGTTGTTGCGAGAAATAAGACATTTACAGCCAGATTCATTGGGACTAATGCGCGAAGTTTTATCACACATCACTGCCGAACGCTGGCACGTTACAAAACGACATGCCATGAAAGTAGAGGAGAAGGTGTGGCGCTTAGGTGGCTCCGTGGGTTCTGCTGTTGATAGACTCATTATCAACATTGCAAATGACAGTTCCAGTACTGAAATATATTTCTCGGACTCTGTTACCGAAGGAGTACACACATTACCAGACGTCCAAGCAATATTTTCAGTGGTTTCAATGTTTAACTATATATACAATGCAATCACTGCAATACGCTTTAGAGTCGCACACAGCTCGCGCAAAAATTAGAAATCTGCACCACTCTTCTTTTTAATCACAATATTGTGTTAGCTAAATGACAGTCGAAGATGTATTGTTCCTCTGCTCGTCTCTTTTTGCGTCTTAACTGCAACTGCTGACATCACCAGCTGGTTGGTCAGTGGTATCCAACTTCAATGCGCCGGTAAAGCTGTTGTCCTCTATTGTCGCCCTGTCTACGGGCGCGTAAAGCGCAGAATAAAGCAAATCCCTATTATAGTACTTAAACTCGCGGCAGCTTGGGTTCCGTTCCACGGATAACGAAATCCAGTGAGATTCCAGCAAACGCAGAATAATACATGGTGCAATGTTCACATCAGGTTTAGTCTCACGATGAACACAAATAGGATGAGGTCAGCTTTTTCAGAATTTGGCAAATTTTATTTAATTATTTGACGCCATTGCTGAATGCCACTTCGCATGCCAAAGTCTTCGAAGTAACCAAGAGAGGAAAGTCGCGTGTGCAATCTGTCTGTGACTCGTGTAAACTTTTTTTCATGTGTTCTTATTTTCAATGTCTGTGTACTATCTGAGGTGGCATTTGGGGACCTACTCAGCATCTGCTAAACGGCCGTGAGAGGCTGCCTGAAAACCACGCCTACGAGAACACGGCTAGTGACATAACTCGATTTCCCAGAAACTTCGCTTAGTAGGAGAGGGGTTAAAATAAGTGAACACGTGTCTCGGCTTATCCATATATTATCATTTCTGAGAAAACGGCGGTCAAAGGTTTCGAAGTAATTTATGTGCCTTTAGCGAGTGAACGGGACAACCGATGCGGTAGCACAGTGGCTAATGTCGCGGTTTCACACTTCTACACCCCATCTTGGAAGCCCAATTATTACTTTTAAACTAGTTTTTTCCATTTAAAATTCCTGCAGTGTATCTTGATACATAATCAGTTGCAAGAACGAGTTGTCGGTAAAGTAATCCGTTATGGGTGGATTACCGCGAAACTAATCCCAATGTGTGAAATCAGCAGCAATATTAATGAAGTTTCATTCCCAAATGAGCTTTATACGAAGAAATGTCACTGTGGAAAACCTGTCTTAATGCGACACTTGCGGGGTTAGGAATTTCTGTTTTGAATGTTTCTACGATCGGTATCGTCGAAGAGAATGCACCAAACTTTCCTGGTGGATAAACTTAAGAATTGATATAAAAATTGAAGAAAACCAAGAATTGGAAAAAAACGACAATTGAAAAACAACAAGAACGGAAAAAAATAAGAATTTAAAAAAATTAAAAATACTTTTAAAAATAATAATTTAAAAAATAAGAAAAAATAATTAAAAAACAAAAATCCGAGAAATTAAAAAGATGGTAACCTTTGAAAATAATACACACATACGTTACCTAAATGTATTACACTTATTGTGAAATGCAGTTGTAATTTTACAATTAATATAAAGCACTTTTATCCCCTAACTTGGTACCTTCTACAGACACAGGTAGGTAGAAGAAAAAATAAAATAAAACAATATAGTTTAGAACACGAGGCGTAAAAGTGAGAAGTCGCAACGCTAGCCATTACGCCAGAGTTTCCGCTAATAATATCATGTACTGAAAGGTATCCAAGTTACGTCAAGAACTTTGGCCATCGTTTTCTCACAAACAGTCGAGTTCCCGCCAATAGTCCGAGTGCGTGTTAGCTTGTTTTGACTCCTCCCTCTTCCACTGAACGAAGTTTCTCAAAAGGGAGGATATGGCACTTGTGTGTTCTCCTCGTCAGGCTGGTCGGTGTGTCAATCACTGGTCGTCAAATCGCCAGGCGGATTCGATTCTTTCTGGCCCACCTCCCAGTCTTCAAGCCAGTGCGCTTGCGTTATTCCATAAGAGCAAGCTCTCGTAAGAGATGTACAGTTTGCTTACCCAGATAAGGATGAGTAAGGCACCTGACTGATGCCTCGTTCAAGGAATGATTCCAGCAGTGGGCTAAAGTGACGTAAGGAAACCACAGGAAACACACAGTTGGAAGGCCAAACGCACATCTGAATTCCGTAACACCGAATACTATTCCAGTATTTTAACCAGTGCGCCACATCTATCTGCAAAATCTGTGTAGACTATCTGGGATCATAGTCTCTCATAAACCAAACTCGAGGAACGGATATGTAATACGATTCTATGCAAGCATCTACTACTTTACGTATAGACACTGCCGCATGAAGTATGTTGTGGCCAGTTTCCTTAGGATTCATGGCGCATGTCTAGTTTTGAATGAAATACATTCAACGCTGATTGAGAGAGAGAGAGAAGTCATGGACTGTGCAGCTGGTCCTGGCGGATGTTCGAGTCCTCCCTCGGGCATGGGTGTGTGTGTTTTTCCTTATGATAATTTATAAGTAGTGTGTAAGCTTAGGGACTGATGACCTTAGCAGTTCAGTCCCATACGATTTCACACACATTTGAACAACATTTGAGAGAGAGAGAGAGAGAGAGAGTTGGTAACGCCCCCTACGTAATGACATTGCCCAACAGCTGAAAGCTAACAGCCGAAAAGGATCACAGCAGAAAATCTTAAATTAGGTAGTCCCACGCAAATCTATGTACCCAAGTCACTCAGTGACTGCAGTGTCTGGTATTTACTGGCAAGTGGAGCGTAAGTAAACAGTGTGTGTAGTGCGCCAGTTTGGATGGGCACTACTGTCTATTTCTCCGCTTGAGCGAACTCGGGTAAGCCATATTTACGTTAATAATTTTAATATATATAATTCTTTTCTGTCTGTTCCACGTAATCCGAACAGAATGCAGACAAGGTGTTCCAGCTGAGCCGGCTGGAGTGGCCGAGAGGTTTTAGGCGCTACAGACTGGAACCGCGCGACCGCTACGGTCGCAGGTTCGAATCCTGCCTCGGGCACGGATGTATGTGATGTCCTTAGGTTAGTTAGGTTTAAGTAGTTCGAAGTTCTAGGGGACTGATGACCTCAGCAGTTAAGTCCCATAGTGCTCAGAGCCATTTGAACCTTTTTTTTTTTTTTTTTGTTCTAGCTGTGTTATCACCGAAGCAGCATCTGGCGATGCTGGTACTACAGCAGACAGAGCCGATGGTTTTCATTGGCGAGGACATCGCTCCACCATTGTCTTGAATCGCCGTATTGGTTGTTAATGAATAGAAAAACAAAATATATTGTAAAAAGTAAACAGCCACTCTTTGTATCTCGAGCTGTTGCCATGTACAATATTCGTGAGACAGCCCCTTATTGTGAAAAAATAAAACTACCAGTTATATCGTTAAAAATGAAATCTGGTGTTGAAGTTTCTCTTGAGTGACTAAGTCAAGAGTTATTTACATGAAAATTTATCCTTTTTGAAAACCTTCAAGTTGGAAGTTGATACTAAGAACTAACCTGAAAAGTAAGTCCACAGAAGATACTGATGTATTTTCGAGAAGTATTTCGTTATGTAAGTCGGAAGCTTGGTGGAAGAGTTTCTCATAGTTTTGATTTGGTATGTTTATGAACAGTGCTCTGTAACCAGCGATTTCTTTAAACTCAGTGAGTCAAAGCGATAAAACAGAATTTTTTAAGTAATTAGTGACAAATCGCCGCAATTTTAAATAAAACATACTAGAGGTCAGGTTTGATCAACATCCCACCAAACTATCGATGTCGGAGTAGACAGATTACATGAATTTCGCCGGTGATATTCAAGGACGTAACTATTTCGTCGCGCAGAAAGTGGCCCTCGAAGTTAATTAAATACGTACTCAGCTTGCATAATCAAGGTTAAGTGACTGAAATATGACGGCTAACGATGTTTGCGCCATCGCGAAGTTAAACAATACCTCTGAATGATAGAATTTTTTTCAAGTTTACGCTTCATTGTTTTACGTAACTTTCTGCAGCTTATGTCATACCTTGACCGTATTATATGCGCAGATAAAACAACCATGTGCAATTCATTCAGCGGAATCCAAAATAATACTACAAATATAAAGCCATATTAAAGAAGAAACAAAATTTCGAATGAAGTTTCGTCCCAATCTGATAAACACGTCCACGTTTGCCAACCGAAAAGTATTCCACAAGTATAACGTCTCCTAATTTGAGACATTAAAAACTGCGTGATTTCTGTAACTTATTACTAAAATGTCTGAAGTATACAATAATTTCTTGCCGACCGGAGTGGCCGTGCGGTTTTAGGCGCTACAGTCTGGAGCCGAGCGACCGCTCCGGTCGCAGGTTCGAATCCTGCCTCGGGCATGGATGTGTGTGATGTCCTTAGGTTAGTCAGGTTTAATTAGCTCTAAGTTCTAGGCGACTGATGACCTCAGAAGTAAAGTCGCATAGTGCTCAGAGCCTTTTGAACAATAATTTCTTACATCAGTCTGAATAATATAGCTATCATCCCTGACAACTACAATTATAGATAATATCGTTCCTTGTTCGATAAAAGCGGTCGTAACAGTTGCTACGTCTTCTGTCTGACTTCTGCTTCCGCTGTTCTTGGAAAAAGTCATTTACTGGTGTGTTTATGTTTTAATTATTAATACATATGTGAAATGTTAGCCTTATCATTGGAATAGCCTTCCGACCCCTCATGTCAGTGTCTTGAACGTTTAAACCATTTCTAGAAATTTGTAGCTGCCGCGCCATCAGCAAACAGAACATAGCTGGTGTGCAACGATCAGCCACCATTACTCGGCAATTTTAAATATTAGGAAAATTTCATGTCTTTTCCACAGGAGCAGCCACAAAGCAGTTTAAACAATCTTTTAATAATAGCTTGCATAATAAAGACTTTATTTTATTACAGTGTAAGTATTTATGGTATTTTCGATCCAGGTTAGATAAAGCAGCTTTGGCCTTCGTTACGAACGAAACAATCTTAAAACATATAAATTATTTAGGCGCCTCTTATAATGAAAGTGAAGCCACCAACAAAAAGTAATGCAAAGCCAGTGTTTTATTCATTTTACATCATCTTATTTCATTGGTTTGCCTACGAAAGTCTGACCTCTATTATATGCAAGTTTAAGTAGTTTATAGGCAGACTTGGTGTCGGAATATTAATCAACGGACCCGTAAGCAAGAATAAAATGAAATAAAAGGAAGATAGCTTATTCACGTCTTAACACACCATATCGTCACGGGGTATCTCATGTTGCATCGTCATAAATAATTGTTTGCAAATAGGTTTTCAGCGAGGAAGAAAGCTGTGAGGGTGGATGCTTTCCTTTCAAAAAGTCTTCGAAACACTTGCATTCGTGGTGTAAAAATATGGTACCGAACTGTCTCAACCCCGTTTCTCAGCGTCATCTTCGACCGAACGAAGTGACTCAGTGCTCGTCACAGGATTCATTCAGGAGAAGTAGGGTTCGAATCCTCGTGCGACAGTACAGATTCAGATTTGCGAGTTTTCCTTAAACAGAGTACATCGAATTACAGGATGGTTCCTCTGATAAGGACAGCGTCACGCTTGTCCGCGCTAGGGCGCCGTCTCTTACGACCTGGTTGTCGATAACCCATAACAAAACCGCTAGAATCTAGGCTTTATACATCGCTGGAATCTCTCAATGCATTTATTTTGTGTTAAGTTTTTCATCCCTCTAAGGTGAAACACGCATATTTAAGAATGAAAAAAAAGCTGTTCTGCTCGTTGTTGCAAATAGTTTTAAACGAGCGTACAAACACTTCTAAGTTGAGCAAGTTTCTCAGTTCCAACGTTTCGTATTCCATGTACATTTTTTAATGTTATAGTGTTTTAAAGATTTTATTCGCGCCTGCCTGTACATAAAGAGTCTAGAGCCATAAACGAAATTAAATGATAATAATATAATCTAAATCTTAGAATAAACACGCTGCTTATGAATGTTAGAATGGATTTTGATTTCCCAACATATCTGGATGTAACCAAACTAAAGACAAATAAACCTGTTTGCTCTTCCCTACGATCACTCATCATCTTGTACCGGCCTATACTTCGTACCACGAAGTTCACCCTTAAACTCTGATTCCTGTTGTTTGGAAAACAGTTCGTGTCAGTCAGACATTAGTTCAACAATGCCTCGTGTTAGCGTTTATTTCGTCTTGTATACGGTAAGATCTCAATTTATTTAAAACTACCAATGATTTTCTTTGGTAGTTGTACACAAGATAGCAAGGATACCATCTTGAAAACAGTGTAACGGTAGATAGAGGGGTTGGAAACTTGTGAAACCTAGATCGAAATGAGCCGTGTTGTGCGCTATCGTCAAAGAAGCGTCCGGGGCTATTATGGTAGTTTATCATACTTTAAAATTTAAAGGGTCTAAGAAGTGGAAACAGTCTTACGCCAAGGCAATGGGCAAGAAATGTTAAGTCGAATTTTCCTTGAAATGTGTGCTTATGTTACAATGTCAAGGCTAAATCTGACATATTAATATCTAATGATTTACTTACGTAGTACAAATGAACAGGGAACAGAAGATAAGATTGGAAGGGGTGGCTGAAATGGCTGCTTGATACACAAATAGTAAACTGGAGTGTACTTACAAATGAATGGATAAATGATTGTCAGGCGAAACACTACCTATACACCTAATTGTATGAAATCTGTATAAAGCCAAGATTACGGCGCACAGAAGAAATTCACAAAAATTTTATCATACACATGAAGAATAACAGATTTTAAGGTGTGTATTCCTTGTAATGTATTATTGAGGAAAACTTTATTCGGCCGCGAGTGCCCATTGCTGCTGATAACATTTGTTACTATAAATGGAACCATCCTAAAGACCGTAGACAGTACGAAATTCAGTCGCCAGTTCACATTGTATGAATTGTACAGTATGTCATAGCTTTCTGGTCTACTACGTTTGGCACAGTACTTTCTTGCATTTAGCATGTCATATTTTACCTAGGCGATTGCGAGGGGTAAGCAGAAGATTACCTTAGTGTGTGGTGGGTCCCTCATTTTTGTACCGTGCAGAACGTGACTTCCTAGTTTGACCAAGCAGTTTATGAAAAGCATTAAAAATTTTCCACTATGGAGAAATAGATAAAATAGCAAGATTCTGTCAATCACGACTTGCAGTTGATATTGTGCCGCTGAGATGGGCGGGCGTGGATGTCTGGCGAAGGTCTTGAGAGACTTCTGCCCTGAAAGTGTCGTGGGAACGTGTAGTACTGTATAAGTGCTCTGACGGTATGGTCCTGTTTTCTCTATTTGGGCTGTGACCATTAGAATAGGTTGTAGGGGGTAAACCGAATGTAGGTGTGTATGGATGCGCCTTAACCAGACCACCAAATATATCGGAATCAGGCCTTCTCTGCATCAGCATGATAGTGCCCTGTCCACAAATCAAAGACCGTACAACTGTGGCTCCAAGAATATCAGGTGTGTTTAGTCAACGAGTCTATTCAAAATCCCCACCTCCAGCGCCTCAAACACCTATCGGACAAACTACAGCACGAGCTAATGTCACAGCATACCATATCAAAACGCCTATAAGCCTGGCAACACTTCATGCTTTAGAAAAAAACTAATCATTCCTCCTAATTGTATCACAATTTATATAGAAGTGTTGCCTGCAGATCAAACGCTGTATCGGTAAAACACAGTTTTGGAACGAACAACTAGAGAGTCGCAAACTTTACCACATTGTGTATCAGTATACTGGGGCGAAATCCATCGTAGGCGACCAATGTAAGAACACTACGACCACAACCATCGATGGAAACATAACAGACCAGAAGACATACTTGCAAGGACCTAACATCTACGGCCAAGTACACGCAAACACAACGGTATAGATGAGCCCTGTTAATCAGCCACCATTACTGGATATCCAGTTGGAACACACTAGCCGAAAAACTTTCACCACGCAGGGAAGCCCTACCATACACTACATGCACACAAGCTATACACCCTCCCCCCCCCCCCCCCCCCAATACAGTGAGATGATCTATGGCCGATCTTCCATTAATATATAACTATCCTGATTGTTCCAGTAATGCAGCGGCTGCAGCAAACCGGGATACATCGCCATCGCCTGCCACGGTAATGATGCATAATACCCACACTAACAGACCCAACCTTGCATGAACTATCGCAGCTAGTAAGCCACTACTGCTCTTACTACCTACCCCACTGTCGCAGAGGTTTTTCTCCCTCGGCACGAGCCTTGGCACTTTTTTCCCCTCTGCTCTTCAAATCGCTACCCTCACTCGCGTTTTGCCCACTATCACCTGATGGACCGTGTTATTGCGTAGTCTTACCCAGACGCACGGATAACATCACAACCCAGCATCCTGTGAGCCACCTGTTAGATAACGAGCATGTTGACGGAGGTGACAGTAGAACTTTTGGTTTGGCCACCTCGTTAGTGCGGGCGAAACAGTTCGGAACGTGAAATTTTGAATCAGAAGCTAGCGTTAGTTGACTTCATCCTCTGCCACATCTTTAAGAAGAATTATAGCGCATATTTTACAACAGATCAGTTCGCCCAAAAAGCTTATAACCGTTCAAGCCCTTAGAATCACGGAAACATATTCAGTCTTGATAGCACCGCAGTTTCCTGGAAAGCCTTGTCTGAACGCTTTAATAATATGAGGTTCTACCAGCATGATTCTAGTATATACAACGAACAGCAATGGAATTTCCAAAGCAATGTCGCCATGTGATTCGTCAGTCAGATGCACGACCATGAAAAATGAACCTAGGACCAATACGTGGAATTTATCTACATCTACATGGATACTCTGCAAATCACATTATCTGGCACAGGGGTCACCGATCCAGCTTCACGATTCTCTGTTATTCCAATCTCGTATAGCGCGCGGAAAGAATGAACACCTATATCTTTCCGTACGAGCTCTGATTTTCCTAATTTTATCTTGGTGATCGTTCCTCCCTATGTAAGTCGGTGTCAAAATATTTTCGCACTCTGAGGAGAATGTTGGTGAATGGAATTTTGTGAGAAGATTCCGTCGCAACGAAAAACGCCTTTCATTTAATGATGTCCATCCCAAATGCTGTATCATTTATGTGACACTCTCTCCCATATTTCGGGATAATACCAAACATGCTGCCCACCTTTGAACTTTTTCGATGTACTCCGTCAGTCCTATCTCATAAGGATCCCACACCGCGCAGCAGTATTCTAAAAGAGGACAAACAAGCCTAATGTTGGCAGTCTCCTTAGTAGATCTGTTACATTTTCAAAGTGTCCTGCCAATAAAACGCAGTCTTTGGTTAGCCTTCCCCTCATTTTCTGTGTGTTCCTTACAATTTAAGTTGTTTGTAATTGTAATACCTAGGTATTTAATTGAATTTACGGCTTTTAGATTAGACTGATTTATAGTGTAACCGAAGTTTAACGAATTCCTTTTAGCACTCATGTGGATGACCTCACACTTCTCGTTATTTAGGGTCAACTGCCACTTTTCGCACCATTCCGATATTGCATCTAAATCGTTTTACAGTTTGTTCTGATCTTCCGATGACTTTATTTGTCGATAAACAACAGCGTCATCTACAAAGAACCGAAGACGGCTGCTCAGATTGTCTCCCAAATCCTTTATACAGAAAAGGAACAGCAAAGGGCCTATAACACTACCTTGTGGAACGCCAGAAATCACTTCTGTTTTACTCGATGACTTTCCTTCAATTACTACGAACTGTGACCTCTGGCAGGGAATCACGAATCCCGTCACATAACTGAGGCGATTCCATAAGCACGCAATTTCACTACGAGCTGCTTGGGTGGTACAATGTCAAAAGCCTTCCGGAAATCCAGTAATACGGAATCGATCTGAAATCCCTTGTCAATAGCACTCAGCACTTCATACGAATAAAGAGCCAGTTGTGTTTCACAAGAACGATGTTTTCTAAATCCATGTTGACTGTGTGTCAATAGACCGTTTTCTTCGAGGTAATTCATTATGTTCGAACACAATTTATGTTCTAAAATCCTGCTGCATATCGACGTTAACGATATGGACCTGTTATTTAGTTGATTACTCCTACTACCTTTGTTGAATATTGGTATGTTGAAGGCAGCGACTGTTAAATTTTTTAATTTATTTATGTGGAAACTGACTAGTAGCTTAATAACGTTTTGAGACTATTTACCTATCGTTCAGAATCGAATACGGGAGGAAAAAGGATGTCAATTTGAGCAAAAGGAAGAGTGAATTGGCAGCATATATTCTGACAATATCAAAGCAATGAACCGAAGGTGTGTGTGTTTGTATGTGTGAACGCGCGAGGGGGGAGGTGAAAAGTTTAGAGGGAGGCCAGTAAACAGGTTCAAGCGGGCGTAGGTTGCAACAGTTATGCCGACTTGCACAGGGATATCGCGGAGAGCTGCATCAGATTAACCTTCGGACTGAAGACGACAACAACGACAAACAGCAACTTCCCCTAGCCACTGCACCATCATTTTGTCCACAGTGCAGCCAGCTGTTGAGAGCGTGCTTGCAGTTTGTTACCAAGTGCAAGCAGTCGCTGGGATCACAGCACTATGGGAAATAGTTGGATTTAAATAGGTTCTAGCGAGTAATGCGAATGAATAAAAGTTCGCCCACTACTTGCCGAAACCACGTGCTGTAAAATCCACACTGGCACATAATGCACCTGGAATAAAATAAGGGGAGAGAGAAGATATCTACAGCTTTAACTGAAACGAGACTTCAGCAGGAGGATACGAAGGGAAGCAGTAGTCAAAGGAATGAGACAGGGCTAACTCCTCGCTTTGATTTTATTTAACCCTAGACCGCTAAGGAGAGGGCGAGAGGTAAACCGAAGAGGGGGGGGGGGGGCGGGGGGCAGGACGTATGTATTTTTAATATTTTGGAAAACGAATGGCAACTTTTAAGTAACCATAAAAATATTACAGTTACAGCCCTATTGAAAACCTTAATACCAAATTTTACATAATTTTCTTGACAGAAGAACGCTTATATTTTTCCTTTCCTTGAGAGCTGTGGGGGAGTTCAGTTCACTAATTCACATTTTATTCACTGGTGGTCGTTATTTATAGTTTGATTACCACCGCAGTAGTGGATCTCCAATGGTACGTATATGCTAAAGTAAGTACAAAAGTCCCGCTTTGTACCATACTGCCTAAAATTTTACGAGGTTTTGGTAATCTAGGGTTAATCTGTACTTAGAGCAGCAGTAAAGGAATCCAAGGGTTCGTTTGGAAAGGGAGAAGAAACGGAAACATCAAGTTCTGTCGATAACTTCATAGTTCAGACACATCAAAGGACTTGGGAGAGCAGAGGTGAATGTGTGATAGGATTAGATCAGAAAATCAGACACTAAAAGTAGTCTGAGTTCTGCTATTTGATCAGCATAGCGATTGATGGCCGACGTGAAAAGTACTTGCTGAAAGCATTCGTCTGCAGTTTAGCTTTTACAGGAATAAAACGACTATTAAATAGTTCATATAAGGGAAGGGAAGATTCTGAAACGCGGTGCTATAGACGAACATTGAAAATTAGATGAACAGAACAAATAACTAACGAGAAGGCAGTGAAACGAATTAGGAAACAAAATTTCTTGCACAATTTGACAAAAAGGATTCGGTTGATAGGACATTCTGAAACAAGGAAACGTCACTTCTGTAATGGAAAAACTATAAAGGGAAAACAAGGCTTCAGTACAGCAAGAAGGTTAAAACAGGAACAAGCGACAATTATGCAGACGTGAGGTGGACAGGACGGAATAGACTAGAGTGGAGTGCTGCTTGAAGGAAGTCTTCGAACTGATGACAGCTACAACTTAATGCATCATTTTGAAGCGTCATACTTGCAGCTTTCGGTGTCACATAACATCTGACTAAATCATATTGCTAACACATTTTGTGCATTTGTCGGTTGTTGTTGTTGTTGTTGTTGTTGTGGTCTTCAGTCCTGAGACTGGTTTGATGCAGCTCTCCATGCTACTCTACCTTGTGCAAGCTTCTTCATCTCCCAGTACCTACTGCAGCCTACATCCTTCTGAATCTGCTTAGTGTATTCGTCACTTGGTCTCCCCCTACGATTTTTACCCTCCACGCTGCCCTACAGTACTAAATTGGTGATCCTTTGTTGTGTCAGAACATGTCCTACCAATCGATGCCTTCTTCTGGTCGAGTTGTGCCACTAACTCCTCTTCTCCCCAATTCTATTCAATACCTCCTCATTAGTTATGCGATCTACCCATCTAATCTTCAGCATTCTTTTGTAGCAACACATTTCGAAAGCTTCTATTCTCTTCTTGTCTAAACTATTTATCGTTCATGTTTCTCTTCCATTTGTCGGTAAAATTTATTTAAATCCAACTACTTGCACCAGTGCTATGATCTCAGAGACTGCTGCAATTCGTAACAAATTGTAAAGCGGCCTGTAACTGTCATCTCGTGGAAGGCGTGTGGTGGTTTGAAAGCTGTTTAAGGAATAAATAAAATTCGACTGATCGTAGTTTCTAAACAGGCCATCCTCTAAGAACTGGAAGTACGCAGCCTAATGAGTTGCGTAAGACGCGGTCCGACGGCGGGACTAGAGCCTTTACTCGTACCAGAGGGCCTCGGTGCAGCCAGACAAAGAGCACATAAACGCGACAGTGAAATGTCTCAGCGCCGGCTGGGAGAGTGGCGACTGGTTTCGCGTCGCTGTGGCGGTCTCTCACCTCGTTTGACGTCAGAACCGGTTCCGCAGGCCGCGGGAGGCGGCGCGCGCTGCCGCCGTCCGCTGCATCGGCCGCACAAAAACCTCGTTAGCGGCCGCCTCTGCCTCCAGCAGCCGGAGCAACAAGTGCGGCGCCGGCCGGCCGGCGCTCCCGCTGCACAGCCGCTGACTGCTCACACTGTCACCACGGCTCGTGCCGGCGCCCGGTCACCACTCTCGCGCCACCAATTGCACACCCCGCGCACTGTTAACCGAGAACTCCTCTCGCGGAACGCGTTGCCAACCCACCGGCGCGGGCCTCTCCAGCGAACTGGCCGCCGCAGGCAGATAACGAGCGCGCCGCTGTTCAACTGTCTGCCCGCGCCGCGCGCAGCCTCTCCAGGGTCAGCCCCCTCCCCTGCCTCTGCTCCCCCTCGGCCGCTCCCACTCCTCTCGCGCCGTCGCTCCCCCCACCGTACCTTCTCCCGCTGGCAAGGCGATGGTCCGACCGTGTCCTCCTACTCCCCCCTCCCCGACCCCACCGCAGACGCAACTACAGTGGACCGATGGAGCTGCTCGTTTCACGAACGACTGCGTGACACTAAACACACATTCCTCGCCGCCGCTGCCAACTTACCGAGGATAAAAGGCACTAGTTAAACGTCCCGTGCAGCTGAGCACTTGTCACGATTACTCTACATCAGTGGTCCCCCAACCTGGCAGGGGGGGGGGGGGGGGTAAAATGAAACTTCCTGCGTTAATTATCTCAGCGGTTTTCTTTAAAATCTGGACCCCTCTCATCCCTTGGTGAGATATAGCTAGAACCTCCACCCCGCCGGCCTCGGTGGCCGAGCTGTTCTAGACGCTACAGTCTGGAACGGCGCGACCGCTACGGTCGCAGGGTCGAATCCTACCTCGGGCATGGATGTGTGTGATGTCCTTAGGTTTGTTAGGTTTAAGTAGTTCTAAGTTCTAGGGGACTGATGACCTCACATGTTAAGTCACGTAGTGCTCAGAGCCATTTTTGAACCTCCACCCTACCCCCTCACTTGTGGTTTGCCCCGTAGTCAGGTATAAATACATAAAATAGATTATTTTTTGTTTGTTCTAAACATCGATCAAAGCACTCTAATAAGACCATGTTTTATTTATAAAGTGCAGTAAACTTTGTTTTCCTGAGCAGGGTAGTCGCTTGGTCTCAGACGCCTTGCCACGCTTCGCGCGCCTTACCGCCTCGCACGTTCGACTCCTCCTTCGGCCATGTGTGTGTGTGTGTGTGTGTGTGTGTGTGTGTGTGTTGTCCTTAGCGTAAGTTAGTTTAAGTTACATTAAGTGGTGTGTAAGCCATTGCAGAAGGCAATGGAAACCACTGCATTACAGACACGTAACGTGTATCCACAGGACATGTGGCCTGTAGTTGAAGAAGTGTCATGATGATCTCCCCATTGGAAAAAGATCCAGGAATAGTCCCCCATTCGGATCTCCGGGAGGGGACTGCCAAGGGGGAGGTTACCATGAGAAAAAGATTGAATAATCAACGAAAGGATATCGTTTTACGAGTCGGGGCGTGGAATGTCAGAAGCTTGAACGTGGTAGGGAAACTAGAAAATCTGAAAAGGGAAATGCAAAGGCTCAATCTAGATATATTAGGGGTCAGTGAAGTGAAGTGGAAGGAAGACAAGGATTTCTGGTCACATGAGTATCGGGTAATACCAACAGCAGCAGAAAATGGTATAACAGGTGTAGGATTCGTTATGAATAGGAAGGTAGGGCAGAGGGTCTGTTACTGTGAACAGTTCAGTGACCGGGTTGTTCTAATCAGAATCGACAGCAGACCAACACCGACAACGATAGTTCAGGTATACATGCCGACCTCGCAAGCTGAAGATGAACAGATAGAGAAAGTGTATGACGATATGGAAAGGGTAATGCAGTATGTAAAGGGGGACGAAAATCTAATAGTAATGGGCGACTGGAATGCAGTTGTAGGGGAAGGAGTAGAAGAAAAGGTTACAGGAGATTATGGGCTTGGGACAAGGAATGACAGAGAAGAAAGACTAATTGAGTTCTGTAACAAGTTTCAGCTAGTAATAGCGAATACCCTGTTCAAGAATCACAAGAGGAGGAGGTATACTTGGAAAAGGCCGGGAGATACGGGAAGATATCAATTAGATTACATCATGGTCAGACAGAGATTCCGAAATCAGATACTGGATTGTAAGGCGTACCCAGGAGCAGATATAGACTCAGATCACAATATAGTAGTGATGAAGAGTAGGCTGAAGTTCAAGATATTAGTCAGGAAGAATCAATACGCAAAGAAGTGGGATACGGAAGTTCTAAGGAATGACGAGATAGTTTGAAGTTCTCTAACGCTATAGATACAGCAATAAGGAATAGCGCAGTAGGCAACACAGTTGAAGAGGAATGGACGTCGCTAAAAAGGGCCATCACAGAAGTTGGGAAGGAAAACATAGGTACAAAGAAGGTAGCTGCGAAGAAACCATGGGTAACAGAAGAAATACTTCAATTGATTGATGAAAGGAATACAGAAATACAAGTCGCTGAGGAATGAAATAAATAGGAAGTTCAGGGAAGCTAAGACGAAATGGCTGCAGGAAAACTGTGGAGACATCGAAAAAGATATGATTGTCGGAAGGACAGACTCAGCATACAGGAAATTCAAAACAACCTTTGGTGACATTAAAAGCGACGGTGGTAACATTAAGAGTGCAACGGGAGTTCCACTGTTAAATGCAGAGGAGAGAGCAGATAGGTGGAAAGAATACATTGAAAGCCTCTATGAGGGTGAAGATTTGTCTGATGTGATAGAAGAAGAAACTGGAGTCGATTTAGAAGAGATAGGGGATCCAGTACTAGAATCGGAATTTAAAAGAGCTTTGGAGGACTTACGGTCAAATAAGGCAGAAGGGATAGATAACATTCCATCAGAATTTCTAAAATCATTAGGGGAAGTGGCAACAAAACGACTATTCACGTTGGTGTGTAGGATATATGAGTCTGGCGACATACCATCTGACTTTCGGAAAAGCATCATCCACACAATTCCGAAGACGCCAAGAGCTGACAAGTGCGAGAATTATCGCACAATCAGCTTAACAGCTCATGCATCGAAGCTGCTTACGAGAATAATATACAGAAGAATGGAAAAGAAAATTGAGAATGCGCTAGGTGACGATCAGTTTGGCTTTAGGAAAAGTAAAGGCACGAGAGAGGCAATTCTGACGTTACGGCTAATAATGGAAGCAAGGCTAAAGAAAAATCAAGACACGTTCATAGGATTTGTCGACATGGAAAAAGCGTTCGACAACATAAAATGGTGCAAGCTGTTCGAGATACTGAAAAAAGTAGGGGTAAGTTATAGGGAGAGACGGGTCATATACAATATGTACAACAACCAAGAGGGAATAATAAGAGTGGACGATCAAGAACGAAGTGCTCGTATTAAGAAGGGAGTAAGACAAGGCTGTAGCCTTTCGCCCCTACTCTTCAATCTGTACATCGAGGAAGCAATGATGGAAATAAAAGAAAGGTTCAGGAGTGGAACTAAAATACAAGGTGAAAGGATATCAATAATACGATTCGCTGATGACATTGCTATCCTGAGAGAAAGTGAAGAAGAATTAAATGATCTGCTGAACGGAATGAACAGTCTAATGAGTACACAGTATGGTTTGAGAGTAAATCGGAGAAAGACGAAGGTAATGAGAAGTAGTAGAAATGAGAACAGCGAGAAACTTAACATCAGGACTGATGGTCACGAAGTCAATGAAGTTAAGGAATTCTGCTACCTAGGCAGTAAAATAACCAATGACGGACGGAGCAAGGAAGACATCAAAAGCAGACTCGCTATGGCAAAAAAGGCATTTCTGGCCAAGAGAAGTCTACTAATATCAAATACCGGCCTTAATTTGAGGAAGAAATTTCTGAGGATGTACGTCTGGAGTGCAGCATTGTATGGTAGTGAAACATGGACTGTGGGGAAACCGGAACAGAAGAGAATCGAAGCATTTGAGATGTGGTGCTATAGACGAATGTTGAAAATTAGGTGGACTGATAAGGTAAGGAATGAGGAGGTTCTACGCAGAATCGGAGAGGAAAGGAATATGTGGAAAACACTGATAAGGAGAAGGGACAGGATGATAGGACATCTGCTAAGACATGAGGGAATGACTTCCATGGTACTAGAGGGAACTGTAGAGGACAAAAACTGTAGAGGAAAACAGAGATTGGAATACGTCAAGCAAATAACTGAGGACGTAGGTTGCAAGTGCTACTCTGAGATGAAGAGGTTAGCACAAGAAAGGAATTCGTGGCGGGCCGCATCAAACCAGTCAGTAGACTGACGGAAAAAAAAAAAAAAAAAAAAAAAAAAAAAAAAAAAAAAAAAAAACTAACGATCGATGGACTCAGCAGTTTGGTCCCATAGGAAATTACCACCACCTAAACAGTGTCTTAACACGTGATTAAAACACTTTATTTTCAATATGCCAACCCTTAGTAGTATTCAGATGGACAGATCAATGATTCAGACAAACAAAAAGGCTCAACGAAAGTACAGGGTGCCAATTATTGAACTAGGTATACGCAAAAAAAAGAAGTAGCTGGCCGGGGTGGCCGAGCGGTTCTAGGCGCTTCAGTTTGGTACAGCCCGACCGCTACGGTCGAAGGTTCGAATCCTGCTCGGACATGGATGTGTGTGATGTCCTTAGGTTAGTTAGGTTTAAGTAGTTCTAAGTTCTTGGGGACTGATGACCTCAGATGTTAAGTCCCATAGTGCTCAGAGCCATTTGAACCATTTTGATAAGGAACGAATAGGGAAGGAAGACGGCCGTGCCCTTTCAAAGGAAGTATCCCGGCATTTGCCTGAAGTGATTTAGGGAAATCACGAAAACCCGAAATCAGGATGACCGAGCTAGACTTTGAACACTCGTCCTTCCGAATGCGAGTGCAGTGTGATAGCCACTGCCCTACCTCGCTCTGTCAAACTACGTTGTGTGCACACACTTTATTCAACATGTAAATGTCGCTACAGATATTCGGATTTAGGTTATGACATATTCGATATGCCTGCCATTATTGGCGATGATGTGGCTCGGACGGATAGAGAAATTCTGCATGAGCCGTTGAAGTGTCGGAACATCGATGTTGTCGATGACCTCTGGAAGGGTTGTTTTCGGCTCTGTAATGCTTTTTGGGTTGTTGCTGTACACAATGTCTTTAATATAGCCCCACAAAAAGGAGTCGCATGTGTTCAGATCCGGAGAATACGGCGGCCCAATCGATGCCCATGCCAGTGGCCTCTGGGTACCCTAGAGCCAAAACGCGGTCCCTGGACATCAAACAATATCCTGCTTCCAGTTCCGTTTGCATAAACTACATACTGTCGAAATCAGAGTCACATTGGGTAATGGGGATGAAATCATCTTCCAATACCTTCATCTACCGTTCGGTAGTCACCGTGCCATAAGGAGTATCGCACCCATTATTCAATGATACTGCTCACCACACAGTCACTTGTTGCGGGTGAAGACACTTCTCGTTCGCAAAGTGCGGATTCTTAGTTCCTCAAATGAGCGAGGAACCCATCCAAATGAAAGTGGGCTTCGTCGCTAAACCAAACCGTATTCATATCATACTAATTCCCATCATGCCCCCCCCCCCCCCGGCCAATCGCGCAGGTTCAACGCCCTAACGCAAACCGTTCAGAAGCTATGACGATTTTATTTAATATAGTTCACTAATTGTCACTCTGTATGTTAACAGTTTTAACACACCCCTAAAAAAACTGATCTTTTATTGGTATACACCTTAAAAGTCCCTGAACTTTATCTTACTTTTGCAGATGAACGACAACATTGTTTATAACTACCTTTAAAACGTACGTTAATGCAACTTTTCAATTTCTTCTCCGTGAACTTCAGCTCAGCTTCCTTCCACAAAATTAATTTCTTGCTCGCTACTGTGTTTCAACTCGCTGGCATGTCACTTTACATACTAATCGTAAAAGTTCTGATACATATTCATATTGAACACAATGACATAGACCATACATGCTTTGCAGAATATCACGACAATCTAACAGAGTGAGACACAGTGACACTGACCGGTGCAGCAGAGAACTCCCCGAATGAAATCTAACACTTGTACGGCACTTGTTTCAAATGAGGTAATCTCAAATCGGTCAACCCCGAGCATGTACACTTGTAACGCATCTCGTGTAATTCAGAGAGATCATAAAGACTGGTTGGTACTTCAGTATTGTCTATTCAAACTCCGTCCGAAAAGGCCTCGGAAGGCCCAGCGGTGCCGACCGACCGACCGCTGTGTCGTATTCAGCTGATAGGCGTTTGTGGATGCGGAGGTAGAGGGTCATGCAGATCGCTGTTCTCATTCAAGTAGCTCCTCAAAAAAATGTTCAAATGTGTGCGAATTGCTAAGGGACCAAACTGCTGAGGTCATCGGTCCCTAGACTTACACACTTGCCACGCGGGGTACCCGCGCGGTCTAGGGCGCCTTGTCATGGTCCGTGCCAGAGATAGTTCACCAGACGTTGACGCAAAAGTGAAACGCTTGCAGTGCAGTCCATTCTGAATTATAGCTCCAAAATTGTAAATAATTTTACGTCACTCGCAGAGTGTATAAAATCTGTTCACTTTTTCTCGTTCCCTGTGCAGAGGGGAGCGTGCGGTGTGGACAGAGGAGTACCGTGACCGTCGCGGGGACAGGAAACCAGTAGAGTTCTCGCAGTAGTGACGCGAGGAAGACACAGATTTCGTGAAAGTGCAGATTTATATAGACGTCAATCTCCGTGTGGGGATATTTGCTACATACTCCTAGCAAACCATGAAGGCAAAGAAACAAAGCACTCCTCTTGAAAGACATCATGTTTACCCCAGTGACTGCTCACTGGCGTAAACATGATATCTTTCAAGAAATTTCACATGGCTGTGAATCGCAGTTATGAAAAGTTAATTAAAAGCACTCTTGTTCACTGAGCACTGAACGAGTGTCACCGCAATGCTGAACAATGGCAGATCACACACATTAGCAGCAGTTGTAAAAGGCATGGAATGTTCCAAATTATGTGTGCGAGTTCCGAGCAGAACTACGGGTCTCTGCAAACAAGGAAAAGTAAACAGACTATAATATTATAACAACATGTCCAACGATGGGTTTGGGGCGACATTTGGCAACCTATTTCGCCGTTTGACAAAACAGATGTAAGCCAACTCTACAACAAATGTTTATCGAGTAAATGAAGGAAAATGCGCGATATGCATAAATAAATCGAAACTAAAATTAATGATAAACATATGTTACACACTACCTTATATTAAAAAAAATTTTCTTCCTTTGCCATCAGCGAATCCTTAAATCTGAACATTCAACTCGCTCATATTGATTCAATACCATTGACAGCCCACGCAGCTGTGCCCAGCTCATTGTTGACCTCAGGTACGTTTTAATCAGTTTAAACTTATTTCTCCAATTTCCCTGTCCGTGTTAATAAAATTCGTAAGGCTATACTTACGTTGCAAGCAAAGCAATACTCTTTGTATGAGTTTCATAGTTTCACTTGTTATACTGCCAGACTTTACCAATGTTGAGACCAAGTTAACTTCATCTTCTAAATTGACAAGACTGACGTCCTTAGCCTGTCCATGACTGAAACTGTCACACAGTTCGGAACACTTGTCACTTACATCATCAGGTGACATGTCCTTAATTTTACTTACGTCATACAAAAAAATCAGAAAGCTTACCGTGTCTTTAAAGCTATTGAAATCTCTTACTGACAGCATGCATTATAACATTCAATACATTGAAGTAAAATTCTATTGTATTGCATTTCTAGATGTTTAACTTTCTCATCTTTTTCCTCATACTGGAAATATTTCTTCTCCCGTGACAGCGCAAGAGACGGCTCAGTCATCGGCTCGTGTTCTATCTGTGTTACTGGTTCAAATGGTTCTGAGCACTATGCGACTTAACATCTGAGGTCATCAGTCCCCTAGAACTTAGAACTACTTAAATCTAACTAACCTAAGGACACCACAAACATCCATGCCCTAGGCGACCGTAGCGTATCTGTGTTACTGTCTCTTGTCTACTTTTTATATCGCCCTATTGTTCGGTTTTAGGAAACCAAACGAAGAACACGTTTGGCGACACCGTCTCTTGCGGGCTGCTTGAATTTTCGGGCGCAACAACCTGACGGGCTAACTTCAGTTCTTATTAACTCGGCAACGATGCAAAGTATCGAACTTTTTTATAAACAGTTATTTCTTAGCATAATTTACCCTGCAACGCTCTTACAAGGTTTTTTTACTGTTTTTGACAATCCCGTACATGTGGTAATACCTGTGTTTTGCTGACAAAGTTGATGCAGAGAAATACATCATACCATATCACCACTGATCAAAGGAACGTAAAGTCACGGATAAAGTTTGCCAAACTGCCAGCCTCATGTGCAATCATGCTGTCCGTATTTTCATCGCTTATTTCAACCAGTGCATCATAGATCCCCAACTCCTATGTTAGTCTTACGAGGGGGCGACTGCATCAGTCCTGCTTCCCACCTTGTTGCATTTAATGGCTCCAACGTTAGGGCAAATATATGACCATTCAAGACTGTCCAGCGTCGCGGTGACGCAGGAAGGAAACCATAAACTTTTCCCCAAACAAAACAATGGAGCTCCGTATTCTGATTTCTTTGCAACCTCATTCTAATGATAATGCCTTCAACACTGAAAAAGAAGGGGAAATGTGGAAAATGTATAGACAAAGCAGAAAATAATAGTTTAGAGGAGCGTGGCAAGAAGAAGAGCTATGCAAATGGTATTAATTGCAGCTCGAAATAAGAGGGAGTGGTGGGGGAAGGATGCCATGCATGTTTGCTCGTGTAAACGTCTCTTAATCAACATGTGTGGATTCAAAAGACTATGGTATATAATGTGCTTTGCGTATTCTATATATTCCTTACCTTTACAAAATGTTTTTCTGAGCAGTAATGCTTCTTTGTATAGGAGTTATTGTTGTTGTTGTGGTCTCCAGCCCACAGACTGGTTTGATGCAGCTCTCCATGCTGCTCTATCTTGTGCAAGCTTCTTCATCTCCCAGTACCTACTGCAACCTACATCCTTCATCTCTTGGTCTCCCTCTACGATTTTTACCCTCCACGCTGCCCTCCAATGCTAAATTGGTGATCCCTTGATGCCTCAGAACATGTCCTACCAACCGATCCCTTCTTCTAGTCAAGTTGTGCCACAAACTCCTATTCTCCCCAATTCAATACCTCCTCATTAGTTATGTGATCTACCCATCTAATCTTCAGCATTCTTCTGTAGCACCACTTATCCAAGGCTGCTATTCTCTTCTTGTCCAATCTATACTCGACGTTAACAAATTGCTCTTCTTCAGAAATGCTTTCCTTGCCATTGCCATTCTACATTTTATATTCTCTCTACTTCGACCATCATCAGTTATTTTGCTTCGCAAGTAGAAAACTCATCTACTACCTTAAGTGTCTCATTTCCTAATCTAATTCCTTCAGCATCACCCGACTTAATTCAACTGCATTCCATTATCCTCGTTTCGCTTTGGTTGATTTTATTCTCCTTTAAGGACCATGTCCATTCCGTTCAACTGCTCTTCCAAGTCCTTTGCTGTCTCTGACAGAATTATAATGTCATTTGCGAACTTCAAAGATTTTATTTCTTCTTCATGGACTTTAATTCCTACTCCGAATTTTTCTTTTGTTTCCTTTACTGTTTGCTCAAGACACAGATTGAATAACATCGGGGATAGGCTACAACCAGGTCTGACTCCCTTCCCAACCACTGCTTCCCTTTCATGCCCCTCGACAATTATAATTGCCATCTGGTTACTGGACGATTTGTAAATAGAATTTCGCTCTCTGTGCTTTACCCCTCACCATCTTTATAATTTGAAAGAGAGTATTCAAGTCAACATTGTCAAAAGCTTTCTCTAAGTCTACAAATGCTAGAAACGTAGGTTTGCATTTCCTTAATCTAGCTTCTACGATGAGACGTAGAGTCAGTATTGCCTCACGTGTTCCAACATTTCTATGGAATCCAAACTGATCTTCCCGGAGGTCGGCTTCTACCAGTTTTTCCATTTGTCTGTAAAGAATTCGCGTTAGTATTTTGCAGCTGTGACTTATTAAACTGATAGTTCGGTAATTTTCAGATCTGTCAACATCTGCTTTCTTTGGGATTGGAATTATTATATTCTTCTTGAAGTCTGAGGGTATTGCGCCTGTCTCATACATCTTGTTCACCAGATGGTAGAGTTTGTCAGGGCTGGCTCTCCCAAGGTTATCAGTAGTTCTAATGGAATGTTGTCTACTACCGGGGCCGTGTTTCAACATAGATCTTTCCGTGCTCTGTTAAACTCTTCACGCAGTATCATATGGCCCATTTCATCTTCATCTACATCCTCTTTCATTTCCATAATATTGCCCTCAAGTACATCGCCCTTGTATAGACCCTCTATATACTTCTTCCACCTTTCTGCTTTCCCTTCTTTGCTTAGAACTGCGTTTCCATCTGAGCTCTTGATATTAATACAAGTGGTTCTCTTTTCTCCAAAGGTCTCTTTAATTTTCCTGTAGGCAGTATCTATCTTACCCCCTGTGAGATATGCCTCTACATCCATGCATTTGTGCTCTAACGATCCCTGCCTATCATTTTGCACTTCCTGTCGATCTCATTTTAGAGACGTTTGTATTCCTTTTTGCCTGCTTCATTTACTGCATATTTATATTTTCTCCTTTCACCAGTTAAATTCAATATTTCTTCTGGTACCCAAGGATTTCTACTAGCCCTCGTCTTTTTACCTACTTGATCCTCTGCTGCCTACACTATTTCATCCCTCAAAGCTACCCATTCTTCTTCTACTGTATTTCTTTCCCCTATTCCTGTCAATTGTTCCCTTATGCTCTCCCTGAAACTCTGTACAACCTCTGGTTCTTTCAGTTTATCCAGGTCCCATCTCCTTAATTTCCCACGTTTTTGCTGTTTCTTCAGTTTTAATCTACAGGTCATAACCAATAGATTGTGGTCAGAGTCCACATCTGCCCCTGGAAATGTATTACAACTTGAAACCTGGTTCCTAAATCTCTGTCTTACCATTATATAATCTACCTGATACCTTTTAGTATCTCCAGGGTTCTTCCATGTATACAACCTTCTTTCATGATTCTTAAACCAAGTGTTAGCTATGATTAAGTTGTGCTCTGTGCAAAATTCTACTAGGCGGGTTCCTCTTTCATTTCTTAGCCCCAATCCATATTCACCTACTATGTTTCATTCTCTCCCTTTTCCTACACTCGAATTCCAGTCACCCATTACTATTAAATTTTCGTCTCCCTTCACTATCTGAATAATTTCTTTTATTTCATCGTACATTTCTTCAATTTCTTCGTCATCTGCAGAGCTAGATGGCATATAAACTTGTACTACTGGAGTAGGTGTGTGCTTCGTATCTATCTTGGCCACAATAATGCGTTCACTATGCTGTTTGTAGTAGCTTACCCGCATTCCTATTTTCCTATTCATTATTAAACCTACTCCTGCATTACCCCTATTTGATTTTGTGTTTATAACCCTGTATTCGCCTGACCAAAAGTCTTGTTCCTCCTGCCACCGAACTTCACTAGTTCCCACTATATCTAACATTAACCTATCCATTTCCCTTTTTAAATTTCATAACCTACCTGCCCGATTAAGTGATATGACATTCTACTCTCCGATCCGTAGAACGCATGTTTTATTTCTCCTGACAACGGGTCCTCCTGAGTTTTCCCCGCCCGGAGATCCGAATGGGGGTTATCTTACCTCCAGAAATATTTTACCCAAGAGGACGCCATCTTCATTCCAATATCCAGTAAAGCTGTATGCCCTCGGGAAAAATTAAAAGCTGTATGACCTCGGGAAAAATTACTGCTGTAGTTTCCCCTCGCTTTCCGTCGTTCGCAGTACCAGCACAGCAAGGCCGTTTCCGTTAGTGTTAAAGGGCCAGATCAGTCAATCATGCAGACTGTTGCCCCTCGCCTACTCCTCTCTCTCTCTCCCTCTCTGTCTCTCCATCTTCTCCCGTCACTCTCTCTCTCTCTCTCTCTCTCTCTCTCTCTCTCTCTCTCTCTCTCTCCTCCCTCTCTCTCCCTCTCTCTCTTTCCATCTCCTCCTCTCCCCTCTCTCTCTGTCCCTCCTTGTCCTTCCTGTTTTCTACGTCCATTTGCTCCCTCCCTTTCGTCCATCTCATCACCCCTCTCTTTCTGACCTTGAGCCTTGTACATTGTTGTTGGAAATTCAGGTTCTGTAGTAGTATTCTAATTAATTATAAACCATAAATACAACTTCCAATTTTTTTTAACAACGTTTTAAGAAGTATGTAATCCATATGTGTCTAAACGTTTATTACAGTAACGTGTAAAAATTTGAAGTAAATCGGAATGGTAGGTACATTTTGAGATTTTTGGTAACAATTTTTCCCTCTATATACCACATATATATTATGTGTATTAGCATATACATATATTAAAGAATTTGTTATCTCATGCCCGTATTAGAATTCCACTTTGAGTCAAAATTTCAAAGCAACTGTCATAACTTTCGGAGACTGACGAGTTTGAACAAACCAACATTTACATTTTTATAACGTTTCGCCTTTTATTACATGTATGTTACATATATATCAGACGGCGTTTCAGTAGATGTATAAATAGCCTTAAACACTCGAATATCACGTTGTGTCAAAATTTCAGAACAGTCCATAAAGAGCTTCCGGACTGATAAGATTTCGAAAACAGGAAAATCTACATTTGTACTAAATCTCTTAAAGTTTTTGACCGATTACGATGAAATTTTGAAACAACGTTCCATGGGTATACGCGCTGGTTTTAATTTACCTATTTTTAAACATATGTAATACACACACTACTGGCCATTAAAATTGCTACACCAAGAAGAAATGCAGAAGATAAACGGGTATTCATTGGACAAATATATTACACTAGAACTATCATGTGATTACATTTTCACGAAATTTGGGTGCATAGATCCTGAGAAATCAGTACCCAGAACAACCATCTCTGGCCATAATAACGGCCCTGATACGTCTGGGCATTGAGTCAAACAGAGCTTGGATGGCGTGTACAGGTACAGCTGCCCACGCAGCTTCAACACGATACCACAGTTCATCAAGAGTAGTCACTGCCGTGTTGTGACGAGCCAGTTGCTCGGACACCATTGACCAGACGTTTTCAATTGGTGAGAGATCTGGAGAATGTGCTGGCCAGGGCAGCAGTCGAACACTTTCTGTATCCAGAAAGGCCCGTACAGGACCTGCAACATGCGGTCGTGCATTATCCTGCTGAAATGTAGGGTTTCGCAGGGATCGAATGAAGGGTAGAGCCACATGTCGTAACACATCTGAAATGTAACGTCCACTGTTCAATGTGCCGTCAATGCGAACAAGAGGTGACCGAGACGTGTAACCAATGGCACACCATACCATCACGCCGGGTGAAACGCCAGTATGGCGATGACTGATACACGCTTCCAATGTGCGTTCACCGCGATGTCGCCAAACACGGATGCGACCATCATGATGCTGTAAACAGAACCTGGATTCATCCGGAATCATGACGTTTTGCCATTCGTGCACACAGGTTCGTCGTTGAGTACACCATCGCAGCCGCTCCCGTCTGTGATGCAGCGTCGAGGGTAACCGCAGCCATGGTCTCCGAGCTGATAGTCCATGCTGCTGCAAACGTCGTCGAACTGTTCGTGCAGAGGGTTGTTGTCTTGCAAACGTCCCCATCTGTTGTCTCAGGGATCGAGACGTGGCTGCACGATCGGTTACAGCCATGCGAATATGATGCCTGTCATCTCGACTGCTAGTGATACGAAGCCGTTGGGATCCAGCACGGCGTTCCGTATTACCCTCCTGAACTCACCGATTCCATATTCTGCTAACAGTCATTGGATCTCGACCAACGCGAGCAGAAATGTCACGATACGATAAACCGCAATCGCGATAGGCTACAATCCGACCTTTATCAAAGTCGGAAAGGCGATGGTACGCGTTTCTCCTCCTTACACGAGGCATCACAACAACGTTTCACCAGGCAACGCCGGTCAACTGATGTTTGTGTGCGAGAAATCGGTTGGAAACTTTCCTCATGTCAGCACGTTGTCGGTGTCGCCACTGGCGCCGACCTTGTGTGAATGCTCTGAAAAGCTAATCATTTGCATATCGCAGCATCTTCTTCCTGTCCGTTAAATTTCACGTCCGTAGCACGTCATCTTCGTGGTGTAGCAATTTTAATGGCCAGTAGTGTAAATTTAATTAAACGTAATAGTAGGGAAACAGTAACAGAAAATCTCAAAAAATTACATTTACATATATTATACATCAGTATTAATGAATTAATACCTTAAAGCACTCCCGTATTAGAATTCTACGTTGTGTCAAAATTTTAATACGTTCGGAGATTCACGATTTTGAACAAACATTTACATTTTTAATTATATAGATTGTTGTGCTGGAGCTTTCAAGCTGACATAGGTACGATTCAAGTGTTGTGTGCGCATGGGAGAAACTGAGGTGGCAACATGCCGCTAGCCAGCTTCGCTATTCTGAAAGACGCACCCAAGGTGACCAACTACAATGCTTCACTTGTCATGTTTCTATGTTAATTACCAGCAAAACACCAGATTTAATGAATGATTTGTATTTCCAACTTATTCCCACACTTCTTCATTTATGCTAAATTTTCTTGTCGTGCTCAGCTCAACCTTATGAGGTTTTGCCTCCTTCAAAACCCTAACGCCGTGGGCGGTAGCAAGTTTATCCCTCCCACTCTCTACCCAACCATCCCCTTTGAGCCGGTCCTGTTCATAATCGACGTATAGTATATCTCGATTCTAGATACTGTAGTATGTCTAGTACACGTTTTGTCTCTATTCTTACAGGCTCTGGAAACAAAGCCTTGTTAGTTAATCGTTTGTTGTTGGATAGTTAGCGTTTCATCGTATTTATAAGTGCTGACTCATAGAGAATTTTACGGAACTACTGTTGATGTATACGATTGCATCCTACTGATTAGAATTATGTCGTCTTCTCAGGTTAATAGTGCTGACAGGAGAAAGAGCCAGTGCAAGTTCTCAGACAGATTAAAAGCAAAATGTTCTACGCTTTGAATTTGGCGGAAACGAAAGTGAAACTACGAGGACAAGCTGCAAAGTAATGCCTTTGAATTTTTTATGTGAACATTCTGAAAGATTTTTAAATAAGACAAACGTTATTAACATTCTACATCTTATTCTTCATGTCTACATATTTATTTCTCAACATAGCTACCCTGTCGACGAACAAATTTCTTGCAACCGTCATTGTAGAATATCTGACTTTGTTGACGCAGCCAAAGTCTCACCTCTGCTTATACCGCTTCATCACTATCAAAGTGAAGTCCTCGAAGGTGTTCTGTAATTTTTGGAAACAGACGAAAGTCGGATGGGGCCAGGTCCGGATTGTTCGAAGGATGATCGATGACAGTGAACCCAACGCCTCGGATTGTTGCAGATGTCGCAGCGCTCGTGTGTGGTCTGCTGTTGTCATGCCACGTACGGACGAACTCTTCGATTTCGAAACTCGATTTCAGCACATAGTTTGTCATGCACCACCGCAGTTACGTTATACACACCCATGTTACACGCTACATTTCGAGGTCCTCTAGCGACCGAGGGCTGCAAATTTTTATACATGAAGCCTAAAACTATATAATGGTAATAATCTTTGCTTAATTTCAAAATCATTAAGACTTTTCACATAAAAAATTCAGAGGCATTTTCAGCTCGCGCTCGTAAATGTGCATTGGGCCATAGTTACATTAATATGGGAAATAAGAGTGCTATGGATCATTGTTTAATACTAAAGCAGATTTTAAATGTATTATTCTCTACTCACATTAATATCAGTCCATATTTATTAAGGATAAATCAAACAATGGATAATCCAGGATGGATAGCGGAGACGCTCAGTCCTGACTCAGGATCTCCGCAATATGATGAGTGGCAACTTTCCTTCTTACAACTTTCCTTTTTATTAAACATAAGCAATTTATGGAGTCTAAAATAAATTATCAAGCCTTTTTCTTAAAAAAGAAATGACCTGCATTTTGTGAAGCATGGTCCCGCTGTTGACATTTATAAGTTTGCAAAATTTTACATTTACATCTACATCCATACTCCGCAAGCCACCTGACAGTGTGTGCCGGAGTACCTTGAGTACCTCTATAGGTTCTCCCTTCTATTCCAGTCTCGTATTTTTCTTGGAAAGAAAGATTGTCGGTATGCCTCTGTGTGAGCTCTAATCTCTCTGATTTTCTGCTCATGGTCTCTTCGCGAGATATACGTAGGAGGGAGCAATATACTGCTTGACTCCTCGGTGAAGGTATGTTCTCGAAACTTCAACAAAAGCTCGTACCGAGCTACTGAGCGTGTCTCTTGCAGAGTCTTCCACTGGAGTTTGTCATCTCCGTAACGCTTTAGCGGTTACTAAATGATCCTGTAACGAAGCGCGCTGCTCTCCGTTGGATCTTCTCTATCTCTTCTATCAACCCTGTCTGGTACGGATCCCACACCGATGAGCAGTATTCAAGCAGTGAGCGAACAAGTGTACTGTAACCTACTTCCTTTGTTTTCGGATTGCATTTCCTTAGGATTCGGCTCCAATGAATCCTAGTCTGGCATCTGCTTTACCCACGATTAATTTTATATGGTCATTCCATTTTAAATCACTCCTAAAGCCTACTCCCAGATAATTTACGGAATGAAGTGCTTCCAGTTGCTGACCTGCTATATTGTAGCTAAATGATAAATGATCTTTCTTTCGCAGCACATTACACTTGTCTACACTGAGATTCTATTGCCATTCCCTGTACCATGCGTCAATTCGTTGCAGTCCTCTCTTATTTCAGTACAATTTTCCATTGTTACAACCATCCCAATATAATACAGCATCATTCGCAAAAAGCCCCAGTGAACTTGCGATGTTATCCACAAGGTCATTTATATACACTCCTGGAAATTGAAATAAGAACACCGTGAATTCATTGTCCCAGAAAGGGGAAACTTTATTGACACATTCCTGGGGTCAGATACATCACATGATCACACTGACAGAACCACAGGCACATAGACAAAGGCAACAGAGCATGCACAATGTCGGCACTAGTACAGTGTATATCCACCTTTCGCAGCAATCCAGGCTGCTATTCTCCCATGGAGACGATCGTAGAGATGCTGGATGTAGTCCTGTGGAACGGCTTGCCATGCCATTTCCACCTGGCGCCTCAGTTGGACCAGCGTTCGTGCTGGACGTGCAGACCGCGTGAGACGACGCTTCATCCAGTCCCAAACATGCTCAATGGGGGACAGATCCGGAGATCTTGCTGGCCAGGGTAGTTGACTTACACCTTCTAGAGCACGTTGGGTGGCACGGGATACATGCGGACGTGCATTGTCCTGTTGGAACAGCAAGTTCCCTTGCCGGTCTAGGAATGGTAGAACGATGGGTTCGATGACGGTTTGGATGTACCGTGCACTATTCAGTGTCCCCTCGACGATCACCAGAGGTGTACGGCCAGTGTAGGAGATCGCTCCCCACACCATGATGCCGGGTGTTGGCCCTGTGTGCCTCGGTCGTATGCAGTCCTGATTGTGGCGCTCACCTGCACGGCGCCAAACACGCATACGACCATCATTGGCACCAAGGCAGAAGCGACTCTCATCGCTGAAGACGACACGTCTCCATTCGTCCCTCCATTCACGCCTGTCGCGACGCCACTGGAGGCGGGCTGCACGATGTTGGGGTGTGAGCGGAAGACGGCCTAACGGTGTGCGGGACCGTAGCCCAGCTTCATGGAGACGGTTGCGAATGGTCCTCGCCGATACCCCAGGAGCAACAGTGTCCCTAATTTGCTGGGAAGTGGCGGTGCGGTCCCCTACGGCACTGCGTAGGATCCTACGGTCTTGGCTTGCATCCGTGCGTCGCTGCGGTCCGGTCCCAGGTCGACGGGCACGTGCACCTTCCGCCGACCACTGGCGACAACATCGATGTACTGTGGAGACCTCACGCCCCAAGTGTTGAGCAATTCGGCGGTACGTCCACCCGGCCTCCCGCATGCCCCCTATACGCCGTCGCTCAACGTCCGTCAACTGCACATACGGTTCACGTCCACGCTGTCGCGGCATGCTACCAGTGTTAAAGACTACGATGGAGCTCCGTATGCCACGGCAAACTGGCTGACACTGACGGCGGCGGTGCACAAATGCTGCGCAGCTAGCACCATTCGACGGCCAACATTGCGGTTCCTGATGTGTCCGCTGTGCCGTGCGTGTGATCATTGCTTGTACAGCCCTCTCGCAGTGTCCGGAGCAAGTATGGTGGGCCTGACACACCGGTGTCAATGTGTTCTTTTTTCCATTTCCAGGAATGTATATTGTGCATATCAACGGTCCTACGACACTCCCCTACGGCACACCTGAAATCACCCTTATTTGGAAAATTTCTTTCCATTAACAATGACATGCTGCAACCTGTTATCTAGGAACCTTTCAATCCAATCATACAGTTGGTCTGATAGTCCATGATATGGCGCGCGCCGCTATCCTGTGATCTTGTTTTAGAGTGCGCGCTATAATCGATTATAGTTCGCTGCTCTGGTGCGGGTGACACTTAGGTGGTGATTTGCTATTACGTCGCTGGCTTGTGTTTGCGGTGGCCGGCGGAAAGCGAGAGGGTTGTCGGTTTCCGGGTATTGCACGAAACGTGACGTTCGCTCTGCCTGACCTGCTGGTGACCAGCGCTAAGGTTGTTGTGCCTCGCAATGTGAGCACAGTGGTCTGGGAGGAGCCGACTCGCCGCTGTGCTGGTCATGATTAATTGGAGTCGGCGTACTTGTTCTGCCTGCCTGTCTGATGTGCAGGTCCGGTGGGGTCCTGTGATACTCTGGCTCGGAGACAACTAGTTGCTGGGTTTTGGAGGCGTCTGCCAGGTTAGGGTGTGGGCTCGGTTGGCTCGTCAGACTTTCTGCTGGAAGCTCCAGCAGCGGCTTCTGAACTTCATTCTGATGTGGGACGGCGTTGTTGCAAGTTTTTGCTGTATGTGTGGCACGTTGCGATATTTGTTGCTACCAACTTATTTGCTCAACTGGAGTATCTTTTGCTTATCCCACTGAGTGGGTCATTGCCCACTTGGTCTGCTCAGCGTTACCTTTAGTGGTGACTATTTGTTTCTTTTGAAGGAATTCGCGTAGGTGGTTCCTGTTACCTGCCCGGAGTTGCGTTCATGTATGGTATATTTGGCATATGATGTGTTAGATAAAGTCTGTGTAAGATAGGCGTTTTGGACAGTATATGCATAGTGAACTACTGCTGCTTGGTATATGTGGTCTTCTGGGACCTGAACAACACGATCTCGTCACTTTGTTCCGTGTAACAGCATCTAGTGGTATGTTCTGTATGTTTAGCTCACTGTGTTATTATTAACTTGGTGGAATAGTCACGTTTGGTGTCGTTAAGGCACTTCTAAGACTGTGGTTTGACTATTCATGTGCGCTTGGCTTTTATTTGTTTTGTTTTAAGAAGCGAGAATTGTTTATTAAGATTTGTGTGTGTTGGCTTCCGGCATTTGTTACGAGCGCCCGTGTTAACGGCGCCGTGGTTATCATGTGCTGTCGGGATGTTATATTGTTATTTGATTTTTGAATTTTATCTTGTATTGATATTATCTGACGTGTGTTACAGAACATAACGAAGGTGCATAAGTTATGGGCAGTTGTGGGAGGCATGTCGGGGAGCTCTCAGCGGTTCATTTCGGGGACCGTTCCTAGTGGGAAGGCTCCGAAGTGCTGAGAGCTTGCTCGTCTGTGATTGCGTTGGGAGTTGCCCTTGCCCTTTGGTTGTATCAAATTATTATTTTGTTATTATGTTTATTGGTTGTGTGTTGCGCTTCTTTGATTTTATGGTGCCAAGAGCCGTTATCTTTCTCAAAGTTTGTTTACATAAATGATTTTAAATTGTAATGTCAAGTTAACTTATTATTGGATCTTGGTCTGAGGAGTAAAATCTTTTAAAGCACCATTGCAATTTGTTCTTGAAGAAGAAATTTCTCTTATTTTATGGTGCCAAGTTGCCATTATTATTATTATTATTATTTTAGTTTAGTACTCCTATTAATGTTTTCCGATTTTATGGCGGCAAGTGTCATTATCATTGTTAAAGGTTTTGGTAATTAGGTTGCATTGCCAAGTTAACTTATTATTGGATTTTGCCTCTTGGGTAAACTCTAAAAGCATTATTGTAAAAGGTTCTTTGATTTTACGGTGGCAAGCCGCCGTTGTTGTTTTTAAAGCTCATTCTTTTAACCATTTGTTAAGTTCTGTTAGTTATATGAATTTGTCGTTATTTAAAAAGAGTTTAGTATTGGCAATTTAATAAACTGTGTACAGAGTCTACTGTTTGGATATTATTGGGTGGAAATCCTGAGATAGTTGTCTTATAAGAACACACATTCCAGTCCATTACCTCTTAATTTGTTCATTAAACGACTGTGTGGAACTGTATCAAACGCCTTGTGGAAGTCAAGAAACACGGCATCTACCTGGGAACCCGTGTCTATGGCCCTCTGAGTCTCGTGTACGAATAGCGCGAGCTGCGTTTCACACGATCGTCTTTTTCGAAACGCAAACAATTAAGTGTGAAGCATCTCATGTTCGTTTCGCGGTGAATGTGGAAATGATTTTAACATTTCTCCAAAAACTACTGTAGATGCACTTGGCAAAAGTCAGCATCCATAAAATTTTCTAGACTTTTTCAAACTAATACCGAGTTGACATGTCTGTACGTTTGGCGGCGCTGCATGCAAGCCGGATCTATGACTTTTTTTTTCTACAGTTGCAGCTGACCTCTCATAGGCTGTAGACATGTGACTCTACGGCAAGGTATAAGTATATAAGAGAGGCCGAGGCGAATGGGGAATTATTCTGTCTACAATATGACCCGCAAATGAGGAAATCCAGTTACATAAGCGACTTTAAAAAAAGGCCAGATTGTTACGGCATGGCAGCTGCGAACGAGCATCTGGGAACGACGAAGTTGGTCGGTTGTTGGCGTGCTGGTGTCGAGGGCGCCCACGGAGCTGGCTGGATGGTGGAACTACCGGCAGGCGAGGGGGAGGGATCACAGAGCGTGGCTGTCAGAATCTTGCCCAGGGACAGTTCTACCATTAGGTAAGACTAGGGCGGCAAAATGTGAGGGGCGGCAAAGGGCGCAAAAGATTCGTTTCAAATCAAACAGCTAAAAAACTGAGCAAAATGGAAAAGAGGAAAAAATAAAACACTGAATGACTTTCGGAAGCATACGGAACGGTTAATTAATAAGTCTTCACATACTTTGACGAAGGTAAACACGCTGCTTCTGCCTATCTCAAAACTGAAGCAACTGCTACTGAATATGAAACAAACAAACATCACTCGGGCACTTGCGCTGGCTTGCGGTCATGTTGCGCGAATTGATATCATACCTCCTTCAGTTTCTATCTTTGTTTCTGTCTCTGCAATCCATTTTCTTGCAAGTAAATAAAATAAGAAATCAATGCCAAGTTTGATTGCAGTGGTATATTCAGTTGAGTTCTAGTTTAAAATGTTCAGCACATTCTTTCTGTTTCAATTATTTTGCGAAATTTCAAAAACTAAGGATAAAAAATGAGAAATAGAGGACATTTGTTGTTCTCAATAAATTTTAAAGGAATTGAACGCAAAACATGAAAAATTAAGGAATGTTCCCAGAAAATGAGGACGTGGTTACCTTAGTTTCATGACTAAAAGTGCAGCAAAAAAAAAAAAAGGTTCAAAAGGCTCTGAGCACTATGGGACTCAGCTGCTGTGGTCATCAGTCCCCTAGAACTTAGAGCTACTTAAACCTAACTAACCTAAGGACATCACACACACACCCATGCCCGAGGCAGGATTTGAACCTGCGACCGTAGCAGTCGCACGGTTCCGGACTGCGCGCCTAGAACCGCGAGAGTGTAGCAAAATATTTTTATTATTGTGTCGTTGGGTGTTAGTAGTAGTGGGGGTGGGGGGCTGGGGAGGAGGATATATCGCGGAGACCGATGATAGTACAAAAGAGCACTTGCTCGCGAAAGGCATAGGTCCCGGGTTCGAGTCTCGGTCCGCGACACAGCTTTAATCTACCAGGAAGTTTCATATCGGCGTACACTCAGCTGCAGAGTGAAAATCTCATTCTATAGTAGTATTAATTTTCAGTTCTCTCCTGGTCTTGCCTGCTCTGTGAAGCAGCATAAACGGCGATTTGCGTCAGATCTGCGGACAGTGTGGAACGCTGGTGCAGGCACAAGTCTTCCAGCACACCAGCGGCCATTGTTGAACATGGAGCACCGGAACAGACGACCCCCACGTGTTCCCTTGTTGATCCAACCACATCGTCAATTACGACTGCAGCGGGCACAGGATGTTCGATAATGGGTCGTAAATCGATGAAAACGTTACACCACGTGGCGGTCATATCCGGGTACGCCGTAGTTCAGGCGAACGACTGCTCGACGCTTGCACCGTTCCACGGACGCGGGCCGGTGGAAGTAGCATTATGCTACGCAGGACATCCACTTGGGCTTCATTGAGTCGTGTGGTACTAAGTGGAGGCCCCCTGACAGCTGTGGACTACGAGAACGTAATTGAGGACAACTGTATCCTTTCCGCTTGATGTCTTTTCTAAACGCGATGGTATCTTCCAGTAGGACAACTGAGACCTGGTGGTCAATGGAGGCAGATTCGGTTACAATTGTGGACGGGGCCGTAATCAGTTACTATTGGTTGGCTTTTCTTTTAATCACACACAATTTATTTAAAATCAACAAATTAAAATAATGGCAATAATTTAAGAATTGTTTCACGACTGAAGGCCTTAATGGCAATAATTTAAGAATGATTAAACTTACTGCAACTTACAATTACAGCTATTAAAACATAAAAGACAAGTGACCAAGGTCTTAAAGCTCGTTGCAAAAATACAATTGCCAAATTAAAATTTTAAGACAAGTAACGACACTCATGGCTGAAAGCCTTAAAGTCAGTAAATTAAGAAATGATTCATGGCTGAAGGACTTAAAGCAAAGAATGGTAATTGTTAAAAAAAGATTTAACAAACATACTGTCAAACAGCAAGGCAACAGCAAAAGTTAATTTAAAAGACAGGCAACTGATCACCAAACAAGTGAGACAAAATGATAGTAAACTTGGTGGTACAACCGTTTAAACTTGCTGTAATGCCAACTATATTAAAAAATTTAGAAACATACAACAAACAGCAAATATAATAACACGGTTAAATCAAAAAGACAAGCAACTGATCACCAAACAGGTGAGACAAATGATGGCAACTTGGTAATACGATAATAAAAGAATAAGACAATAATAAAAAAAACAAGGGCTAGTCACAGACGGTGCTCCAGGAATCGATCTCTGAGTAGGTCAGGCCAAAAACACTTCCGCGAGCGACGAGAAAGGCAGCCAAGAGTTGCATTCACTTCACAAGATGGTAATTCAGACTAGTGGCAGTCTAACGAATGATTAATGATAATCTGCTGAAGCTACCTTACGTCCGATAACCAATGCAACGATAGAACACCACACTAAAGCCAGAACCGGCGGTCAGCACTACGTCCTCAGAATGCTGTGTTTAGAGCGTCCGAAAGGAGAAAGGAACCACTACTACCAGAGTAGAAGAAACACCAACCGACCTACAAATCAAGGACACTGTCAAAACTACACGTCTTACCGGACAGCAGCAGCAAGGCGAGATAACGTACACTGCTGTTACATACACTAACCTCCAGGGCAGGGCACTGGGGCTTTAGCGGCTACCAGGCAGGAAAAATACCGCTGGTTGAACTTAACAGATAGTAAGACATAGACTCCAGTAATTAGTAACAAGAGGTCGAGGAAAGCTAATTAGATCCGACTTCCCCCATGCACTCGACTCACTGCTCTTCGTCTCGGCGACACTGCGAGCAGCAACACGAACCGAGACCTCACACTGGTGGAGGTGTCACTACTAGGACTAAAATCACTCAACTTAAAGCTTGACGACTAGGCCGTGTACCCTCGCGACCACAGCCCTTCCATCTGGCAGTGCATGCGTGCCGCCAGCGGTCCCAGCGTGTTCTTGCATTCTCCTCTTGGCTTCTCCGGAGTCCCCAACCGAACTACTCACTCACACGACCCAGAAAAGCAACGACGTCACCACAAAGATGGGCCACAGTTACTACATATAGATAACGCCGCTGCTGCCATAGCGAACAGGTAGTGCTCGCGAAACCAAGTGGCGCCAGTCAACACAACAAGAATACAAACAACTGCAACCATGTCAACTAAACGATACATTCTGGCATCCAACAGAGGACAGAAGCCTACAACAGCACCAATTCGAGCCGCAGCACTACTCAACAGCTGTTCGCGATACAAGGCCAGAATCGTGAGACAGTGGTATCAGTAGCATGACGGAACACTTCTGGGACGGTATCGGGTGATAACTTCTCACCCATAAACCATTGGCCCGTAATTTACGAGAGTTACATGACCTGTGCATAGACGCCTGGTGCCTCATATCTCTGGAAACCTACCGAGGGACTTCTCAGAAGGACTACTGATATTTTTAAAAATATCGGCCACTCGATATATCGATATTTAAAAAAATATTATTACCATCTCTTCGTACATAGAAGAAAAGAATCGATGTAGTGATATACAGAAGAAAAAAGTATCGACGTTCCTGTCTATAAAAATATCGGCTGCGCATTGGAAATATACTACCGGTTGTAGAGCTGAAGATTCGATGGCTAGATCATGTAACGAATCAGGCAGTACTGAACAGAACTGAGGAGAAGAGGAATTTGTGGCACAACTTGACTAGAAGAAGGGATCGGTTGGTAAGACATGTTCTGAGTCGTCAAGGGATCACGAATTTAGTATTGGAGGGAAGCGTGGAGGGCAAAAATCGTAGAGTGAGACCAAGAGATGAATACAGTAAGCAGATTCAGAAGAATGTGGGTTGCAGTAGTTACTCGGAGGTGAAGAGACTTGCACATCATGAAGAGCTGCATCAAACCAGTTTTTGGACTGAAGACCATACCAACAACAACATTTTAAGTATTGATTTATTACTAGATATTCTGTACATAAACAAGCTAGCAGCCTGCTTATCTCCCTTAGAACAAGCAATGGAAGAAAACTATGCACGTTCACGTTTGGCGGCAATTACTTTGCTAGCAATGGTTTGCATGTAAGTGGCACAATAAAAAGTGTTCGATGTGTCCTCGATCGGTTTCGTCACATATCGGATAAGTTCGGAACACTTCATGTCGACTTCCCTGTTGTTTTCATTTTCGCCAAAACCAGCGACCTACCAGTTGTAGCGTCAAAACTGCGTGGTGAAGTTCAACGTAGTTGCCGTTGGTAGTGCCGAGCGCCGATTGCGCCGGCATTTCCCCTCATACGTCTCCACCCACCGAAAAGACCATTCTTGTAATTTAGATTTTTTTTCATCTTTTCTCCTCACACGTCTCCACTCACAGCAACGACCATTCTTATCATTTAGATTTTTTTCATCATTCTCAGCAACTGTTTTTGAAGAATGCCGATGTGAAGAAATAGCACACTAGTTGCGTTAAGAATCATTTTCTTAACGCAACTGGTGTGCTATTTATTTACACCAGAAATCTTGTTCTTCCATTAACATCGCCCTCCCTCCCTCAGTGTAATCGACCTACTTTTTGTGCCAGATATACTTATTTCACACTGTCAAAAGAATCGTCACATGAACGTCAAAACGAAGAAATAAGTGATCACTGGCTAGAATATAAAATGCAACCGGTCGATAGAAGAAAGGCGACCGGATCTGATGAGATATTTATATGATGTGATATCTATACTATTCTACATAAAGTAAGCGACGTAGTAACTTCGATTCTAGCAGCGGTGTACCGTATGTCACTAGAAGAGCGAAGCAAGCGTTCCTAGTGATTGAAAAAATACTCACGTCAACTCCGATTTCAAGAAGGGCCGTTGAAAAGATGCACAAAACTATAAGCGCATATCGCTGACGTCAGTCGGTTGTGGAATTTTGGACCACGTTCAACCCCGTCCGTACAGAAGCTTTCCAGACTGGATTAATAAATAAATAGTGAAAAATTAAAATGGTGGTTTTAATGCTTCAGCCGTTCTCCATAGTCTTCCTCCACTTGAGTACAATGAACAGAACGTTCACACAACCACGTAAAACTGTAAGAAACGTTCTCTTTGAGTTATTCCACTCACGTGTGACCTAGGAGTCAGGATGTGCGGGACAAACTGTCCATACATTTTAGTCTTCTTCAAAATGTTCTGTAGAATGTCTTAGACACTTCATTTACAGATGTTGCTCCATTGTGATTTGTGACGCAACAACGTCTACAAACTGCCGTGGTACGTCCATCGTTTAACACTGCCTACTCACAACTGGGTCGTCGAATTCATATCTGTACCACGTTATAACATTTCTTGAGGCCGAAATTCTCCTGTGAAGAAATCAACTTGGATTCCGCACACAACGATCTTGTGAAACGTAGTTTGCTCTGCTCGTCCACGACACCAAGAAGGCAGTAGACACCGCCGCCTCGGTTGATACTGTGTTCCTTGACTTTTATAAGGCGTTCTATACAGTTCCTCACCGTCGCCCGCTGAATAAAATACGAAGGCACGATATATCAGGCCATCCTTCTGATTGGACTGAAGAGTTCCTAGCAAGGAGAATACAGCATGTCATTCTTAACGGCGGCAGGTCTTCAGGCGTAAAACTATCCTCGCTCTTACCCTAAGGCAATGTTACACGAACATCACTTTTCATATACAGGGTGGTCCATTGATCGTGACCGGGCCAAATAACTCACGAAATAAGCGTCAAACGAAAAAACTACAAAGAACGAAACTTGTCCAGCTTGAAGGGGGAAACCAGATGGTGCTATGATTGGCCCGCTAGATGGCGGATATCAACTGCGTTTTTTAAATTAGGAACCCCAAATTTTTATTACATATTCGTGTAATACGTAAAAAAATCGAATGTTTTAGTTGGACCACTTTTTTCACTTTGTGATAGATGGCACTGTAATAGTAGCAAACATATGGCTCACACTTTTAGACGAACAGCTGGTAACAAGTAGGTTTTTTAAATTAAAATACAGAACGTAGGTACGTTTGAACAATTTATTTCGGTTGTTCCAATGTAATACATGTACCTTTGTGAACTTATCATTTCTGAGAACGCACGCTGTTACAGCGTGCGTTCTTGTAAATACAACATTAATCAATCAATGCTCAAAATGATGTCCGTCAACCTCAATGCATTTGGCAATACTGTAACGACATTCCTCTCAACAGCGAGTGGTTCGCCTTCCGTAATGTTCGCACATGCATTGACAATGCGCTGACGCATGTTCTCAGGCGCTATCAGTGGATCACGATAGCAAAGATCCTTCAACTTTCCCCACAGAAAGAAATCCGGGCACGTCAGATCCGGTGAACGTGCGGGCCACGGTATGGTGCTTCGGCGACCAGTCCACCTGTCATGAAATTTGCTATTCAATAGCGCTTCAACCGCACGCGAGCTACGTGCCGGACATTCATCATGTTGGAAGTACATCGCCATTCTGCCATGCAGTGAAACATGTTGTAGTAACATCGGTAGAACATTACGTAGGAAATCAGCATACATTGCACCATTTAGATTGCCTTCGATAAAATGGGGGCCAATCATCCTTCCTCCTATAATGCCGCACCATAAATTAACCCACCAAGGTCGCTGATGTTCCACTTGTCGCAGCCATCGTGGATTTTCCGTTGCCCAATAGTCCATACTATGCCGGTTTACGTTACCGCTGTTGGTGACTGACGCTTCGTCGCTAAATAGAACGCGTGCAAAAAATCTGTCATAATCCCGTAATTTCTCTTGTGCCAAGTGGCAGAACTGTACACGACGTTCAAAGTCGTCGCCATACAATTCGTGGTGCGTAGAAATAGGGTACGGTTGCAATCGATGTTGACGTAGCATTCTCAACACCGACGTTTTTGAGATTCCCGATTCTTACGCACTTTGTCTGCTGCTGACGTGCGGATTAGCCGCGACAGCAGCTAAAACACATACTTGGGCATCATCATTTGTTGCAGATCGTGGTTGACATTTCACATGTGGCTGAACACTTCCTGTTTTCTTAAATAACGTAACTATTCAAACGTAACGTTTATGGAAAAAGTTCAAGGCAATCGTAAAATGCGTTTTAGACAGGTACGTGCCGAGTAAAACTGTGAGGGACGCCATAAACCCACCGTGGTTCAACAACGAAGTTAGGAAACTACTGCGAAAGCAAAGTGAGCTTCACTGCAAATTTAAATGCAGCCAAAACCTCTCAGACGAACAGAAGCTAAACGATGTCAAAGTTAGCGTAAGGAGGGCTATGCATGAAGCGTTCAGTGAATTCGGAAGTAAAATTCTATGTACTGACTTGACAGAAAATCCTAGGAAGTTCTGGTCTTACGTTAAATCAGTAAGTGGCTCGAAACAGCATATCCAGACACTCCAGGATGATGATGGCATTGAAACAGAGGATGACACGCGTAAAGCTGAAATACTAAACACCTTTTTCCAGAGCTGTTTCACAGAGGAAGACCCCTCTGCAGTTCCTTCTCTAAATCCTCGCACAAACGAAAAAATGGCTGACGTCGAAATAAGTGTCCATGGAATAGAAAAGCAACTGAAATCACTCAACAGAGTCCAATCACTCAACAGTCCAATAGACCTGTCGGGATACCAATTCGATTCTACACAGAGTACGCGAAAGAACTTGCCCCCCTTATAACAGCTGTGCACCGCAAGTCTCTAGAGGAACGGAAGGTTCCAAATGATTGGAAAAGAGCACAGGTAGTCCCAGTCTTCAAGAAGGGTCGTCGAGCAGATGCGCAAAACTATATATCTATATCTCTGACATCGATCTGTTGTAGAATTTTAGAACATGATTTTTGCTCGTGTATCGTGTCATTTCTGGAAACCCAGAATCTACTCTGTAGGAATCAACATGGATTCCGGAAACAGCGATCGTGTGAGACCCAACTAGCTTTATTTGTTCATGAGACCCAGAAAATGTTAGATACAGGCTCCCAGGTAGATGCCATTTTCCTTGACTTCCGGAAGGCGTTCGATACAGTTCCGCACTGTCGCTTGATAAACAAAGTAAGAGCCTATGGAATATCAGACCAGCTGTGTGGCTGGATTGAAGAGTTTTTAGCAAACAGAACACAGCATGTTGTTCTCAATGGAGAGACGTCTACAGACGTTAAAGTAACCTCTGGCGTGCCACAGGGGAGTGTTATGAAACCATTTCTTTTCACAATATATATAAATGACCTAGTAGATAGTGTCCGAAGTTCCATGCGGCTGCCGGCCGCGGTGGTCTAGCGGTTCTAGGCGCTGAGTCAGGAACCGCGCGACTGCTGCGGTTCGAATCCTGCCTCGGGCATGGATGTGTGTGATGTCCTTAGGTTAGTTAGGTTTAAGTAGTTCTAAGTTCTAGGGGACTTATAACCACAGATGTTGAGTCCCATAGTGCTCAGAGCCATTTGAACAATCCATGCGGCTTTTCGCGGATGACGCAGTAATATACAGAGAAGTTGCAGCATTAGAAAATTGCAGCGAAATGCAGGAAGATCTGCAGCGGATAGGCACTTGGTGCAGGGAGTGGCATCTGACCCTTAACATCAACAAATGTAATGTATTGCGAATACATAGAAAGAAGGATCCTTTATTGTATGATTATACACTCCTGGAAATGGAAAAAAGAACACATTGACACCGGTGTGTCAGACCCACCATACTTGCTCCGGACACTGCGAAAGGGCTGTACAAGCAATGATCACACGCACAGCACAGCGGACACACCAGGAACCGCGGTGTTGGCCGTCGAATGGCGCTAGCTGCGCAGCATTTGTGCACCGCCGCCGTCAGTGTCAGCCAGTTTGCCGTGGCACACGGAGCTCCATCGCAGTCTTTAACAGTGGTAGCATGCAGTGACAGCGTGGACATGAACCGTATGTGCAGTTGACGGACTTTGAGCGAGGGCGTATAGTGGGCATGCGGGAGGCCGGGTGGACGTACCGCCGAATTGCTCAACACGTGGGGCGTGAGGTCTCCACAGTACATCGATGTTGTCGCCAGTGGTCGGCGGAAGGTGCACGTGCCCGTCGACCTGGGACCGGACCGCAGCGACGCACGGATGCACGCCAAGACCGTAGGATCCTACGCAGTGCCGTATGGGACCGCACCGCCACTTCCCAGCAAATCAGGGACACTGTTGCTCCTGGGGTATCGGCGAGGACCATTCGCAACCGTCTCCATGAAGCTGGGCTACGGTTCCCGCACACCGTTAGGCCGTCTTCCGCTCACGCCCCAACATCGTGCAGCCCGCCTCCAGTGGTGTCCTGACAGGTGTGAATGGAGGGACGAATGGAGACGTGTCGTCTTCAGCGATGAGAGTCGCTTCTGCCTTGGTGTCAATTATGGTCGTATGCGTGTTTGGCGCCGTGCAGGTGAGCGCCACAATCAGGACTGCATACGACCGAGGAACACAGGGCCAACACCCGGCATCATGGTGTGGGGAGCGATCTCCTACACTGGCCGTACACCTCTGGTGATCGTCAAGGGGACACTGAATAGTGCACGGTACATCCAAACCGTCATCGAACCCATCGTTCTACCATTCCTAGACCGGCAAGGGAACTAGCTGTTCCAACAGGACAATGCACGTCCGCATGTATCCCGTGCCACCCAACGTGCTCTAGAAGGTGTAAGTCAACTACCCTGGCCAGCAACATCTCCAGATCTCTCCCCCATTGAGCATGTTTGGGACTGGATGAAGCGTCGTCTCACACGGTCTGCACGTCCAGCACGAACGCTGGTCCAACTGAGGCGCCAGGTGGAAATGGCATGGCAAGCCGTTCCACAGGACTACATCCAGCATCTCTACGATCGTCTCGATGGGAGAATAGCAGCCTGCATTGCTGCGAAAGGTGGATATACACTGTACTAGTGCCGACATTGTGCATGCTCTGTTGCCTGTGTCTATGTGCCTGTGGTTCTGTCAGTGTGATCATGTGATGTTTCTGACCCCAGGAATGTGTCAATAAAGTTTCCCCTTCCTGGGACAATGAATTCACGGTGTTCTTATTTCAATTTCCAGGAGTGTATGATAGCGGAACAACCATTGGTAGCATTCCTTCTGTAAAATATCAGGGAGTATGCATGCGTGCGGAACGATTTGAAGTGGAATGATCATATAAAATTAATTGTTGGTAATGCGGGTTCTAGTTTGTGTTTCATTGGGAGAGTCCTTAGAAAATGTAGTCCATCAACAAATGAGGTGGCTTACAAAACAGTCGTTCGACCTATACTTGAGTATTGCTCATCGGTGTGGGATCCGCACCAGGTCGGTTTGATAGAGGAGATAGAGAAGATCCAAAGAAGAGCGGCGCGTTTCGTCACAGGGTTATTTGGTAAGCGTGATAGCGTTACGGAGATCTTTAGCAAACTCAAGTGGCAGACTCTGCAAAAGAGGCCTTCTGCATCGCGGTGTAGCTTGCTGTCCAGGTTTCGAGAGGGTGCATTTCTGGATGAGGTATAGAATACATTGCTTCCCCTACTTATACCTCCCGAGGAGATCACGAAAGTATAATTAGAGAGATTCGAGCGCGCACGGAGGCTTTCCGGCAGTCGTTCTTCCCGCGAACCATACCCGATTCAAACAGGAAAGGGAGGTAATGACAGTGGCACGTAAAGTGCACTCCGCCACACACCGTTGGGTGGCTTGCGGAGTATAAATCTAGATATAGATTTAGATGAACTATTCTTCCGCGAGCGGTCCGAGCACTTGGATGATGTCGTCCAGGATACCAAGCACCTTACATAGCACACGCCCGTTGGGCATTTTGATCAGAATAGCCATACATCAACACGATATCGACCTTTTCCGCAATTGGTAAACGGTCCATTTTAACACGGGTAATGTATCACGAAGCAAATACCGTCCGCACTAGCGGAATGTTACGTGATACCACGTACTTATATGTTTGTGACTATTACAGCGCCATCTGTCATAAAGCGAAAAAAGTGGTCCAACTTAACATTCATATTTCTTTACGTACTATACGAATATATAATAAAAATTGGGGGTTCCTATTTAAAAAAAAAACACAGTTGAAATCCGTTTGATCTATGGCAGCGCCATCTAGAGGGCCAACCATAGCGCCATCTGGTTTCCCCCTTCAAGCTGGAACATTCATATTTCTTTACGTACTACACGAATATATAATAAAAATTGGGGGTTCCTATTTAAAAAAAAACACAGTTGAAATCCGTTTGACCTATGGTAGCGCCATCTAGAGGGGCCAACCATAGTGCCATCTGGTTTCCCCCTTCAAGCTAGACGAGTTCTTTCATTGTAGTTTTTTCGTTTGACACTTATTTCGTGAGATATTTGGTCCGGTCACTATCAATGGACCACCCTGTATAAATGGCCTAGTAGACAACGTTGGAAGTGCCAGAGGCTTTTCACGGATGACGTTGTTGTAAGCTACGCAGAGAAATAGCAACGCTACAAAACTGTAGCGAAATGAAAGATGAGAAAGTGATGCGCACGAATCAGCAGATGAGCCAATCGGAGTGGCCGCGCGGTTAGAGGCGCCATGTCACAGATTGCGCTGACCCTCCCGCCGTAGTTCGAGTCCTCCCTCGGGCGTGTGTGTGTGTGTGTGTGTGTGTGTTGCTCTTCGCATAGGTTAGTTTAAGTGGTGTGTAAGTCTAGGGAGCGATGACCTCTGCAGTTTGGTCCCTTTAGAAATCGCCCACATTTGAACATTGGAACATCAGTAGATGACAATCGGTGTAAGTAAATCTACACCTGCACCTACGTGCATACTCCGCATGCCACCGTATGGAGCCTGGCAAATGGTACCCTGTAGCACCACTAGTCATTTCTGTTCTTGTTACACTAGCAAACTGGCTGTCTGTATGCCTTGTCAGCTTCAAATGCCGGTTCTCTAAATTTTCTAATTAGTTGTTCGCGAAAAGAACATATTCCCACCAGGGATTCCTGTTTGAGTTCACGAAGCGTTACCGTTATATTCTCGTGCTAATTGAACCTACCGATAAGATTTATAGCGAGTCACCTCGGAATTGTTTCGATGTATTCTTTTAAATCGATCTGATGTGGATCCCAAACACTGGAACATTACTCTAGAATGAGTCGCTATAGTGTTCTACACGCGGTCTTCATTATAGATGAACTACAATTTCCTATAATTCTCCCAATAAACAAAGTTGTTCATTCGCATTCACTACTACTGCAATATTACGCCTAGAATGTAATCGAAGTGACTGTGTCAAACAGCCTGCAACCAGTGCTGTATTACAACAGAAAGAATTGTTTCTCCTACTCACCTGTATTAACTAAAATTTTTCTACGTCTAGTGACAGCTGTCGTTCATCAGACCAACTAGAAATTCTGACTAAGTCACCTTGGATGCTCCTATAGTCTTACATCGACGACCCCTATACGTACATCAAAGCGTCATCATCAAACAACCGCAGGTTGCTGTTCACATTGTCTGTCAGATCATCTCCTATATATATGAAAGGCGTTGTCCTTACTGACTGACGACTGTGTTTTTAATAAGTGGTTTAAGTTGCTTCACTACTCCGAGCATATCTACTTCTAAGTTACTCATGTTGATAGCTGTTCTTGTTGCGAATCATGGAATATTTGCTTCATCACCTTGGGTGAAGGAATTGCGGAAAGCTGTTTAGTATCTCTGCTTTGGCAGCACTATCCTCGATAGAATTTCCATTACTATAGCGCAGAGAGGGCATCGATTGTCTTACCGCTAGCATACATTACATTCGACCAGAAACTCTTTCAGTTTTCTGGCAGGTTTCAAGCCTATGTTTCGTTTTGGAAACTATAATAAGCACCTCGCATTGAAGTCCGCCCTAAATTTCGATTTCCTGTAATCTTGGAGGTTTTGCGTTCGTTTAAAAATGGCATGCCGTAAGTGGTTTATTACTATTCGCTAGAGCACTTGAGCAGATGTAATTTCGATGGATTGCTCATTTCGAGCTGCCTGCGATATGGAATATCTATGCTACAATAGAATCTCAGGTCAGAGCAGTATTGGCAGTAAGTCGAGTTTAGTACCCCGCAGAGAGCAGTCGTGTTTTGTAGCTCGCACAGAGCACTTGAGTTATGGAGTTCGGACAGGGCAGAGCGGTGGTTGACTTGCGTTGGGCGTGTCTTGCAGAACGTTGGCAGTGCCTCAACGATGTAGTATATTGTTGTTCTTTGTTGCCGCGCCCATATCTTAATTGCCACAACTTATTTAACCACAATTGTAATGCTTAAGTCGCATGTAATTCCTTGCAGAAATGTTTCAGTAATTACTTTTGTTCTGAAGAAAACTTTTGCCAGTTATTTATCTGAGTTTAAAGATTTTACGGATTTTTCCTGTGCATACTCATGTTGATTAACCAAAATAAAACCAGTTGTTTCCCTAGAAATGAAAATCTAGTGGCCAATAGTGCACTGGGCTGTGCCAAAAAAATTTCTTATAGGAACAGATAAATAGATAGCGTTATCTTGCGACATCATTGTGAGGTAAGAGTTTTTCAGTTTCTTCAGGATGATTACACAGGGCCATGATGCAGCGCTGCTGACGTCAAAACTTATTAGTCTCGGTATGCAGTCAGTCCGTAATTGTAGGTCACATTAAAACCTGAAATTTTATTATTGGAAAGAAATTTTTCTATTGGGAACCAAAACGAGATTTTTTCTGTTGGGAGGTTACACTAAATGTGATTATACAATTATTTTTCTGTTGGGAGGTTACACTTGTCGACATCCGGCCAGGATTGTTATTTGAGAATTTTCTAAGAAGTAGTCAGCTATATATCTGCCCTTATTTATATAGTGTTAAGTGTTGTTTGAATCTGACGCAACGCATTTGCTAATCTGTTATATTTTTTCACAGATCATCAGCAATTTATTGCTCTTTGTTGTCATTGTACTTGTTCCACTTTGTATCCGCTTTGTCTTTATTTAATTTTGTGACCACCTATGATTTACGAAAATGTCGCGAAAAACTGCAAACAGTACATCGCGAAGTGTAATGAATGAAAATGCCGATTTGAGTAGTTTGACCAATAATACTAGAGACATTCAGTGTTAGTTCTAATCCTCCAGCCTTAGATAATCAGTGCGTACCAACCACTAGCAACAAGTCAAATTTAAACGATGAAAAAACAAATTTAATTATGTCCACAGTAAATCTAACAACAAATGATGACGCGGCCTGCCGGCCGATGTGGCCGAGCGGTTCTAGGCCCTACAGTCTGGAACCGCGCGACCGCTACGGTCGCAGGTTCGAATCCTGCCTCGGGCATGGATGTATGTGATGTCCTTAGGTTAGTTAGGTTTAAGTAGTTCTAAGTTATAGGGGGCTGATGACCTCAGAAGTCCTATAGTGCTCAGAGCCAATTGAACCCTTTTTTGATGCGGCGCATTCCACTATAACGAACGCTGCCCAGTTTCACTCATTGGATGTGCAGAATTTACACAGTGAGCAGCTAAATGTTACTAATGAAAACGAGCAGTTTACTCAAAATACGTCTCAGATTTATTTAGTTCTGATGTAGTGATCATCAGTACACAACCAATCAGCAAACCTTTTCATGAATCAGACAGTGACCAAATGGTTACAGAACATGTGCCAAATGCAGATACATTATCACAAACCAATCAGCAAACCTTTTCATGAATCAGACAGTGACCAAATGGTTACAGAACATGTGCCAAATGCAGATACATTATCACACAGCACAATAAACAGAGTCGCTAATTTTGACGTTAATCAAGTTAAGGCAGTATTGCTACAACTTAATGAAAATTTCTAACAGTCGAATGAAAAACAAGACAACAATGTCAAACAGTCGAATGAAAAACTCGACATATCTAGTCAAACAATCCGATGAAAATTTCAAACAGACTAATAAAAAACTTGACATCTCTATTGTAGAGCTTACTGAACAGATTACAGCCGTTCCCGAGCAGTGTAATGAAACTAAAAAACAACTACATGGAGAAATTAAGGCCTGTGCCAGGTATCGTAGTGAAGAAATCAGATCTGTTGAACAAGAAATACGCAACACACACGAAGCCGCAACAAAATTACTTACAGATGAAATCAACGCAGTCGTTAAACAATGTTCAGAAAACACAACACGGTTACAGGATGAGCTTGAAGCAGTATCAAAAGAACTTTCACGCACCTTGGATGCGAAAGTTGACGAAAAATTTGAGCACCTGAACATCCAAATTGACGAACGTTTTAATCACCACCTACAAAATAACGAAACGCGTTACCGCAAGTTGATACAGGAACAGAATAAAGTAAAGAAACAAATCACGGAAACAGTTACTGCACTGAGACAGGAAGACAAGCGTAATTAGTTCACGAAAGTAAAAATTATGTAGACACAAACATATCAGATGAAATGAACACAGTCAAACAATCGAACACAGTACTACCGAATGAACTTACCGATCTGAAAACAAAAACAGACACTAGTATTCAGACCTTGGAAAATAAATACATAGAAGACTTTCTGACAGTTATCAACGGACTTGAACAACTGGAATTAGTACAGGACCCATATACCATTAAAGCAGGTGTTAAGAAATTAAACAAAACGACACGTAAAATGGAAAAACAAATTGATTCTTGTGACACCAAAAATGACTACCAGGTAAAAGCACTGACTGAAAAATTTGATGAACTGGCCAGTCGAATTGACGATATCGAAAACAATAATGAGAGTAAATCAGATAATACGTCACCAGTTTCCTTCAATCAGAAACCCGAATTGCAAAGTATGCAGCAAACAGTCAGTGAGTTAGGTACATCGAATAACATGCTTCGTCGAAATCTGTCATCTTTGCAACATGAAGTGACAGAAATGAAAAATGTTTTAGCCTCTAACTTCACACAGTATACGCCACATTCTGAACATTTGTCACACTCCCACGGTCAACACAGCTTAGATAGATTGCAGAGAGTACGTCACTTAGATTCCCGACAGATGCAGACAAACAGATTCTTATGCAGTACTGAACTTGCTCAAACATTTAGAGACTACAATTTTGACTACAAGAATTTTTTATGGTTTAGGAAATTTAAGATATTTAAGAATGACAGAACACAAATTCACCCCTTGGACTGGATACAACAATTTACTTCTGCATTTCCACCAACTTGGCCTGTTACACACAAGGTAGGTTTCATTTGCAGCCTTTTGGAAGGCGAACCGCTAACTCGAATGAGACCGATCGCGAGACAATGTTATTCAGTAGAAGAATTTCAAAATGTTTTTCTGTCAGCGTATTGGTCGAAAACGACACAGCGCAGTTTCAAGGATCAGTTAATTCGCCTACCGAATTATGAAAACTCAAATTTTTCCAGTATCACACAATTTTTTGAATATATGGGAAAGCAAAACCGATATTTATGCGGACCATACAGCGGTATTTCGAAATTACCACGATCGTTAAAAGTATCGCTCTTAACTGGACAACAGAAAGAAAATATTTCGGCATTTAGAGATTTATTACAGCTTTTGGAAGTACAGCACTCAGATTATTCATTCATAAATAAAAACTTTCACAGCATAACCACGGCCAATAGGTATACGTCAACTTCGACCAGCCACGCTATTTTAATAGCAAAGGAGCTATACGTGCGCGAAATGACAAGAACTACCAGCACAACTTTAATAACAAACAAAATTTTAATCATCAATTTTAATCATTATTAGCAACCGCAGACACAATTTGACAACAATCATGCTTTTCCCCACAACAGCAACAAACCCAGTCAGTTAGCACGCCTAACCAACAATGCAATTTCCAAGGTCAACCAAACTTTAATGTTACGCCGCCTACACATATAGCATCGGCTCCGCAGAGTAGTAACGCTCAGCAACAGGGAAATCAGTACGTGCAGAAAACACATAATTTCAACTCTCATCGCAACGCGCCGTATAATAGCAACTATCATGAAACGTAAATGCAATGAGCACAGTTTTAAACGCGCATTCAATAACAGTAGGTTTTGTCAGCAGCAGAATCATCCACAAACATAGATTATCATGAATGAACCAGACAGTCGATACCATCCTCAACCTAATACGTCAGGACGAAGTAACAAAACAGTGCAGATAGTTGACATGCCACAGCATCCTCCCACAAATAACAGCGCGTCAGAAGGAATTTGACTAGATGCAGTACAGGTTACATCTTAAAGCAAAGTAAGCAACACGTTTGATACACATAATTTTGTTCACGAAATGTTATTACTTTTGACGATATCCGAGGTACGCCTTTACATGAAAAACCAGTTGTACAAAAAACCATTTCACCCTGTTATTGAAGTAAAAATTGAATTATTCACATTTTCAGCAGTAATCTATTCTCGATCACCTGTTTCGGCAATAAATGAAGAGACTTTCAACAAATGTAACAAAGATAATAATTACCCTACGTTACAACTAGGCAAAACTAAAGTAAGAGGTGCAGTATTGATTCTTGTCACGTTAATGTCATTATCATTAATGAAACAGATCGCTCACAGAGATTAGAAGAACTTCTTCAGAAATTTCATGGTACTGCTATCTATTCCACATTAAATTTAAGATCGGAGTTTTGGCAGATTCAGCTCCATCCGAACTGCAGAAAGTACACAGCTTTTCTCTGTTTTGGTAATTATTATCAATTTTGCAAATTACCGTTCTGTTTAACAATTTAGATAGAATCATAAGGTACGTAAACGACATCCTTATCGCAGGAGCTAACTGATCTCAACATAATTTGATTCTTGAACAGCTGTTACAAACTTCTCGTACACAAGGACTCGGTTAATCTTAGCAAGTCGCACTTTGGCAGAAACTATAAAATTTCTTGGACATGTAATATCAAAAGAAGGCATTGCGCCTGACCTGGTAAACCGTCAAGTGCTACGTGACATTACCGTTCCGACGACCAAGAAACAACTACGCAGCTTTCTAGGATTGATTAACGTTTTTCGTAAATTTATTCATTACTCTTCTTAAGACATCCCTAGATTATGCCAGTTGACTGGCAAAGACACTATTTGGTCCTGGCATAGCCAAGCACAGTCTGAATTTGTTAACCTGAAACACGCCTTGTTGAACGCATCACTTTTATCACATCCAGATCCCACCAGAAAATTTTTCCATTGCCACTGACACTTCTAACACCGCTCTAGACGTACATATTTTTCAGGAAATTGAAGAAAACAGAACTGCAGTAATTAAAAACATCGCCATTGCAAGTCGCATTCTGTCACCCGCTGAACGCAATTATTCTGTTACAGAACATGAAACATTATGTGTTGTATGGGTATTTACCAGATTTAGGCATTTTCTTTATGGGAGACATACTACCGTTTACACAGATCATAGAGCTATACAGTTTTTACTTTCCGCTAAATTTACACATAACAGGTTAAGCAGATGGAAACTTTATTTAGAGGAATTTAATTTTACAATTGTTTACATACTGGGTAAAAAAAATTTGCTAGCAGACGCTCTATCTCACTCTCTCAGCAACAATCAGCAAGACGCCGCAACCAACTTCTGCCAAACAAATTTCACCCTCCTGTATGTTCAACAAGTAGAATTTAAAAATTTTATTTCGTCGTCATTACGAGACATGGCGAAAGAACAGTGCAAAGACAACGTGTAGAAAGAAATTAAATACCTTTGGCAAGATAAGAATAGTGTCACCATTAGAAACAATTATACTGTACGCAACAACATTCTGTTTCGCCGCTCTCGCCCTGACAGCAACAACTGGTTACTCTGCATTTCTGACGAATCTGTTAACACATTACTTTGGTATACTCATTTCAGCTACGCACACTATGGAGCCAGAAAATGTTTTCTTATCCTACGACAGAATTGTTATTTTGCCAACATGAAGAAACGTATTCGACGAATTTGGCATCGTGTAAAATCCGCCAGAAAGCTACATCAGACACAACTTCACGTATTCCACCATTATATACTATTGTACTCATTAAATTCAGACATATGGCCGCTGTAGACATTTTTGGACCGATTCCCAGATCTAATAGAGGTTTTTGTTACATCTTTGTCTCTGCTGAACTCACTTCGAAATTTGTTACCTTCACTCCGCTACGCAAAGCTAGTGCTAAATCTATTTCAAATGCATTTGGAAAACATTTTCTACTTCATGTGGGTCATGTATTGAAAGTAATTCTCGCCACGGACCACAATTTCGATCTGCGATATGGACACATATGTTACAAGCTAGAAACATTTCTCTGATCTGTATATCCAAGTATCACGCTTCTTCGAATCCTTCTGCAAGACTGATGAAAGAAATTGGTGAACTATGTAGAATATACTGCCATAAAACACATAATGATTGGGACACACACATATTCTCATTCCAGGATGTAGTTAACTCTATGTCAAATGAATCTAGTATGTTAATTCCTAGTGTTAGCTTGTAAAACGTTGACCCACCCAACAAAATCAAAGAATTGGTATCTTTTCCTACGCCTCGTCGACTATGCCACCATGAAATAATTGACATCGCGCTCAACAATATTAAGCGTGCCGCACAGCGCCACAGAAGACAGTAAAAACAGGTCTGTAAACGCCGTGAATTTCACATAGGACAGTAGGTATTAGTACGCTCACACTATTTATCCAACAGAGGAAAGAGTAGATGCAGTAAATTTGAACTTCTATGTGCCGGTTCATATAGAATTCGCAGCATTCCTCACCCCAATGTAGTGCATATTGAAACTTCAAGAACCAGAAAATCCAAGGGCAACCACCACATATCAAATATTACCCTTTATAGAATGAACGTATTTTATGATTTATCACACTGTAATGCCATTTTCTCCAGATAGGCTTATATTTATATGACCACTTACTGATGATGATCGTATTTTTCTTGTCAAGTGCCCAGCAAGGTAAGGTTAGCAGGTCGCTTTTCTTGTGGTTATATGTCAGACTGTGCACATTTCCTAAATGACATAATTTTCTTGGAAAGTCCCAATAGGTTGAACTTAGCAAGTCAATCCACGACCTATAATCACAGACCTGAGGCATTTTCCACTTTATAATGTATATATGATAGTTTACCTATAGAAAGTAGAATATTCTCTGTATGCACTATGTAGTCTTTAAGATATAACTAACATCAGTTGGCCTTGACATTTTGCCTTATGATATTCACTATCTTGACTGTTCTACATTTTTATACTACTACATTATGATACTGTGAATACACTTCTGCAGTTGAAAATATTAGTTGTCTACGGATTTGATCTAATAAATTTTCTGTCATGCTACACTGTATGCTTAGTTATATAATTAGAAACATGAGTTCCTTCAATGAGTATATGATGTAAATGCAAGATAATAATCCATATTCATCATTTTCAGAAGACAATACCCTCTAAAAGAAATAAATTAAACAACTTTAAAGAAAATGGAAAAAAAGAAGATGCAATACTTTGTCATGAAAAGTAAATGGATCGTAATTAACAAGCATATACTATATGCACCATATGATAGCAGTCTTGACTAATTATTTTTCTTTCAGAATGTGACGTGATTGTGGCAGGCTGTCGGACAAAACTACACATGTAAATTTTAGTGATGAAATATGCTAGAAGTAAGAAACTATATAAAATAATGAATGATGATGAATAGTTGTGTGAAGAAAATGGTAATATGAATAATGAAATGTCTATTTTTTTGCAAATGATAATAAATGATGATGAATAGTTATTTGAAAAATATCGTAATATGAATAATGAAGTTTTTCCTTGCAGATGATGACAGTGATGAAGTTCATATATTTTCTATTAGTTAAGAGATGCTATGTAGTTATTTAATTCATTGTTGCAGTTCTTCTTGGCAGTATGTCATATATTTCATAGTATAATGATTGAATGTTTTGGGAAAGACAGCTAGAGTACATACATATTAAGTACATGTTTCATTACCTGTTAATTCGAAGTTTACTACTTTTCAGCATTTCTTCTTTCAGCTCAATAATCCACTTTGTATATTTTCCAGGAGAAGCTTGTCATGATATTAAGATCATTTCTGAAATATGTCCTTAGGTTATATGCTACAGGCACTTAGTTATTAAACCTGTTCCAGTACTTGCATTTTACCCATTTGTTTCTATGATTCATGAATGTGATCACATATACTCTACTTGTCTACTAACTTTGCTGTAGCTGATTCATGGCGAATGACAAACGACTTTCACTACTTTATTTCCAGCAGTACATAAAAGGCAAATATTTTCATGTTCCAGCAATTAAATATTAATCCCAATGCAATGCATTGCTGGTACACAAAAAATTATTACTAGTCCTAACTTTTACCAACCAGTACACAAATAAATAATGTTACCAGTCTAAAAAATATTGCTAGTCCAAAATATAATGCAACATTCAATTCTGTCTGATCTATTGTTCCATTACATGTATGTATTATTAATCTAAGCACTTTAAGTACTAGGTCAAATATCTTACATTTTAAATATATCTTATGTCACTTGCATAATATCATATGTAGTTACTAGCACCTTATTGCTACATGCAATAACTCCTGTTTTTGAAGAATGACTTCTATATCATTTGTAATACATAGTGAAACAACAGGCCACTGAGTGCCTGCCAACACTTATTTGATTAAGATGATATACCAATAGATACTTCTTAATGATGCTTTGTAATGTTCAATGAATGCTTTGTAATACATAATGAAACAACAGGCCACTGAGTGCCAACACTTATTTAATTAAGATGGTATACTAATATGTACTTCTGAATGATGATTAGTATAAGACTCAATGTATCCTTCACGTTCTGACCTAATTACCACCAATTACTGAGGCATACCTTTATCCTGTCCATTCTATTGGTCATCTAGCACTCTATTTGGTCTTTGCACTAATTCTACGTTGATGTAAGATTATGGATTCTACAAGAATGTGGTGCTGATATATCAAGCTGTCCACCACCTTGAACAACATAGATGTTGTTATGGACCGACTGTTTGGTGTACCTAATGTACTACCAAAATGATAACTTACAATATTAATACGACATTTCAGTGTCATGGCTACACTGATAAATACTTCAGGGAAGAGAACTTCAGATTGTCTCACTTGGTGTTGTGACTTTTAGTGCAGCTATGTGCAACCCACTGCGCTACAACCATGATGCTGTCCTTCCCACTCCTTTCCTAGTTTTTGTAAAAATGCTAAAGACTTATACAGTGTGTGTGCACATCATTTCATTTCTTAATGTGTTCAGTTCTTGTAAAAGTGCTAAAGACTTATACAATGCGTGTGCATTTTATTTCATTTCTTAATGTGTCCAGTTCTTGTAAAAATGCTAAAGACTTTTACAGTGCATGTGCACTTTAAGACGTTTCTTAATGTGCTCTGTACTTATATTATTTATCAAAATGTCATATATATTATGTGACTGTAGACCTAGTAAACTATGTATGTTATATCTATTTGCAATAGGAAAATGTGTTGTTTATGGCGAGTCCAATTGACTCACCACCACTGCCAAATTTTTACCACCCAGTGGAGAGTTATGTAAGGGGTTCATTACTATTCACTAGCGCACTTGAGCATACGCAATTTCGATGGATTGCTCACTCGCTCCCTGCAAAATGGAATAGCTATGCTGCAATAGAATCGCAGGTCAGAGCAGTGTTGGCAGGAAATCGAGTTTAGTAGCTCGCAGAGAGCAGTCGTGTTTTATAGCTCGCACAGAGCATTTGAGTTATGGAGTTCGGACAGGGCAGTGCAGTGGTTGACTTTTGTTGAGCAGGTCGTGCAGAACGATGGCAGTGGCTGAGCGATGTAGTATAAGGTAAAAAAAATTATTGTTCTTTGTTGCTGCGCCCATATCTTCGTTGCCACAACTTATTTAACCACCATTGTAATGCTAAAGTCCCATGTAATTCCTTGCAGAAATGTTTCAGTAATAACTTTTGTTTTGAAGAAAACTTTTTCCAGTCATTTATCTGAGTTTAAAGATTTTACAAATTTTTCCTGTGCATACTCATGTTGATTAACCAAAATTAAATCAGTTGTTTTCCTACAAATGAAAATCTAGTGGCCAATATTGCACTGGACTGTGCCAAAAAAATTTCTTATAGAAGCAAATATGTAGACAGCGTTATCGGGCGACATCATTGTGAGGTAAGAATTTTTCAGTTTATTCAGGATGATTTCACAGGCCATGACGCAGCGCTGCTGACGTCAAAACTTATTAATATCGATATGCAGTCAGTCTTTAATGGACGGTCACATTAAAACTTGAAATTTTATTATTGGAAAGAAATTTTTCTGTTGGGAACCTTAGCGAGATTTTTCCTGTTGGGAGGTTACACTAAATGTGATTATACAATTTTTTTCTGTTGGGAGGTTACAATGCTTTTCTCGTTATTTCTGCAACAGTGTTCTGACGCGTTTTGTGTGTACCAAGGGGAATCGACCCCGTTGTTTGTTAATTTGGTATAAATCTCTAAATTGTTGTCGACACTATTTCTTTGAATTCAAGCCACATATGATCTACACTTACTTTTAGTTCGGAAGGAGTAGAGATTCTCTCTCAGGAAGGGTCAAGTGAGTTTTTATCTGCATTTTTTCGTTTATTTTTGGAGGATTTGGGTTTATAATATTCAATCTCTGTGTTCACTAGTCCCTATACAGGTTTTGATGCTCGTTATTAGCTGTGAATTATTTGTTGCTAAGAGGTAAAGTGTGTTTTCACAACCATTTATTACTCGTGTCGGCTCATGAACGAACTGTTCGAAATAATTTTTAGGGAATCCGCTTAGTACAAATTCGCATGATTTTTTATGCGTAATTTGGGATTTAAATATGTATTTTTGCCAACATATCGAGGGTAAATTAAAGTACCACGAACTACAATCATCCGTGTCAAATACTTGTTTGAAATGAAACTCAAGTTTTCGTTGAACCGTTTAGTAACCGTATCATCTGAGTTGGGAGGTCGGTAAAAGAATCCGATTACCATTTTATTCCGGTTTCGAACAATCACTCTTGCCCATACTAATTCACAGGAACTATCAACTTCGATTTCGCTACTAGAGAACGTACTTCTAACAGCAACAAACACGCCACTGCCAAATGTGTTTAGCCTGAAACTTCCTGGCAGATTAAAACTGTGTACCGAACCGAGATTCGAACTTGGTATCTTTGCCTTTCGTGAGCAAGTGCTCTACCATCTGAGCTACCCGAGCACGACTCAGGACCCGTCCTCACAGCTTCAATTCTGCCAGTACCTCGTCTCCTACCTTCCAAACTTCACACAAGCTCTTCGGCGAAACTTCACACTCGAAAGATAGGAACTGTGTTCGTAGGATTAAGTAGGAAGTTTCCGTAAAATCAAAGTAAGAAAACTTGTAAATAACCTGACCGAACAAATTCTTCTTGAAATGCGGAAGACAACGCTAACATGAGGACTGCACGGTTTAAACAGTGAGCGTAAAGTTTAAATGGTTACGACCGACTGAGAGTGTAGAGCAGAGGTTCGCAAACTGGTGGGCGCCCCCCCCCCCCTGGAGGGGGGTGGAGGTTGTTGCAAGGGGGGCGCGGATGGAGTTAGCGGTATAAACCTAATATTTCTTTTAAATAACGATATTTTAATAAAAATGAATGTGCAGGTATTAACGATAGATTATGGTGCTAAATGCAATCGTTTGGCGTCCCACTTCCCGCAATCCTATCTCAATAACCTATCTTAGAACATACAGCTTTTGAAGATCACGTTTAAAATGTCACACACAGGAACTCTCAAAATTACGAAGGCGATATGCGTTAATTCTGATATATCAGATTTGTAAACAACTTACTTCTGACAATTGGAAAACAGAAAAGTAAGGTATTAACTATTCCGTGCATTTGTACACATGAACTGAACGTAATCATGTTATAACTTTTAGCCGTAATAGGCTATGTTCATCAGAGTAATAATCACTTATACTGCGTAAATGCAAAAATACCGTTTTATTACTCTGTCAACCCACGGATCACCATGTGATGCGATTACAGTGACTTTAACAGACTGTCTACGCTTCAAATGAACTGGCGGGTTCGTAATTTGGAGGCCAGGGTTATGCTCTTTGTCACCAGAAAAATGTGCACGACGTGAATGCGAAACTAGTAAAAAGTGTTCGTTCTGAGCAGAGTACTTCACGCCGTTCTGGAAACATTGTCGTGAGTGCTAACAATGAAACATAAACCTAGCTAGGTAGACAATGAAGTCCAATAGTGCGGATATATATATTTTTTTTTTCGAACGGTCAGTACTACAGCACTTTCATTCGGATCACTAATCTGACAAAACAGCTCTTTTTCTTCTGCCTTTTTGAAATAAGGCATAATTTCGTTTGAAATTAGTGTACGTTCTTTGCTGCCCTAATGGCTTCTTTGGTACGAGTTCAGAGATAACTGCTTGGCATTGTGCACAGTTTCCAGCGATGTGTGAGCTGTATCCATAACCTTACTTTATTACTGTGAAATTTGACAACCAATTCATTGATGTTATCTCAAAACTTATAACGTTTCGTTTGTTGTTGTTGTTGTGGTCTTCAGTCCTGAGACTGGTTTGATGCAGCTCTCCATGCTGCTCTAACCTGTGGAAGCTTCTTCATCTCCCAGTATCTGCTGCAACCTACATCTTTCTGAATCTGCTTGGTGTATTCATCTCTTGGTCTCCCTCTACGATTTTTACCCTCTACGCTGCCCTCCAATACTAAATTGGTGATCCTTTGATGCCTCAGAACATGTCCTACCAACCGATCCCTTATTCTAGTCAAGTTGTGCCACAAACTTCTCTTCTCCCCAATCCTATTCAATACCTCCTCATTAATTATGTGATCTACCCATCTAATCTTCAGCAGTCTTCTATAGCACCTCATTTCGAAAGCTTCTATTCTCTTCTTGTCTAAACTATTTATCGTCCATGTTTCACTTCCATACATGGCTACACTCCATACAAATACTTTCAGAAGCGATTTCCTAACACTTTAATCAATACTCGATGTTAACAAATTTCTCTTCTTCAGAAACTCTTTCCTTCCCATTGCCAGTCTACATTTTATAACCTCTCTACATCGGCCACCATCAGTTATTTTGTTCCCCAAATGGCAAAACTCCTTTACTACTTAAGTGTCTCATTTCCTAATCTAATTCCCTCAGCATCGCCCGACTTGACCACATTCCATTATCCTCGCTTTGATTTTGTTGATGTTCATCTCATATCCTCCTTTCAAGACACTATCCATTCTGTTCAACTGCTCTTCCAAGACACTATCCATTCCGTTCAACTGCTCTTCCAAGTCATTTGCTGTCTCTGACAGAATTACAAAGTCATCGGCGAACGTCAAAGTTTTTATTTCTTCTCCATGGATTTTAATACCTACTCCGAATTTTTCTTTTGTTTCCTTCCCTGCTTTCTCAATATACAGATTGAATAACATCGGGGAGAGACTACAACCCTGTCTCACTCCCTTCCCAACCACTGCTTCCCTTTCATGCCCCTCAACTCTTATAACTGCCATTTCGTTTCTATACAAATTGTAAATACAGGGTAGCTATTTGCTCCCTGTATTTTACCCCTGCCACCTTCAGAATTTGAAATAGAGTGCTCCAGTCAACATTGTCAAAAGCTTTCTCTAAGTCTACAAATGCTAGAAACGTAGGTTTGCCTTTCCTTAATCTAGCTTCCAAGATAAGTCATAGGGTCAGTAATGCCTCAGGTGTTCCAATATTTCTACCGAATCCAAACTGATCTTCACCTAGGTCGGCTTCTACTAGTTTTTCCATTCGTCTCTAAAGAATTCGCGTTAGTATTTTGCAGTCGTGATTTATTAAACTGATAGTTCAGTAATTTTCACATCTGTCAACACCTGCTTTCTTTGAGATTGGAATTATTATATTCTATTTGACCTCTGGGGGTATTTCGCATGTCTCATACATCTTGCTCACCAGATGGTAGAGTTTTGTCAGCCCTGGCTCTTCCAAGGCCGTCAGTAGTTCTAATGGGATGTTGTCTACTCCCGGAGCCTTGTTTCAACTTAGGTATTTCAGTGCTCTGTCAAACTCTTCACGCAGTGTCGTATCTCCCATTTCATCTTCATCTACATTCTCTTCCCTTTCCATAATATTGTCCTCAAGTACATCAACCCTTGTATAGTCCCTCTATATACTCCTTCCACCTTTCTGCTTTCCCTTCTTTGCTTAGAACTGGGTTTCCATCTGAGCTCTTGATATTAATACAAGTGGTTCTCTTTTCTCCAAAGGTCTCTTTAATTTTCCTGTAGGTAGTATCTATCTTACCCCTAGTGAGATAAGCCTTTACATCCTTACATTTATCCTCTAGCCATCCCTGCTTAGCCGTTTTGCACTTCCTGTCGATCTCATTTTAGATACGTTTGTATTCCTTTTTGCCTGCCTCATTTACTGCATTTTTATATTTTCACCTTTCATCAATTAAATTCATTATTTGTTCTGTTACCCAAGGATTTCTACCAGCCCTCGTCTTTTTACCTACTTGATCCTCTGCTGTCTTCACTACTTCATCCCTCAAAGCTACCCATTCATCTTCTACTGTATTTCTTTCCCCCATTCCTGCCATTTGTCTCCTTACGCTCTCCCTGAAACTCTCTACAACCTATGGTTTAGTCAGTTTATCCAGGTCCCATCTTCTTAAATTCCCACCTCTTTGCAGTTTTTTCAGTTTTAATTTGCAGTTCATAACGAATATATTGTGGTCAGGCAGAGTCCACATCTGCCGCTGGAAATGTGTTACAATTTAAAACCTGGTTCCTAAATCTCTGTCTTACCATTATATAATCTATCTGAAATCTGTCAGCATCTCCAGGCTTCTTCCATGTATACAACCTTCTTTTATGATTCTTGAACCAAGTGTTAGTTATCGTTTTGTTTATAAGTAACGAAAGATAGAGACACGAAAACGATTTTCGCATAAAACTCCAGGCTGCACTGCTCATAACAGCATCACAGAACAGGTAGCAAATTCTTAGCGTGCCTATGGGCTGATTTCCACCCCAATCCAGGAAAAGCCCGTTTCTCCGAGCAAGAGTCCTGCTCGGCCACCAGGTCGCAGACAGACAGTGCACTGACTACCTGCGCTGCAGCCGGGCTTCCCCGTTCTTCGCCCCTCTTCTCACAGGCAATCATCTGAGGTGCCGACAGATGACAGTACCTTTCCTTTATTTCAGTTGGTTACTTGCAGTTGTTGACACATATGATGTATTGGATTTTGCTGAAATCGCGTTGAATCTTTCACAGTTGTGCCTCAGTAATATCAGTGGTAGAGCGAAATTATACTGTTAACTTCTTGTTTTCTTTTTACTTCACCATGAGTGTCGTGAAAAAACGTAATATAATGATGAGTATATCAAATACGGTTTTGCTTCTATACAAAAAAATGGCGTTGACCAGCCGCAATGTCTTATTTGCTATGAGGTATTGAGCAATGATTCCATGAGACATTCTCATCTGGAATGCCATTTGTGGGCAAAGCATGATGCATTGAAAGAGAAGCCAAAGGAATTTTTTGCCGCAGAATGTGATAATTTGAAACGGATGAAGTTGCACACTGCTGAATCCTTCGCTCAGACATCAGAAAAGGTACTGGAAGCCTCATATGAGTTATCGCTACTTATTTCAAGGACCAAGAAAAGTCATATTGTCGGAGAGACACTAGTCAAACCCTGTTTGTTCAAAGCTCCTGATATTGTTCTTGGGTCAGAAAGTAAACAAAAACTTTCAGAAATACCGCTTTCTGGCAGTACTGTGAAACGTGGCATTGATGATATGACCGAAGACCTACAAAGCAATTAGTTACGGCCGTCAAACAATCGCAGTTTTTCGCAATACAGTTAGACGAGAGTACCGACGTTGCGAATTGTTGCCAACTGCTAGCTTTCGTTCGCTATATAGAAAATGAAGCAATTAAAGCAGAGTTGCTGTTTTCTACACAGTTAAAGACAACTTGAAAAGCAATTCATATAATGGCAGCTGTCTGAATTCTTTTGCAAAAATGAGTTATCATGGCAGAAACTGATAAGCGTATGCACAGACGGCGGCCCATCAATTCTTGGATGTCGCTCAGGATCCGTGCAGATGGTCAGAGAAAAAAACCCTAGTGTTACTGCTATCCACTGTGTAATACACCGTCAAGCACTGGCAGCTAAGACACTTCCAAAGGAACTCAATGATGTCTTGAAATTGTGCATCAAAATCGTGAATAATATTAAAAACAGTGAATTAAATTCCAGGTTATTTGCGGCTCTTTTTAAAGACTTGGGAGCAGAGTATAAAACAATTTTATTTCATACAGAAGTACGCTGGCTCTGAAAAGGAAAGATGCTAGGAAGATTATTTGAACTTCGAGTTGAAGTGATGCAATTTTTGGAAAATAACAAACAAACTGAATTGTGAGTGGAATTTAGAAAGCCCGGTATTCATGTTGCATTGGCTTATCTGTCAGATAAACACATTGAATTTGAAATTACAAGGTAGAGAGTCAAACATAATTTTTCATAGGGATGCCATCAAAGCGTTTACTGATAAGTTGCAACTATGGGAACGTAAAATTTTGGCCTGCAATTATTCCTGCTTTCCCAGATTGTTTGGAATCCTGGAAGAAGCCCGATTTCACAACGATTTTAAGGATACTGTTACTAAGAGTAAAATATCGAACCATTTGCAGCAACTCATTGATGAATTCGAACGATACTTCCCTAACAGTTGTGATGATAAAATTTATTATAGGTTAGTGACGGATCCATTTCACATTGACGTGGATGTGTTGCCAGACCGACTACAAGAGGAAGTCTTAGAAATTAAAAATGATTCTGCAGCGAAGTATGACTTTGAGAAGATGGATAAGACTTTATTTTGGGTGAAATATCTCACAGTGTATCTCAGCACACCAGAACAAGCACTGAAACTGTATTTACCATTTTCAATCACTTATTTGTGCGAAAGAGCATTTTCAGCGGTAGTGGTGATAAAAAATAAGCTTAGAAGGAAACAAAGTATTACCAATGATTTACGTTGCGCTTTCTACTATTCAGCCAAGAATTCAAAATCTTGCAAAAAATATGCAACCTCATCCTTCACATTGATTTATTTGTTTGTTTCTTGCCATATGTGTGTTAAAATAATATTTTTATAATAAATACGTCACATTTTAAGAGAACTTGTTATTTTTCTCCTAACTATCCTTACATCTAGATAATACTGTAAAAATTTAAAAAAACTATTTCGAAGAAACAATATAAAATAAACAAAATGAATCTGATTTAAATTCAAATATTGCGTGTAATTCTTATGGATTCTGATGTTACGTGTGGTATGTTATTTCAACTAATAATAGTATTTCTGCTGGATGAAGACACAGCGAAAGTTTATCCTAGATACGGCAAGCTAAGAGTAGTCCTAAAATCGTATACTGGTTAAGAAATGGTGTGCAGCAAAGGAATGTAATCAAGGTAAGGAAGTTGTTTTATTCATATTTTTTAAAATTCTGTGTAGTCTGCAAAATTATTTCGTAAAACTTATTTTTAATTTTTTGCCTGGTTCTGAGAACTGGTCGTTTGTCGCCGTTCGGTAACTGTCGTCGTTGACATAAATGCCAACCTATGTGCAATGACAATGGGGAGAGCTATAGGCGTACAAATCAGTGATGTTTGTTAACACCGTGACTCAGTGACTATTTTTGATAACGAGTGAAAGTAATAAGCTACACTCAACTTAAAATAATGGCCCACATCCACTAATCTGCAAAGGTCGCAAATATTTTTCCTTGTTTACCAAGGACCTTCTTTACTTTAGGAGTGGCTGATAATCACTAGACTAGACTGATGACGTAATAACTGCGACTCGATACATTAACAGCCCCCCATGTTACATGACGTCACCATCACAATTTTTTCAATAGTTTCTTGATAATTACACTAGAGCGTCGATTATCCAAAGTAATTGGGGGACATGGGTGTTCGGAAAACTGGTTTGTTCCGATAATCAAACTGTACATGTTTATTTGCCAAAAATAAGTACTGTACAGAAAATTTATTCATAAAACAGGCATCTCTTTTAGTATTACCGTGGCACTGCTACGGTCGCAGGTTCGAATCCTGCCTCGGGCATGGATGTGTGTGATGTCCTTAGGTTAGTTAGGTTTAAGTAGTTCTAAGTTCTAGGGGACTGATGACCACAGCAGTTGAGTCCCATAGTGCTCAGAGCCATTTGAACAATTTTTATTTTTTTTAGTATTACATAGTAACATACAAAGGCAACTTCAGTAGGAATATATTGCATGTAGCACAGTTTATTAAACAAAAATATATACATATTACATAATTATTTTGCATGAACAATACACACAGTATACAAAATTAATGTTTAAAAAAATCCTTTATTTTGGTCTGTCTAAGCAAGCCTACACCCTTACGAGCAGCTAAGTCACGTACGTTTTTCATTACAGATATCTGAAACTGCTCACTTTCATCTTGGGCTTCAAACCATCGCAAGGGAGTATCTAAACAAGTGAACGCCTCAGAAGCTGTTGGTATACTTTCATCTTCACTTTCTGGAGCACTGATTGATGAGATGCTGGCGGCTTCATCTTTATCAGTGACGACGTTTACAATATCGCTGTCCTGCATGATCTGGTGTCCTGGATCTGCATAATCGATATTCATCCATGAATGAACGTCTTCTTCATCCCATTCGTGGCAATCTATTTCTTTTAGCATACCGAGAATTTCGAACATATCATTCTGTTCGTCATTTTCAATCATACCTTGTGAATTTTCTTCCGTGTCCAAAATTTTGTTACAGGTTTCTTCAAATTCTCTCCTTTTACACTATTCCACGCTGCGCTGATCATGTAGGACGCGTCTTTCAAGTCAATATTCTTATGATTTCTTCTCCTTCCTCTTCTAACAATAACTTACGCAACAATTCTTTCCTGTAATATCGTTTGAAAGTCTCAATAACGCCTTGATCCTTGGGCTGTAATAAGGAGGTTACGTTAGGTGGAAGAAATATTACCTTTATGAACTCGTCTTTTTCGTTTAAAATATCACATGACGGATTAGTTGGTGTATTGTCAAGGAGAAGAAGTGTTTTCTCCCTCTTCCCATTCTTTAGCTGATGAGCTTTTACAGAGGGTACGAAAACGTCCAGAAACCACTTCATAAAAATCGTACTATCCGTCCAGGCACTCTTTTGTGAGGTGTACACAACAGGTAAGGCTTAAATATTAACGTGCTTGAAACAACACGATTTTTTACTTTTACCAATGACGGACATAGGCAGTGCGGCGACTACTGTGGGAAACTTGATTTGGGAATGAGAGGGATGATGGATGATAGTAACAGGTGCAAGAAAAGTACACATTTCGGTTAAGCGGTCGTTCGGTTGACCGACGTTCGGACAATCGACGCTGTACTGTGATAAAAATCTCTATTTTTTTTTTTTTTTTTAGGGGGGGCATGGTAGTTTCCTTTTCGGCAGAAGGGGGGCGTGACAAACAAAAGTTTGTGGACCACTGGTGTAGAGCATACCCAGAGTTCCCACGGAAATGGTACCATCTCCCGAATAGCATGGAGGGTTCAAATGGTTCAAATGGCAGTCGCACGGTTCAGCACGGAGGGGAAGACCGATGTGATACAGCGGCAAAAGGCTCCACTGATACTTTTGAAGCGGAAGAACTGGCTAATTTCGCAAGTGTATCCAGGCGTTGCGTCCTTAGGCTTACAAAACGTGGTACGCCACCAGTTGCACAAACAATGCATGTCAGCATTGTAACGGAGTGGTGACCATGAAGAACTGGAAACGAAGGCATGATTGACGATTCTTGTTTATGAATTGTCCTGTTACAAGATAACAACTACTGCAGAAGGTCAGCCTTAACCGTTCCTAACCAAGTACCGTTTGTATATTATGAATGAGATTGTATCGCAAGGGTGTGTGGAATACAGCAGCACACGAGAGAATCTTACTCTGTACTATCGTAGAATTTAAATGTGCTGTCTTATTACAGGAATCACGCTTCTCTCGATGTGTGAATAATATGTCATTTTGTATTCATTGTACTAGGTTATTCAAAAGGTGGGACGCTGTTTACTTAATTTTTATTTCATGAAGAGAACTGGATATGAATAACCCGCACTCTGTTAGAAGGAACATGATTAACAGTTTCTATTACAAGCGGCGGGGTGTCGATAGTTGTGTGGACGCCCGCTAGAGTGCTCGCGCCAACAAACAGCCATTTTGTGTCAGTTGTAGGACGGCTAGCCTGTAGCGTAAGGTTTTCTGTATTCTTGAGTTCTGAAGAAATGAGCGGCGGCTTATTTACATATAGGCCACCTAGGCACGGACCCAGGGGGGTGGGGGGGGGGATGGAGGGGCGGCATATTTTGCTCTGTACTCACGTTTTAAAATAATTGCGCTTACAAACGACAAAAATTTTGTTAAACAACTTCCTAGTTTAAATAAGCCTTAAGAACGAAATTCGACAATACAAGCTTGGAAATATACATAGTTTACTTGGTGACTGAATGGAAATTTTACATTGCTTTTCTGTCTGGTATCATCTTCATGATTGTTGGAAATATTTTGAAGTAAGATGTCAGGACCGCAATCTACAATACAATGTTTGAAACGTTATTATTCCGTGAATGTTGTCGACTTCTGCTTAGCCCTACCATATTTTCCCCGTGAAAATACCGAGACGCCTGAAAATCTGTGATAAACTAATCAGCAGTTTCTTCAATACTGTAATATGTGTCGCCCTCAGTATGTAAACTCTACTCTTCTTAAATTTCTTGTAGAAATTACGGGGTCAACCCTCCATTACTGTAATTAATGTGCAAGCTGCGTGATCTTCAATATCTGAGCTTTGAGTTAATGACACCCGTTTAACAAAACATATTGATACTGGGAATGTTTTACCTTTTTAAAGACATGTTTATACGAAAAGAACATAAGCACAATATCTAATAATGTCTGAAATATACTTCGCAACGGTTTAAAAAATTTATGTACTTATTTACTTTTTTGGGGGGAAAAAGAAGAAGAAACCAACTTTCGTTTGTCTCATTTATTGTGCTGCAGCCTGCACGATATTTAAGTTCCTATTCCGTGCAATCGAATGGTTATTAAACTGATAGTTCAGTAATTTTCACATCTGTCAACACCTGCTTTCTTTGAGATTGGAATTATTATATTCTATTTGACCTCTGGGGGTATTTCGCCTGTCTCATACGTATTGCTCACCAGATGGTAGAGTTTTGTCAGGACTGGCTCTTCCAAGGGCGTCAGTAGTTCTAATGGGATGTGAGATGGTATTTCGCCTGTTTCATACATCTTGCTCACTAGATGGTAGAGTTTTGTTTGGCCTGGCTCTCCCAAGGATGTCATTAGTCTAATGGGATGTTGTCTACTCCCGGGGCCTTGTTTCGACTTAGGTCTTTCAGTGCTTTGTCAAATTCTTCAAGCATTATCATATCTCCTATTTTATCTTCGTCTACATTCTCTTCCATTTCTATAATATTGTCCTCAAGAACATCGCCCTTGTATAGACCCTTCCAACTTTCTGCTTTCCCTTCTTTGCTTACTCTTGGATTTCCATCTGAGCTCTTGATATTGATGCAAGACGTTCTATTTTCTCCAAAGATCTCTTTAATTTTCCTGTAGGCAGTATCTATCTTACCCCTAGTGATATGCGCCTCTGCATCCTTACATTTGGCCTCTAGCCATCCCTGGTTAGTCATTTTGCACTTACTGTCGGCCGGTTTGTGTGGCCTAGCGGTTCTAGGCGCTTCAGTCTGGAACATCGCGACCTCTTCGATAGCAGATTCGAATCCTGCCTCGGGCATGGATGTGTGTGGTGTCCTTAGGTTAGTTAGGTTTAAGTACTTCTAGGTTCTAGGGGACTGATGACCTCAGATGTTGAGTCCCATAGACCTCAGAACCATTTGAACCATTTTTGGAACTTACTGTCGATCTTATTTTTGAGACATTTGTATTCTTTTTTGCCTACTTAAATTACTGCATTTTTGTATTTTCTCCTTTCATCAATTAAATTCAATATCTCTTCTGTTACCCAAGGATTTCTATTAGTCCTCGTACTTTTACCTACTTGATCCTCTGATACCTTCACTATTTCGTCTCTCAAAGCTAACCATTCCTCTTTTATTGTATTTCTTTCCCCCATCCATTCTTCTTCTACTGTATTTCTTTCCCCCATCCATTCTTCTTCTATATTTCTTTCCCCCATTCTTGTCAATCGTTCCCTAATGCTCTGCCTGAAGCTCTCTACAACCTCTGGTTCTTTCAGTTTATCCTGGTCCCATCTCCTGAAATTCCCACCTTCTGGTCAGAGTTCACATCTGCCCCTGGAAATGTCTTACAATTTAAAACCTGGTTCCTGAATCTCTGTCTTACCATTATATAATCTATCTGAGACCTTCCAGTATCTCCAAGTGTTAGCAACGATTAATTTATGCTCTGTGCAAAATTCTACCAGGTGGCTTCCACTTTCATTTCTTACTCCCATTCCATACTCACCTACTACGTTTCCTTCTCTTCCTTTTGCTACTATCGAGTTCCAGTCACCCATGACTGTTAAATTTTCGTCTCCCTTCACTATCTGAATAATTTCTTTTATCTCATCATACATTTCATATAAACTTGTACTACTGTGGTTGGCGTGGGCTTCGTATCTGTCTTGGCCACAATAATGCGTTCACTATGCTGTTTGTAGTAGCTTACCCGCATTCCTATTTTTTTATTCATTATTAAACCTACTACTGCATTACCCCTATTTGATTTTCTATTAATAACAGTTATTCACCTGACCAAAAGTTTGTTCCTCCTGCCACCGAACTTCACTAATTCCCACTATATCTAACTTTAACCTATCCATTTCCATTTTTAAATTTTCTAACCTACCTGCCCGATTAAGGGATCTGACATTTCACGCTCCGATCCGTAGAACGCCAGTTTTCTTTCTCCTGATAACGACGTCCTCTTGAGTAGTCCCCGCCCGGAGATCCGAATGGGGGACTATTTTACCTCCAGAATATTTTACCCAAGAGGACGCGATCATCAATTACACATACAATAAAGCTGCATACCCTCGGGAAAAATTACGGCCGTAGTTTCCCCTTGCTTTCAGCCGTTCACAGTACCAGCTCAGCAAGGCCGTTTTGGTTATTGTTACAAGGCCAGATCAGTCAATCATCCAGTCGTTGCCCCTGCAACTACTGGAAAAAGGCTGCTGCCCCTCCTCAGAAACCACACGTTTGTCTGGCCTGTCAACAGATACCCCTCCATTGTGGTTGTACCTACGGTACGGCTATCTGTATCGTTGAGGCATGCAAGACTCCCCACCGACGGCAAGGTTCATGGTTCATGTGTAGTTTATCACTCTTAGCAAGAGTTTTTTAATCACTCTTATCAAGAAAAAAGTCATTTGGAACAATAGGTAACCATTTCGAGTCACACGTTGGGACAGAAAACATTTACTGGCGCAATGTGTTGAAAAGGGTGTTTGCAGTAGTGAAGAAGATAACAAGTCGAGGACTTTCCCTGTGTGGACAGGTTGAAAGATACGATTCATTACACAATGGTCGATTTATGATGTCTCTTAAACTTAAAGCCGAGTTTGATTCTTTTCTCGCACAGCTCATTGAACGATATGGTAATCGAGGGCAGGGACATACAAGTAGTTATCTTTCTTCAACAATGTGTGGTGAAATAATAGAGCTTCTTCCGGAACGAATAAAAAGAATTGTCATAATTGAAATAAAACTGGCCAAATATTTATCTATAATAGTAGATTCTACTGCGGACATTTCACATATTGATAAATTATCTTTCATATTAAGATATGTGAATGAGATGTGGTGGTGTGTTGGGGCTTTTGGGCGCTCAACATCGAGGTCATCAGCGACCTGACACACATTAAAAGGAACGAACGTGGACAGACCTAAGAAAACTAAAGCACACACTCAAAGAAAGCAGGAAAAGAAGGAAAATGCTACATAAGAAAGTAAAACCTAAGGAAAGGGGAAATATAGCAACAAGAATGTCACAGGAAATTGTTATTGGCTGGCCACTTACATAAAATATGGGCTAGCTTGTCACACAGTGAGCAAATTAAAATCCTCTCCCTAAAATCTTTGTAAAAACATTTGACATGTCACAGAACTTTAAAACTTTAGCCACATTCGTCCGAGTGTTGCCTAAAAGAGATGGCAGGTTCGCTGGCAAGTTAGCTGCGGCCCGCTGGTCAGAAAATAAAACGCAATCCAATAAAACGTGGCGCACAGTGACCTGGACGCCGCAAGCACCACACATTGGAGGGTCCTCTCGCCGGAGCAGGTAGGCATGCGTCATAGGGCTGTGGCCTATTCGAAGCCGAGTGAGGAGAACCTCGTCCCGTCGATGGGGCTGAAAGGAAGTACACCACACAGGCGTTGTGGGCTTGACTATACGGAGCTTATTGTCAGTCACTTCCAGCCACTCATCCTCCCACCGACGCATAACCCGTGAGCTGTAGTCGGAGGAGGGCATCCTGGACGGTCTGGACAGTTTTGTCTGCCGGATACAAACGTTGCAATAAGTGAAGGGCACTGAGTGAATCGGAACAGACAAGAAATTTAGGAGAGGAAGAATGTCTCATGTGCTCCAGTGCCCGCAAGATCGCAGACAATTCTGCATCAGTGACAGCGAAAGTCTGAGGCAGGCGGACCTTGAAGACACGATCTGGAAAAACAACTGAGCAACCAACAGAATCCCCTTGTTTCGACCCATCCGTAAAAACAGCTACATAGTCGTGGTGCTCAGATAAAATGGTAGAAAATGCTGCTCTCTTGCACTGCAATAAGTCTAAAATCACTCCGGGCCTCTTCAGTAACCAGGGTGGCAGGCGGTTAAAACCCTGGATTTGGGGTTGTACAGACTCCACACCGAGGGACTCTAGTACACGTTGCACACGGATCCCAAACGGCACCGTAGCCCGGGGACGGCGGGAAAAAAGGCGGTCCAGAGGTGGATGGGCAACAAGATGGTGAGCAGGCGAGCTGGGAGCTGCAAGAAACTTACAAGCCTGGCGCACCAGCAGAAGCTGCCGCCGGATGGTAAGTGGCGATTCCCCAGCCTCAGCACAGAGGCTGGGTATGGGACTGGTCCGATAAGCACCCGTGGCCAGTCGAATCCCAGCATGGTGGACAGCATCAAGGATCTGCAAATAAGAAGGCCTCGCTGACCCATATACTGTGCACCCATAGTCCAACCGTGAACGCACAAAAGCTCGGTGAAACTGAAGGAGACGCGCCCTGTCCGCTCCCCAAGATCTGTGGCTGAGGCACTTGACGATGTTGAGTGCCTTCAGGGTTCTGGCTTTCAAGTCACGTAGGTGTGGCAGCTATGACAACCTGGAGTCAAAAATTAGGCCCGGAAACCGCACTGTGGCTCTAAAATGTAGGACAGTATCCCCCATATGCAAGGCAGGCAAAGTGAAAAGACGACGAGAACGATTAAAATGAACACAAACACACTTATCGGCAGAGAACGGAAACCCCGTCTTTGCAGCCCACTCCTCAAACCGCCGCACTGTTAGCTGAAACTGACGGCTCACGGTTGCAACACTGGATGAGGAACAGAAAATAGCAAAGTCGTCCACAAATAAGGAGCACTGTACTGGACTCCTCACTGTAGACGTTATACTGTTGATGGCTATGGCAAAGAGGGTAACGCTTAAAACGCTGCCCTGGGGGACACCGTTCTCTTGCTCAAAGCGATCAGACAGTGTGTTACCAACGCGGGTCCGAAAAAATGGCTGAGACAGGAAAGACCGAATGAAAATCGGGAGGCGGTCACGAAAGCCCCATTGATGCAGTTGTGCAAGGATACAGTATCTCCACTGATATCAAAGAAGACACAAATACAGTGATGCTGACGGAGAAAAGCATGCTGAATAGCCGTCTCTAGGAGGGTCAGGTTGTCGACCGTGGACTGAAATTTTCGGAATCCACACTGAAAGCGGCTAAGGAGCTGTCTGCCACGCCGGTTAACCATCCGTTCCAGGGTCTTACCGACACAGCTTGTCAAGGAGACACTACGATAACGACTGGGACATGTGCGGTCCTTTCCCGGTTTGAGGAGAGGGATGAGGATTGCCTCCCGCCACGAGGTGGGGAACACTCCTGTCTGCCATATGAGATTAAAACATTCGAGGAGGATTTCCTTTGACGTCGCTGCCAGATGTCGAACCATGGAGTACCGGATGCGGTCGTAACCTGGTGCAGTGTCAGAAGTCTCACTAAGAGCGGATTCAAGTTCCCACGTGGAGAAAGGGTAGTTGTACGCCTCAGAACTGTTCGACCGAAAGTCCAAGTTCGCTCTTTCGACAGTCGCACGGTAGCGACGAAACGCTGGATCCTGTGCAAAATACCCTGCCAGCGTCTGAGCAATGGCTCTGGGTGTCGTTTGGGGGCATCCCTGGTTCAGGACAGCAGCTATTGGTAAACGGCTACGTTTACCGGAAATCCGCCGGATGGCTTCCCATACGTTTGTGGAACAAGTAGAACGGTTGATGGAGTCCAGGAACGCCTGCCATGACCTTTTCTTGCTCTCTTTAATGACACGGCGTGCCCTGGCTCTCGCGATTCGAAAGGCGGTAAGATTGACCGCTGTTGGACGGCATTTAAATCGGCGAAGAGCCGCACGCCTGTCCTGGATGGCTGAACGGCACTCTTCTGTCCACCAAGGCACAAGGCGCCGCTTAAGAGTGCCAGAAGACTGTGGCATGGACAGGTCAGCAGCATGATGGATCACAAGCGTGATGTGATCCACCCATTCTTGGATGCTATTGTGGCGGTCATAGACAGCCAACCGAGTGAACAGTGGCCAGTTAGCCCTGCCAATTATCCACGATGGTGGCCGCTGCTCCAGCAATACACCGTCCAGGAGATGAATGCGGATAGGGAAGTGATCGCTGGAATGAAGGTCGTCAATGACCTCCCAGTGAAGAGAGTCGGTGAGGGTTGGAGAGCAGAAAGATAGGTCAATGGCTGAGAATGACCCTGTAGCAGGAGAGAAATGAGTCGGAGTACCTGTGTTGAGGATGCACAACACTTGAGATGTTAGGAGGCTCTCCAAAATTCGACCTCGAGCGCAAAGAGAAGTGGAGCCCCACAGGACATTATGGGCATTGAAGTCTCCCAGGAGAAGAAATGAGCGGGGGAGTTGGTCGATAACATCTGTGAGAGCGTCTAAGGTAATGGCATTCAGAGGGGATAAATAAAGGGAGCAAACGGTAAGCCTCCGAGGTGAATGAATTTCAACTGCAACTGCTTGCAGGTCAGTATCCAGGGGGAGAGCAGAGGAGTGGTGGTCATTATTGACAAACACAGCGACTCCGCCTTTGGCCCTTTCTCCAGTCAGCTCATCTTTGCGATATGACGTATAGCCCCTTAGTACAGGAGCATCAGATGGTTTGAAATGAGTTTCCTGTAAACACAAGCACAGGGGGCGTTGCCGTGCTAGGAGGTGCAGTTCCTCCACATGTGCCCGGAATCCATTCATGTTCCACTGTATAATGGGAGCCATCTATCAGGGTGGGAGTACCTTCATTCTCACTTTCTGTCAGGGAGGAGAGCCCACAACAGACGGAGGCTCAGTTTTGGGGCGAGATTCGTGCCCCACTCTGACATCAACCTCCATCGCCTCGGAAGAGGAATCGAGAGAGACGTCAGAGAGAATGACATCCACATCAGCAGACTGTAGAATGTCGGTCTCCTTTATCGGGCGAGTCTTCACCTTTGTCTTTGGCTTCGATTTTCTGGCCTGAGGCGGTATTGGTTCCAAAACCTCAGAAGCAGTAGGGGGTGTAGTAGCGCTGGACCCGGGAAGGGGCAGGAAGATCCATGACGTCAGCTACCACGGCCTGGTCAGAAGGCCGGGGGGGGGAGCAGCAGGCTTCACAGGAACGGCAGCAGCACGCGTACATTGACAAACGCAGGTGCTAGTGCTGACAGTATCAACCTCCGTTTGTGTAGTGGCATCGGATTTCAACACCGGCTGTTTGAGAACGGAAGAAAAGGAAGCAGCGAACGTGGGCGGCTGCATGGACTTGTAAATTTTCTTCGCCTCACCATACGAGAGGCGTTTTGTAGTTTTAAGTTCCTGCATCTTCCGTTCCTCAAGGAAAATTCTGCAGTCCCTACTCCACACAGGGTGATCCCCAGAGCAGTTGACACACTTGGGAGGAGAGGAGCAGCCAACTCCCTCATGGGCGGCTTTACCACATTTCCCGCAAGTGGCTTCCCCTCTACAGCCGAGAGTAGTGTGTCCAAAGTGTTGGCATTTAAAACACCGCATGGGGTTGGGGTAATACGGCCGTACACTGAGACGAAGGAAACCGGCCTTCACATGCTCTGGCAATTTGGTGGTGTTAAATGTAAGGATAAACGAGTCAGTCTTTACGAGAGTACCATTCACCCGTTTCATAATGTGTTGCACGTCGACAATTCCTTCCCGGGACCATTCAGCCTTCAGTTCGTCTTGAGGAATGTCAACGAGATCTCTGCAAGTCACAACACCCTTGCTGTAGTTCAAGGTGTTGTGAAATTCAGTCTCTATCGCAAACTCCCCAAGAAATTGCGCCTTCTGAAGGTTCTGGGCTTGCTGGAAGCTAGATGTTTCAACCAACAAGGTGCCATTTCGCAAGCGCTTTACAGATTTTAGAGTGCCAGCAATGCCTTCTAAGCCCTTCTGGATATAAAATGGTGAAACTTTCGCGAAACTCCCATCTTTTCTTTTAATTACAAGAAACACATTCGGCGAAGCAGCATGCGTTCTGTTACGACTACCTGAATCAGGAGGACTGGCTACACGAGCCCTCTTGTTGGATTGGGTGTTAGAACCTACCAGCGGCCCACCCTCTCCGCTGGGAGGAGAAGAAGAAAGAAGAAAAGTTCGAGGGTTCCATCTCGGTCCCACGAGCAGCTAGGGAACTACGAGTCCACCTAGACAGAGACCCGCGTGCCTAGGTAAGCCTTATATAACTGAGGTGCGGCAGGTTCCCCAGAGGTTGCCCCTAACGACTGTTCCACCTCAACAGCCATGCATCTCATCGGCGCGCAGCACACCTTGAGATTGAGGGGTTGTTTATAGAGGTTTATTCCATCCCCGCGATCCGGGCGGCCAAGCCAAGATCCCCACTCCCTGAGACACACAACATTCCACCGCCGCGCCGCACGGTGGTCGTTGAAGCATGCCCAGAGCTTACGGTGACAGGGGACTGGCGGCGCTTACCAGTCCCCAGCTCAGGAACCCCGGGGTCGCCAAGCCCGTACCCAGCAAACGAATGCTGAGCCCCTGGGGGCTGTGAATGAGAATGGTGAACCTGTTGAACTTTTCCTTCTGTTTTTACCAAACCCGGAAAATAAATCTGAAAACTTAGCTGAGGGTGTACTAAAAGTCCTGACTACAAATTCCATTGATATTACTGACTGTGGAGGCCAGTCATATGACAACGAAAACAATTTGTAAGGAACCTACACTGGTTTACAGGCACACATTAAAGAACGAAAAGTGAAAACGCATTACTTGCCTTGTGCAGCACATTCTTTGAATTTAGTCGGCACTAGTGCTGCAAGCTGTTGTCGGGAAGCATGTTCATTTTTAAATGTAGTGCAAAAACTTAATAATTTTTCCTCTGCTTCTACACAGCGCTGGGATAAACTTCTTTCTTTCATGAAACCAGGAAGCAAAACGGTAAAAAGTTTATCAAAAACACGTTGGTCAGTAAGAGAGGAAGCGTGTGTAAGTCTATATGAAAACTGGGAGGGCGTTATCAATGCACTCAGACATATTGCCAATAATACGTTTGAAAAAACACTTGTGTGAAATGAGGCTTCAGCTTTATTGAATCAACTCAGCAGACTAGAAACAGTAATCATGGTGACAGTTTCGAAGGACATAGTCTAGAGATTTAATAGTGTAAATCTGAAATTGCAAAATGTAAATATTGATACTAAAATAGTGCTTGAATGATATGAATCATTTGTGGTATTTATTGCATCTATTCGTGGCATGTTCGACTATTATGAAAATAAATTCATGGAGATTGTGATTGATATAGACTATGAATGCACCTATAGAAGAAGCGGACTCTGAAGAAGATTTTCTGACTCTAAGGGAAAAATCTAGAGTGAAACATTTCTCCCAGTACTCGACAACCTGTACGCCGAATTAGTGAGGAGGAGGGAAAGCTGTAGAACACTGCTGAGCTCCTTCACAGTTTTCAGTAACCTTAAGAACACTTCACCTGACGATATTGCTGAACGTGCACTAAAACTCCAAACATCATATGACACAGATTTAGAGCCTTCCTTCCCTAGTGAATGTGTACATTTCGCGGAAACTTTGAAATCTTCTGAGATTAGTGATATACCAGTAGAAATGTGGAAATTTTTACTGAAAGAGAAGTTACAGTCCATGTTTCTATGTGTGGCAATTACAAATTTTTCAGCAGAACGCTCCTTTTCGCCTCTTAAACGACTGAAATCGTACCTACGTTCTACGTGGTCTGAGGAGAGATTCAACGCCTTGTCTATTCTTCACATCGAAGCCGATCTATCTGATAACCGTCTGAACTATGGAGATACGATCAACGAGATTACTGCCGTCAAAGACAGACGCAAACTTTGTTCACTGGTGAGTTTGTTTATTTATTCGTATAAGCTAGTTATCATAATGTGATTTTTATTATAATTTAGAGCACATTCATTGGATTTAGAAACTGCGTATTATCTGTTTATTTTACAATTTCCGATGGCAGAACGCAGAACTAAACCGAAGGCGCCCGACAATACTAAACAATACCCGAATGACCCAGGCTGCTCGGCGCTGTACATTCATGTCATACTGATATTGTCGTATATTACAACTTACGCGTATTTCTGGTGTTTGCTGAAATGTATAGTTATAGAGGGAATATATGTTATCGGAGAGTATGCTCAGATGAAAAAGTGTTAATAAATAACGTAGTTCAGTTCTGTCGATAAATACGTAAAAGCTTTGCTAATACCTTTAGAAAGAGCTATGGTGAGAGAAGTAGCTGCAGTACAAAACTGTTCAGCCCTTACGTGGATTAAAGGTATTGTGTACACTTATTATGAAGCATCTAGCTACGCAGACCCTAATGCTTTACACGTTAACTATTAGATTATAAATCAAATTTTGATTTTTCTAAACTAGTCTGTAAAACAATGTACTAGCAAATCAAGTTCTGTGTTTGTTCGTCTGTATTTAGTTATTAGTTCGTGCTCCGAAATCTCTATTTCATTTTCATTTCTTGCGCTTTCCTATAGATTCACGTGTTAACACCGAACGTGTTTTTTTTTTAATTTTTTTAATCTGCTACACATTCAAGTTATTAGATCCTAAAACGACAGTTTAATTTTAATTTTGAACGCATCGCTGTAAAAATACGTATTAATTTCTAGTGTATGAGACGTTCGCTTCAATTTTTGGATCGTAACACAACTTTTTTATTTTCATTTTTAACTGTTTCGTGTAAAAGAACATATTAAAAGTGAATGTATAACAAAAATCCGTTGTCTTCTACACGCTCTGCTGAATTTTTAGGCCATAAAAGAAAAGTTATTTTCCTTGTATTTGTTTCTGTTGTCTTTCGACAGAAGAATGTGTTAACACAATGTAGTTTTAAGTTTGTTTTAACAGCTGCCGTACGCCAGGTACAGTTCAGGAATCATATTACGTTTTGGTTGAGGGCGACTGGACCGCTGACGCGTCCTTCAGAACAACGAACAGCAGAGTACGGAAACAGCTCACAGCGCACCCACACAAAACGGCAGTTGTGAAGTGATCGGGTAATAGTTATTATTTAAAACATGTTTTCTTTGGCGGGGGGTATATAATTTGGTGTGCCTAGGGGCGCATAATTTTTAAATCTGCCACTGGAAATCAGTCTGCAATTTCAATGCATATGGCATTTCGGTTGCGAACTAGGAAAAGCATAAGCCGTTGGTTTAAAAAATCTAGATGTTTCTGCAAATCACGGGTCCATGGCGTGATTCCGATGACAAGATGAGATGGACTGAAAACAGTTTTGTATACAGTCTAAGTAACCAACAGAGCCAGTAGAGAACTAGGAATATCTTGGCCTACTTTATGGCGAATTTTGAGACGCCTTTGCTGTAGAAGCTCCACCGATTAAAATTCCCGCAGGTTCTTGTTAAAGATCAGAAAGAGAATTTTATTGAATTTTGATGTGGCGTGGCAAGGAAGTTGGAGGAGGAAATGCTTCTCTCACACTTGATTTTTAACGACGGAGCGACTTTTCATCTTACTGAAAAGGTAATTAAACAGAATGTTTATATATGGGGTCTGGACCGCAACATGAGAGACGCAGCGAAGCTAAACGTGTTTTGTGTAATACCGCAAAATAATATTTATGAGCCATTCTTCTTAGTGTAGGTAGCTGTTAGTGGGATAATGTAGTAGGATGTGTTGGAACAATGGATTTTTTTCTTATCTCAACAAAGACTTAAGAGACCTCACTTTTTAAACAAGACAGAGCTCCATCACATTGGCACCTTGACGTCCGATCGGTTTTTAATTATTCCCTTCTTCAATGATTGGAATTTCGCATGGAAAACAAGGCCTCGGTCTCACATTCTGACTGCCGAGATTCCTGATCTCCCACTGTGTGACGTTTTCTTCTGCATCTTCGTAATACAGGTGGTTAATGTTGCATCTTTGCCAGCAACTACATCTAACCTGTGGAACCATATCACAGCAGCAGTAAATTCAATAACGTAAGAGATCATTATTTACGTCTGGGGCGATTGCTACTAAAACTTGTATGAATGCCTGGTGTCTGTTCTTTCATCGTTCCTAATTCGGCATCAAGACCAGATACAGCTGACATCAATAGTTTCTTCATTTTCTTCTCCTTTATCCCCCTCAAATTACATAATACTTAGATGTTTCCGAGCAGCAGCAGGAGACTTACTGAACATTTGTAGCTTGTATTTATAAACTTTAGAACATTCTGTTTCCATCTATATATAAAATTATCCATATCCCGTTTATATTTCATGATATTATAGTTAATTTTATTTGGTGCGGAACTGCCTACAGAAAATGTTGAGTAATGAGAAGGAAAAAAAGGAAGAATAGTAATAAGTCGTGAGGTGCGGATGGAATCCCAATTCAGTTTTCCAGTGAGTGGACTACCCTGTGCCCTTGGTCCCTTACTTAGCTTGCATTATCGCGAATCTCTCGCCCAGTGCGAAGTCCCAAGCGGCTGGAATAAAGCGCCAGGTGACTCCTGTATATGTGGTGGGTAAAACAACGGAACCGCAAAATTATAGACCAGTACTCTTAACACCGGTTCGCTGCAGAATTCTTGAACGTGTTCTCGGTTCGAATATAATGAAATTCCTTGAGACGAAAAAGCTTCCGTCCACACATCAGCACGGTTTTAGAAAGCATCGGCCGTGCGAAACTCAGCTTGCGTTTTCTCACATTATAACCTGTGATCTACGGATGAATGGCAACAGGCAGAGCCCATATTCCCAAATTACCGAAAAGCGTGTGACACGGTGCCCCACTGCAGACTGTTAACGGAGGTACAAGCATACGGGATAGCTTACCATATGTGTGGGTGTCTCGAAGACTTCTTAAGTAATAGGGCCCAGATCGTTGTCCGCGATGGCGAGTGTTCATCAGCGACATGGGTAACGTCAAGAGCGCCCCAGGTGAGTGTGACAGGCCTCCTGTTATTCTATACACGCATAAAACATCTGAGGATCAGGGTGAGAAGTAATCTGCCACTATTTGCTGATGATGCTGTGGTGTACGGTTAAGGTGCCGTGGTTGAGTAACTGTCGGAGGGTAGAAGATGGCTTAGACAAAATTTCGAATTGGTGTGATGAATGGGAGCTAGTTCTAGATGCACAAAAATGTAGGTTTAATGCAGACGAGTCGGAAAAACAATCCCATAATGTTCGAACAGAATATTATTAGTGTGCTGTTTGACCAAGTCAGGTCGATTAAATAACTAGGCCTAACGTTGAAAGCAATGTCAACGTTCATGTAAGGAAGGTGGGAAGGTGAATGGCCGACTTTACTGGGTGAATTTTAGAAGAGTGGGGTTTCACACTTGACTCGCATTGAGGAGGACGACGGTTCAATCCTGCGTCCGGCCAACCAGATTTAGGTTTCCCGTGACTTGCCTAAATGGCTTCAGGAAAATGTCATGGTAGTTCCTTCGAAAGGGCACGGCCGACTTCCTTCCACATCCTTCCCTAATCCGATGGGACTGATGACCTCGCTGTTTGGTCCGTAAAGGAAGTTACAGATACAATGACGAGCCAAAACATTATGACCATCTGCCCAATAGGTTGTTTGGGTATCTCTGGAACGCAGTATATCAACGACTCTAGGTATCATGGATCCGACAATTTGTTGGAAGGCTTTGGAGGTATGTGGTACCAGATTTTTACGCATAAGTCGTGAAGTTTCCGTAAGCAACGGGCTGGTGATTGATGGGGGCGGCTTTGGCACCTGATAGTGACGCAAATGGGTTTGATTGGATCCGCATCAGGCAAACTAAGGTATCAATGTGAGTTCACTTCCATGTTCTTCAAAACTCTGTAGCTCTGTTCTGGCATTGAGACACGGAGGATTATCCTACTTAAAGGTAACGTCACCGTCGGCGAAGACATTAAGCATGAAGCGACGCAGGAGGTTTGCAGCTGTCAGAGTGTCTTCGATTACTATCACACGTCCTGCGAGCGTAGAAGAATGGCTCCCATAGCACATTACTGCTCCCACTAGCCTGAGTCCTAGGCGCGTTGCACGTTTCGAACCGCCGTTCGCGTGGATGAGGGCGTTTGTGGAGACGACCATCGAACTGGTGTAGCAAAAAGGTGATACATCCGACGAGGCGACGCGTTTCCACTGATCCACGGTCCAGCATCGACGATCCCGCACCCAATGCAGTCGTAATTGATGATCTCGTTGGGCCAACATGTGAACACGAAGGGGTCATCTGCAGTGGAGCCCCATGTTCAATAATGTACGATAGACGGTGCGTGCACTAGCATTGTGCTCTTCCAACACAGATGCCTGTTTTATAGAGGAGGCAAGTCTCCGAATCTCATGTTCTGTGAAGAGTCAACGTCCAAACACTTATGGCCCAGAGGTAGTTTCACTGTCGTTCTGTTACTTTCCATAGATGCTCACTACAGTAGCACATGAACACTCATCAGTTACTCCGTTTTCGAGGTACTCGTTCACAGGCACTGGGTAATAATAATATCAACTTTGTCAAAGTCGCTTATGTCAGTATATTTCCCCAACTGCAGCCTGTGTCGTCGCCAGAGTGATTCCCCATTCGTCTTTGATCCACTTACGTATGCTTCCCTTACCTTGTCACGTTCCCGTAACGCCACCAGGCGACAGTGGTCGTAATGTTTTAAATGGTTAAATGGCTCTGAGCACTATGGGACTTAACATCTGTGGTCATCAGTCCCCTCGAACTTAGAACTACTTAAACCTAACTAACCTAAGGACATCACACACATCCATGCCCGAGGCAGGATTCGAACCTGCGACCGTAGCAGTCGCGCGGTTCCGGACTGAGCGCCTAGAACCGCCCGACCACCGCGGCCGGTGGTAATGTTTTAGCTTAGAACTCTAGTACCACCCATTCCTGACTACTGATCTAGTGTTTGTGGTACTCACCAGTAGGACTAAGGGAAGACATCGTATTAATTGGTAGACCGGGTGTTAGATTTGTCACTTGTAGGATCTGTTAGCAAGGAAGTGTTACGGCGAATCTTTCAGCAACTCAAATGGGAGTGTCTGGAGAGAAGGCTACGTTCTTTTCGAGAAGCACCATTGCCAAAGTTTAGAGAACCGGCATTTTAAGCTGACTGTAGAATTATCACACTGCCGCCAACGTACACTTCACTTATTGACCACGAAATAAGATAAAAGAAATTAGGGCTCGTACGGAGACAATCGTTTTTCCCCTGCACTATTTTAGAGTGGCACAGGAAGGGAAATGGACGGTAGTATTTGTGGAGTCTGTATGTAGATGTAGATGGAGGTGTAATGTTTATCGTGCTCTTGTCAAAGAGGTCACTAAAGATGGAGCACAAGCTCGGAACAGCAAAGAATGGGGGAATGAAATCGGCCGTGTCCTTTTAGAAGGAACCATCTCGTCATTTGCGTTAAGCGATTTCGGTAAATCCTGGAGAACCTGTATCCGGACGTCCAGACAAGTATTCGAACCGTCGTGTTCCGGAGTGCGATTCCAGTAAGGTAACCACTGCGCCTCCTCACACGATTTGAGTAGTGCGGATCGCTATGTGATGTTCTGGTGATGTTGTAGTCACGCAGACCTCGTTCCTCTGGTTGGCGTAAAAGACAGATTGATTCGGAAGAGTTATCCCGAGCTGCTAGACAAACGTATTTTTCCATTTGCAAATTATCTTAACGAGAACTGTAACATTAGCGTCGCTATCATCCAAAGCGAGAACTCTTGTGTCGGCGGTGCTGAAGCTATGGATATTGAACGGGAGTAACATTCGGGATCAGTCACAGTGTGAGTGACCTGCCTAAGGCTTTAATACCCACGCAAACCTCCTGCGCCGCTTGTAACAACGCACGAAATGACAGTTACGATATCAACATTTTGTAGCCGGAGTTTGGGAGTCTATGTGTGAAAATGTTTCTGCTGACCAACATTATCAGTTCCATGCCTTCGAGAACCAGCGTTACCTGTTGTTGGGTGTGTTCCTTACCTACAAGGCGTTATCTCATGCATATACTATCACAGTCTTACTAGATCTTCTTAAAAGTCGGAAGAGTTGAGCCGTCTAGACACCGAATGAGGGTATAAAAGGGCTGGGTAACCTACGGAACACATTTTTTTTCTAGATAGTTATCGTCACGTCTGTTGCTTAAAAGTAAATAGAATTTATAGCTAAATTGAAATTGTCAATGTTTAATTCAGCCTTTATTCGAAAATTATTGATCTGTAAGGTGAACCAGAAGGATTTTGCAATAGAAATAAAGAAAACAATACAGATTTATCATAAGCCGCTAGAAAATGCAATTTCCCTATTGTTGTTGTTGTTGTTGTGGTCTTCAGTCCTGAGACTGGTTTGATGCAGCTCTCCATGCTACTCTATCCTGTGCAAGCTTCTTCATCTCCCAGTACCTACTGCAACCTACATCCTTCTGAATCTGCTTAGTGTACTCATCTCTCGGTCTCCCTCTACGATTTTTACCCTCCACACTGCCCTCCAATGCTAAATTTGTGATCCCTTGATGCCTCAAAACATGTCCTACCAACCGTTCCCTTCTTCTAGTCAAGTTGTGCCACAAACTTCTCTTCTCCCCAATCCTATTCAATACCTCCTCATTAGTTACGTGATCTATCCACCTTATCTTCAGTATTCTTCTGTAGCACCACATTTCGAAAGCTTCTATTCTCTTCTTGTCCAAACTAGTTATCGTCCATGTTTCACTTCCATACATGGCTACACTCCAAACAAATATTTTCAGAAATGACTTCCTGACACTTAAATCTATACTCGATGTTAACAAATTTCTCTTCTTCAGAAACGCTTTCCTTGCCATTGCCAGTCTACATTTTATATCCTCTCTACATCGACCATCATCAGTTATTTTACTTCCTAAATAGCAAAACTCCTTTACTACTTTAAGTGTCTCATTTCCTAATCTAATTCCCTCAGCATCACCCGATTTAATTGGACTACATTCCATTATGTTAGTTTTGCTTTTGTTGATGTTCATCTTATATCTTCCTTTCAAGACACTGTCCATTCCGTTCAACTGCTCTCCCAAGTCCTTTGCCGTCTCTGACAGAATTACAATGTCATCGGCGAACCTCAAAGTTTTTACTTCGTCTCCATGAATTTTAATACCTACTCCAAATTTTTCTTTTGTTTCCTTTACTGCTTGCTCAATATACAGATTGAATAACATCGGGAAAGATAAAATAAAACAAATTTGTTAAACAAAAATACATCAGACATCGTTTCAGTACTTCGTCAAAATTATATAAAAGATGTTTGAGTTATTCATAACCACCTTTTCCTTTTAACAATGATAACAAGAAATCCTTGCCTTTGACCATGTTGAAGAATGTTCTATTGAGTACTAAATAACAACAATAATTGTATATATTTTTATGTTTGTGCATGTAAACTGTATTTGATGAAAAGTAAGTGCTTTGGTTACATAAAAGCACAGAAGATACGCGCTCAAACAATTTTTATTACTTGTAATATGCAGTTCTTGAGCTTGCAGAATTATTTTTGGTGGGATAAGAATATTTCCAACAGCAATAAGTGAAGAGTATGTAAGATAATGGTTGAATCAGTGCTATGCTATGGATCTTATATGCGGATCTCCAAAAAAGACTAATAGCTGTGGAAACGGATTATTTGCGTAGGAGTTCCAGAATATCATCAATCGAAAGGAAAACTAAGAATGAAGTAAGAGCTAGACTGAAGGCAAATGATACAGCGATAAATAGAATTGAAAGAAAATCATTAAAATGGTACGGCCATGTGATGAGAATGCCAGATCATCGGTGGCCAAAGTATGTTCAAAAATGTGTGTGAAATCTTATGGGACTTAACTGCTAAGGTCATCAGTCCCTAAGCTTACACAGTACTTAACCTAAATTATCCTAAGGACAAACACACACACCCATACCTAAGGGAGGACTCGAACCTCCACCGGGACCAACCGCACAGTCCAAGAGTGCAGCGCCCAAGACCGCTCGGTTAATCCCGCGAGGCGGCCAAAGAATGTTTATGAATGGAAACCACCCGGCAGACGTAAGCGTGGAAGACCACGGCGTTCTTGGACAGGCCACGTAAAAGAAGTAATGGAACATCGCAGCATCGACAAGGAAGATGCGCTGGATAAAGAGGCTTGGTGGAGGATAACAGAAATACAAGATAATGTTATTGATTAATCTTGTGTTGATTAATCCTGTAATAACAATAATAATAATTATTATTATTATTACTACTATATGCAGTTTATATTCTGTAAGAATATGCAAAAACCCACTCCGTCATCAGGCCAGAAGTGGCCCATCGGGACCATCGGACCGCCGTATCATTATCAACTGTGGATGCGGGCCGGCCGCGGTGGTCTCGCGGTTCTAGGCGCGCAGTCCGGAACCGTGCGACTGGTACGGTCGCAGGATCGAATCCTGCCTCGGGCATGGATGTGTGTGATGTCCTTAGGTTAGTTAGGTTTAAGTAGTTCTAAGTTCTAGGGGACTGATGACCACAGCAGAGCCATTTTGTGGATGCGGATAGGAGGGGCGGGTGGTCAGCACATGGCTGTCCCGGTCGTTATGATAATTTTCTTGGAGCGGAGCCGCTACTATTCGGTCGAATAGCTCCTCAATTGGCATCACGAGGCTGAGTGCACCCCGGAAAACGGCAACAGCGCATGGCGGCCCGGATGGTCACCCATCCAAGTGGCGGCCGCGACCGACAGCGCTTAACTTCGGTGATCTGACGGGAACCGGCATGTCCACTGTGGCAAGGCCGTTGTCCACGGAAGGATAAACAAAGTACTCAAAAAATACCCAACGGGCTAACTGTGAATGATACGCAGCTCTGATAATGTGGCAAAACAAACAACCAAAATTACAAAGAGAATTCGTTGACTCACAGTTTCTATCCTACCCATTCATTTATGTTTGTTTCCCTATCAGTACTATCAATAGTACCGACAATCCTACCGTTTACTACGTCATTTATTTAGGGTACCAAAATTACCGAACTCCAGTTTCGGTAGAGCGCAACAGTTCCACATTGATGAAGATGCAAAGTTAGTTCTTTTTGCTGATGATACAAGTATAGTAATAACATCCAAAAACCAAGAACTAAGTGATGTAATTGTAAATGATGTTTTTCACAAAATTATTAAGTGGTTCTCAGCAAACGGACTCTCTTTAAATTTTGATAAAACACAGTATATACAGTTCCGTACAGTAAATGGCACAACTCCAGTAATAAATATAGAATTTGAACAGAAGTCTGTAGCTAAGGTAGAATTTTCAAAATTTTTAGGTGTGTCCATTGATGAGAGGTTAAACTGGAAGCAACACATTGATGGTCTGCTGAAACGTCTGAGTTCAGCTACGTATGCTATCAGGGTTATTGCAAATTTTGGTGATAAGAATCTCAGTAAATTAGCTTACTATGCCTACTTTTATTCACTGCTTTCGTATGGCATCATATTCTGGGGTAATTCATCGTTGAGTAGAAAAGTATTCATTGCACAAAAACGTGTAATCAGAATAATTGCTGGAGCCCACCCACGGTCATCCTGCAGACATCTATTTAAGGACCTAGGGTTCCTCACAGTAACCTCACAGTATATATATTCCCTTATGAAATTTGTTGATAATAATCCAACCCAATTCAAAAGTAATAGCAGTGTGCATACCTATAACACCAGGAGAAAGGATGATCTTCACTATGCAGGGTTAAATCTGACTTTGGCACAGAAAGGGGTAAATTATGCTGCCACAAAAGTCTTTGGGCACCTACCAAACAGCATCAAAAGCCTGACAGATAGCCAACTAACATTTAAAAATAAATTAAAAGAATTTCTAGATGACAACTCCTTCTACTCATTGGCTGAATTTCTAGATATAAACTAACTAAAAAAAAAACTTAATCATTAGTGTCATGCAATATTTTGTGTAATGTAATTTCTTGTACAGACATCTTTTATTAACCTGACACGTTCCACATCATTACGAAGTGTCGTATTCATGATCTATGGAACGAGTATTAATCTAATCTAATCTAATCTAAAGATGCCTGATGGGTTTAGACTCGAGAAGAGGGAGCAGTACGAGTGAAGGGAGAATCAGTGGGTAAAGAAGGACTGACTATAGCTATGTTCCAATTACTGCAATGCAAACTCGTCGGAGTGTCGTCGCTATAGAAACGAAGCAAGGAAAACATGAGACAAATGTGTAGTGCCTCGCTAATACGTAAGATAGCGTGACATGCGCGACCCACCACTGACGACGTGCGTCACATCTCCTCTGGTGTGTAAATGGAAGACTTGAAGAGTGAGACACGTGTGAGGTTCTCCGCGTCCATTATGCAGAAACGAGGCTGCGCGATGACAAACGAGACGGGGTAAGACTAGAGGGCGCGGCGGCGGCTGGCCGCCAGGAAACGCAGATAATTACTGGCGGCGATCAAAGGCGACGTAGCGGCGCATTAGCTGGGCCCCGGCTCCAAGGGACACACGCCAGGCGCACGGTGCCGGCGCTGGTGCTGCCCTGGGGCTCCCGGGCAGGCTCGCTGCCACCTCACTCCGTCTCCACTTAGTAAATACTGGTAAGAACGGTCTACTTATACTGTACCACCCAAACTGCACAAAAAATTTCGCACCACCTGCTTATCTGCAAACATGTGTGGCTTCCGATTCGACTGGAGCAGGAAAGAATACAAGAAGCCCTCTGAAAGAGAGGAAGAAAAACATTACTGTGAGAGAAAAACAAAACAATAGTAAAAGTAAAGACTTTTGTTCGACGAAAGGATGGAAGGAAGGTTAGGGTTTTAACGTCCCATGGACATCGAGGAAATTAGAGCACAAACTCGGATCGTTTCAGGGATGGCGGAGGAAATCGGTGGTGATCTTTCAAAGCAACCGTCGCAACATTTGCGTGGAGTGATTTAGGAAAATATTGGAAAACTTAAACCTTTATGACCCGACATAGATTTGAACAGTTGTCCTCCCAAATGCAAATCCAGTGTGCTAATCACTGCGACATCTCTCTCGGCGACACCCTGTTTGAACGTGCACATCCTTACACCTGGAGGACCAAAATCTGCTTGAATAACGTTATCAGTTGCGTAATAATAATGGCGTGTGACGAGGGCCTCCCGTCGGGTAGACAGCGCGCCTGGTGCACGTCTTCCGATTTGACGCCACTTCGGTGACTTGCGCGTCGATGGGGATGAAATGATGATGGTTAGGACAACACAACACCCAGTCCCTCAGCGGAGAAAATCTCCGACCCAGTCGAGAACTGAACGCTGGCCCTTAGGATTGACAGTCCGTCGCGCTGACCACTCAGCTACTGGGGGCGGACATCAGCTGCATGCCTTCAAGAAACAGAGTTGTTGGACAAGCCTTACACACTATTAGGAGCACAATGACTAGAGTTGTAAAACTACGTAACTTGTTGCTCCACCCCGAGTATTGCCTCATAGTTGGCTCCTCCTTCGGTTGGTGTACATGAGGCTGTCGACGCATTGCTGTGCATGCCTGTCCCTCTCTTCGACGGCCACCTTCCTGTGGTGACCCACTGAGTGACGAGGGTTCCTGCGAGGGTTCCTTCAAGTTTCAACTGGTCCCAACCATGGTCAGCCGTCTTCGTGTCAGGAGACAACTTCAGGCCATTCCACTCGTTTGACTCCTGCCTTCTAGAGCGAGTTGACTGCGATGTGGGTGTGACAGGCCCATGCACTGTCGTCTTGATGGCAAATCCGTCACAGCAAGGTGACTTGTCCTTAGAGCTCGCGTCTCTTTCACCTAACTGATCACATTTATGGACTGTATGCAGATCAGGGAACTTGTGTCACATTAAGGAGGAACAGTGACCGTTTCAGTGAACAGTAGGGAGAATTGACAATGATTAGGCAATTATTGGTTGTAAGATAGTTTCGCAAGCAGTATTTTGAGGTGAGGAATTGTGCTCACATTGGAAGTGTGTCTTCCTCATGGTCAGCTAAGGCTGCTGTTAGGGGTGGCAGCAGCTGCTGGTGTATATAGCAGAATAGCCACTTTATTGCTGGCAATTTAGAGAATGCAAAGGGCTGAGCTCGGATGTAGTGGGGCGAGTCTTGGTCGTCGCTTTGCCCTGTGGGATGAAAAGTGGCAGATGGGCGTTAGCAGCAGGGGGTCTGCTTGAGTTGGGCATGGGGTACTAGTAATTGATCCTTACAGAAGAGAGACCGCACCTCACCTTTTGGAGGCAGCCGCAACAATGCTTTCCTGTGGGCAGTCCTTTGAATGAATTCCGTATCACATTTCGCTTCGGTCGCCATGATGGGTCCGCACGGCATGACATCTGACTCACAGGCTTTCCACGAAGGTGGCTGTTTGATGCCGCAATAGAGTTTGAACTGGTGGAAAAGGAGTGTCCTGTCTCTTGGAAGGACGCTGTAATGTATTAAAAAAATTGCTATTGACGAAAAACATCGCTTACGCCCTGCCACTGGTGGATTATGCTTTTTGAAGGAGCTCTATGTGGATCATAAGGTTTTGGAGAGTACTAAAGAGGAGTGGAGATAGTGAGTAGCAGAAATGCGGGGACAGAGGACAGCCATAATCAGACTGCCGGAGAGTGATTGTAATGAGACAGAGGTATATGCGACGTGTGGTAGCCTCAAGGCCCACCATACATTTGGTGTTAGGTGCGAAGAAACTCTGATCGATTTTCGGTTTGTTGCCGTTAGGCAAACGTGAGCGTAGTTTCTGATAGAGGGCCGTGGTTTGCGTGGCATCACAGCTTGGTGTCTGTTTTGGAGACGCAATTCCGGGTCCTGCGTCAAGCAGAGCAGGCTGTGGTACTTCGGTAGAGTCTCCGCTGTGGCATGGAGTTCACCTCTTTGCAGACTCCCTGTGGTGCATGGTAAGCACTGTGCTACTCCGTTTTGATAGGAATATTGGAGGTGAATTGTTCACCGCATATGGCATTCGTCCCTGCAAACAGCAGCAATCGCAGCCACACATACATATGGTGCATTAGCATATCCGTTAATACTGTGAACTGTTGTCAAATAGCGTTATACGGATTAAGTGAGAACTGTGGTCTAGGGAGTACACTCATTCCCGACTTTGTCAACTGCGCTACAGCACTTTTTGTATTCGTTCTAATTAAGAGTCATTTACGTTTTCTCATCTAATTTCACCCTTGTGTTTTTCGTCAATTAATTTGCGTAATCACACTGGACACCTTTAATTTCAGCAGAAATTGGACCCTTATAACCCTTTACCATCAGGGCTAAACTATTAATTAGGTAAGGTCAGGTCTTCATCGCGCATAATTTTATAGTGGTGTAGGTGAAGGGTTGTTCTGTGATGTAGAGTATTACATGGCAGACAGAAGTATCGAGTGATATCCTACAGTACCAAAAGAAACTCGCACCACAGATGTTATGTAACTCGTTGGCCTCTTTGGAACTCGAAGATCCCGCGCCTCTCTCACTATCTGCTTCAGTTCTTCCTGCCCTGTGCCGCTTTCTCCCATTCACTGACACCGAGCACTCTGCAGCCTGAGATCACTTCATCTTTCCATCTGCTTCTTGGTCGTCCAGGGCGTCTAGATGCTTCCATCTTCTTTTCTGATATCTGATGCAATGTTCTGTCACGGTCCATGGTTTGCCCGTTGCGAACGTCTCGGCTTGCCGATGTTCAGTACTTAGCGTTGGTCGGTTAGCTTAAGTAATTCTTTATTGCGTCTCCAAACCAATATTTGTGTTCTTGGTCAAATATTGGTCAATATTTTTTGTACACTTCATTTTCGGAGACTGAGGGTAGATGCTCTTCATTTTTGGTCATTCTCCAAGCTACCACTCAGTACTGCAGTACTGTCCTAATGATCGTGTCGTTGAGTTTTAGCTTGATTTTCCGGAAGGATAGAAGTTTTTGGAGGGAGAAGTAAACTTTGTTTGCGTTCTGTAATCTACTTTCGTAAAGCTGTGGGTGTAGTTTTCTGTGTGAAGGTCATCACGTTGTTACCGTGTGAGGTTTTTCCGTTGTAAGATAATGTTGTAGGAGGGGTTTTTTTAAACTGATATGTAACATACCCCCCCCCCCCCCCCCGAACCAAGGACCTTGCCGTTGGTGGGAAGGCTTGCGTGCCTCAGCGATACAGATAGCCGTACCGTAGGTGCAACCACAAGGGAGGGGTATATGTTGAGAGGTCAGACAAACGTGTCGTTCCTGAAGAGGGGCAGCAGCCTTTTCAGTAGTTGCAGCGGCAACAGTCTGGATGATTGACTGATCTGGCAACACGAACCGAAACGGCCTTGCTCTGCTGGTACTGCGAACGGCTGAAAGCAAGGGGAAACTGCGCCGTCATTTTTCCCGAGAGTATCACCTTTACTGTATGATTGAATGATGATAGCTTCCTCTTGGGTAAAATATTCTGGAGGTAAAATAGTCACCTATTCGGATCTCCGGGCGGAGACTACTCAGGAGGATGTTGTTACCAGGAGAAAGAAAACTGACGTCCTTCGGATCGTAGCGTGGAATGTCAGATCCCTTAATCGGGCAGGTATGTTAGAAAATTTTAAAATGGAAATGGATAGGTTGAAGTTAGATATAGTGGGAATAAGTGAAGTTCGGTGGCAGGAGGAACAAGACTTTTGGTCAGGTGAATACAGGATTATAAATACAAAATCAAATAGGGGTAATGCAAGAGTAGGTTTCAGAATGAATAAAAAAAATAGGAGTGCGGGTAAGCTACTACAACAAGCATAGTGAACGCAGTATTGTGGCCAAGATAGACACGAAGCCCACGACTACCTTAGTAGTATAAGCTCATATGCCAACTAGATCGGCATATGACGAAGAGATTGGTGAAATGTATGATGAGATAAAAGAAATTATTCGGATAGTGAAGGGAGACGAAAATTTAACAGTCATGGGTGACTGGAACTCGGTAGTACGGAAAGGAAGAGAAGGATACGTAGTAGGTGAATATGGAATGGGAGTAAGGAATGAAAGAGGAAGCCACCTGGTAGAACTATGCACAGAGCATAAATTAATCGTAGCTAACACTTGGAGATACTGGAAGGTCTCAGATAGATTATATAATGGTAAGACAGAGATTTAGGAACCAGGGGCAGATGTGGACTCTGACCACAATCTAATGGTTATGAACTGTAGATTAAAACTGAAGAAACTGCAAAAAGGTGGGAATTGGAGAAGACGGGACCTGGATAAATTGAAAGAACCAAAGGTTGAAGAGAGCTTCAGGGAGAGCATTAGGGAACGTTTGACAAGTATGAGGGAAAGAAATGCAGTAGAAGAAGAATGGGTAGCTTTGAGAGACCAAGTAGTGAAGGTAGCAGAGGATGAAATAGGTAAAAAGACAAGGGCTAATACAAATCCTCGGGTAACAGAAGAGATACTGAATTTATTTGCTGAAAGGAGAAAAAATAAAAATGCAGTAAATGAAGCAGGCAAAAAGGAATACAAACGTCTGAAAAACGAGATCGACGGGAAATGCAAAATAGCTAAGCAGAGATCGCTAGAGCACAAATGTATGGATGTTGAGGCATATCTCACTAGGGGTAAGATAGATACTGCCACAGGAAAATTAAAGAGACCTGTGGAGAAAAGAGAACCACTTGCATGAATATCAAGAGCTCAGATGGAAACCCAGTTCTAAGCAAAGAAGGGAAAGCAGAAAGGTGGAAGGAGTGTATAGAGGGTCTATACACGGGAAATGTCCTTGAGGACAATATTATAGAAATGGAAGAGAATGTTGGTGAAGATGAAATGGGAGATATGATACTGCGTGAAGAGTTTGAGAGAGCACTGAAAGCCCTGAGTCGAAACAAGGCCCCGGGAGTAGACAACATTCCATTAAAACTAGTGACAGCCGTGGGAGAGCCAGGCCAAACGAAACTCTACCACCTAGTGAGCGAGATAAATGAGACAGGCTAAATACCATCAGACTTCAAGAAGAATATAATAATTGCAATCCCAAAGAAAACAGGTGTTGACAGATGTGAAAATAATCGAACTATCGGTTTAATAAGCCACGGCTGCAATATACTAACAAGAATTCTTTATAGACAAATAGAAAAACTCGTAGAAGCAGTTTGGATTCCGTAGAAATGTTGGAACACGTGAGGCAATACTGACCCTACGGCGTATCTTAGAAAATAGATTAAGGAAAGGCAAACCTACGTTTCCAGCGATTGTAGACTTAGAGAAAGCTTTTGGCAATGTTGACTGTAATATTCTCTTTCAAATTCTGAAGATAGCAGGGGTAAAATACAGGGAGTGAAAGGCTACTTACAATTTGTACAGAAACCAGATGGCAGTTATAAGAGTCGAGGGGTATGAAAGAGAAGCAGTGGTTGGGAAGGGATTGAGACAGGTTTGTAGCCTACCCCCGATGTTATTCGATTTGTATATTGAGCAAACAGTAGAGGAAACAAAAGAAAAATTCGGAGTAGGAATTAAAATCCATGGAGAAGAAATAAAAACATTGAGGTTCGCCGATAACATTGTAATTCTGTGAGAGACAGCAAAGGACTTGGAAGAGCAGCTGAACGGATTGCACAGTGTCTTGAAAGGAGGATATAAGATGGACATCAACAAAAGCAAAACGAGGATAATGGAATGTAATCGAATGTAATCGGGTAATGCTGTGGTAATTAGATAGGAAATGAGACGCTTAAAGTGGTAAAGGAGTTTTGCTATTTGGGGAGCAGAATAACTGCTGATGGTCGATGTAGAGAGGATATAAAATGTTGGCTGGCAATGACAAGGAAAGTGTTTCTGAAGAAGAGAAATTTGTTAACATCGAATATTGATTTATGTATCAGGAAGTCGTTTCTGAAAGTATTTGATTGGAGTGTAGCCATGTATGGAAGTGAAACATGGACGATAACTAGTTTGGACAAGAAGAGAATAGAAGCTTTCGAAATGTGGTGCTACAGAAGAATGCTGAAGATTAGATTGGTAGATCACATAACTAATGAGGAGGTATCGAATAGGATTGAGGAGAAGAGAAGTTTGTGGCACAACTTGACTAGAAGAAGGGATCAGTTGGTAGGACATGTTTTGAGGCATCAAGGGATCACAAATTTAGCATTGGAGGGCAGCGTGGAGGGTAAAAATCGTAGAGGAAGACCAAGAGATGAAACCAGTAAGCAGATTCAGAAGGATGTAGGTTGCAGTAGGTACTGGGAGATGAAGAAGCTTGCACAGGATAGAGTAGCGTGGAGAGCTGCGTCAAACCAGATTCTGGACTGAAGATCACGACAACATATAACATAATTTAGTCATTAATTGCATTCAAAGACATAATTGCATAAAATCTTACTATTGAAATATTCAAATGTGCTTGGAATAAGGATTGGAGCAGCTGATACACAATCTGACCTTAAATGGAGTTAATTGCTTCTGATATGCAATTTAACATTGAAAGGTTAAAGATTTTCGAAGAACAATCTGACTTCAAAGTAAATCAAACACTTAAAAACGTTATCTAACTTTAAAGTTAAGTGGGTACCTATCATTGAGTATGAAATCAGTGAGAAGCAAATAATTGAATCTAACGCGCATCTCAGAGACGAATCTGATGAAAATATATCGAACAAACTGTAGCTGAAGTTCACTGTTGTCGGTACAATATTCAAAATATTCATTGATTTCAGCATAAAATTGACATGAAATTTTGTTATATGTGTGCACCATACGTGCGCGAGTGCGCCCGCGAGCGTATGTGTTTGATAACAAACGGAAACGTTCCTCAAACTAGTCGGCAGAGAGCAAACAGTCGTGGCACCACAAGCACGTGGCCAGTGGTGTGCCGCAGTGTGAGCCATGAGCGGCTGGTGGCTAGTGCCCTCATACCTAGAAGAGTCCTTCACCGGACCTCTTCTTTCGACATTTGGTTAGTAGATGCGTCTGCGCTTCGTCACTGGCAATAGCTAGAGTCATTTGCCGCCAATTGATGCTGCACTCTGTTGTCAAGATAGTTGACTTTTTCGTCATGAAATAGCTCACGCAAAACTAGTACAGACCGCTACTCTCTTATACTCTCTTCAAGATGCCGCTCTTTCACGTCATATGTACTCCTGTTTACTGCGATTTTGATGGTTACGGGTCACCATGTCACTTAATATAAACGCATTTAGTTCTGAAATGTTGTTGCTACATGTCTGCTATGCGTTAAGTTCAGGTGTTTGACGGTCCTGTGGTGGCTGGACATGTTACTTCCCGTAAAACAGCAACCATACATTCCACACACAAATCTTTTCTAGTGTGCTTTCAAATATACTACCCAAACACGTTCTTTTCAAAATGGTTCAAATGGCTCTGAGCACTATGGGGCTTAACTGCTGCGGTCATCAGTCCCTTGGAACTTAGAACTACTTAAACCTAACTAACCTAAGGACATCACACACATCCATGCCCGAGGCAGGATTCGAACCTGCGACCGTAGCGGTTGCAGAAATACCACTGCCAGGAAGATGAACGTGCATCTCTTCATTTTTCCATTTCCAAGCCGAACTTACGTGTGAGTTACATCTACATCTACATGACTACTCTGCAATTCACATTAAGTGCTTGGCAGAGGATTCATCGAACCATAATCACATTATCTCTCTGCCATTCGACTCCCGAACAGCGCGTGGGAAAAACGAACACCTAAACCTTTCTGTTGGAGCTCTGATTTCTCTTATTTTATTTCGATGATCATTCCTACCTATGTAGGTTGGGCTCAACAAAATATTTTCGTGTTCGGAAGAGAAAGTTGGTGACTGAAATTTCGTAACCGCGACGAAAAACGTCTTTGCCTTAATGACTTCCATCCCAACTCGCGTATCGTATCTGCCACACTCTCTCCCCTATTACTTGATAATACAAAACGAGCTGCCCTTTTTTGCACCCTTTCGATGTCCTCCGTCAATCCCACCTGGTAAGGATCCCACACCGCACTGCAATATTCTAACAGAGGACGAACAAGTGTAATGTAAGCTGTCTCTTTAGTGGACTTGTTGCATCTTCTAAGTGTTCTGCCAATGAAACGCAACCTTTGGCTCGCCTTCCTCACAATATTACCTATGTGGTCTTTCCAACTGAAGTTGTTCGTAATTTTAACACCCAGGTACTTACCTGAATTGACAGCCTTGAGAATTGTACTATGTATCGGGTAATCGAATTTCAACGGATTTCTTTTGGAACTCATGTGGATCACCTCACACTTTTCGTTATTTAGCGTCAACTGCCACCTACCACACCATACAGCAATCTTTTCTAAATCGCTTTGCAACTGATACTGGTCTTCGGATGACCTTACTAGACGGTAAATTACAGCATCATCTGCGAACAACCTAAGAGAACTGCTCAGATTGTCACCCAGGTCATTTATGTATATCAGGAATAGCAGAGGTCCCAGGACGCTTCCCTGGGGAAGTTATTTTCAACACAGGCGAATTCCCGGCTGGTTTTTCGATGTGGGTTAAAGTACAAGTACGCTTCTTGAATTTTTCATGTTTCACATAATTTTAACTTGGGTGATGAAGACTGTAGTGTAATACGTGATGGAGTACCATCACAACAGCATATTAGTATTCAAAATGAGAACTTTTATACGTCCCATCGCGTTAGGTTATCGAATCGGTAGTATGCTTTTCTGTGTGCAGAGCTGTCATCAGTGGAAAATGGGTTGATTCCCAGCTCCAGGACTTATATATCTTACGCAGCCTGGCGGCTGATCGCTCAGCCCTGTTACATCCTGCGGTGGTGGCAGTCGTGCATGGTGATTCAGCTCTTAGCGACCTACCGCGGAAGCTCATGGATGGGACAGTGGCAGATTTATCCACCGGTTCAGTGAACATGAACTTTGCCACTGAGGAAGGGAACTTCCTGTGGTGTAGTTCTAAAGACATAAACAGTCCCAGGACAGCAGAAGTAGACAGATCATAACTTAGTGCAACATCAGAGGGGAACTGTTTAAACTTTGGGCATCTGGACTTTAACTTATGGTAGGAAGTGTGTAACATCACGGGGAGTGATGTGTGGCCAATTTGTATTCTCTACTTAGAACAACTGATGTGACAACAATGACTGCAAGTCCCTGCATGTCTGCAGCTTGAGCAAAACATAGTAAACGGTTGCTCATGTCGCTGAAAGTAGGTCAGCAGACTGGTTACAACCTGTAGGAAGAAAAAGAAGTTTATGTATCCATAGGCTCAGACTGGTATCTCCTGTCTAACAGTCTTGGACCTGCAGAGGAAACAAACGCCCTTTGTCCTGGTACTGGTACAGAGTGGAGGAGTGACATCGCCTGTTCGCCTGTGTCCCAGAACTGCTGCTTTGGATTTGTTAAGGAAACAAACATCCTTTGTCTTAGGGGGAAGTCGCAGGAAATCTGGCAACAGTGTACTCTGCACCAGTGTTCCAGCACCTTGCATTATGACGTCATAGAGCTGCAGACACTTTTAACTGTATGCTTTCCACAAGTTACCTACTTCTACCAACGTGGAAATGCACTACTTTCGAATTTTTAATTTCCATCCAATTTTAATTTCCCATCAATGTATACTTAGCACAACAGCTCCACTCGCAAGTTACATAATAGGAGTGGGGGAAAACCAAGTAGTAAAATTGAGTTTACCACCAGTTTCTGGATTTCCCACCAAAATTTCAATATCCCACTGTTTTTACATATAGAACAATTGGCCTTTGTCAGATATCTGGTAACCGTGCATGAGATCATAGGACCAGGGGAGGGGGAAATCTGGCAAGAATGAACTGTGCAACAGAACACCACTGTGCATGCAGTGACTGCGCTCCCTTTGGCAGCTGGGTACTCTATCAGCAGACGGTTACGCTGTTCAGATTGTAAGTAGGCTGTTTAGGTTTATTTATTGGTAACGCCGCCGCCACGTAGCGCCCTGTATGAAAATCACTGGCTGTGCCGTGTGCAGTCTGTGGCTGGTTTGCATTGTTGTCTGCCATTGTAGTGTTGGGCAGCAGCAGCTGGATGCTAACAGCGCGTAGCATTGCGCAGTTGGAGGTGAGCCGCCAGCAGTGGTGGACGTGGGTAGAGAGATGGCGGAGTTTTGAAATTTCTAAGATTGGATGTCATGAACTGATATATATATATTATGACTATAAAGGTAAATACATTGTTTGTTCTCTATTAAAATCTTTCATTTGCTAACTGTGCCTATCAGTAGTTAGTGCCTTGAGTAGTTTGAATCTTTTATTTAGCTGGCAGTAGTGGCACTCGCTATATTGCAGTAGTTCGAGTAACGAAGATTTTTGGTGAGGTAAGTGATTTGTGAAAGGTATAGGTTAATGTTAGTCAGGGCCATTCTTTTGTAGGGATTTTTGGAAGTCAGATTGCGTTGCGCTAAAAATATTGTGTGTCAGTTTAAGCAAGTCTTGTATAATTTTTCTAAGCGGACGTTTCATATGGCGACCCCGCCTGGATACCTCACTGGAATCTTCTGATTTTTTATTGTAGTTGGTGTAGTTAGCGTTACCTTTATTTATTGCTAGTGCGCAATTGTAGAGAGAATTTCCTCTGTAGTTGTAGTTTTTCATTGTTGTACAGTAAAACAGTTGTGGCATGCATGTAGGTTTGCACCAAGTATTTCGCAGCTGCGCTTGCAATTAACGAGATATTCTTTTCAATGCTATGTTAATGTGTTCTCTTATTTTTGTTCTTCAAATTGTGTTTTTCTGTGTTGTCGTGTGAAATATTGTGACAATAATGGCGTGTGAAAAACGTAATACGAGGCTCCAAAGTAAACTGAGAAATGACAGTGAAGACGAAAGCAGTGTGTTAGCGCCACCATGTAATGAATTAACTAATGTTCAAAGTAGTAATTTGGTAATAGTGCATACTGAAATGGAGCGGGCTGCAAATAATGGTGTAGGCAGTGAAACAATTAGTGAACAGGGAAGCATTATCGATCGATCGGTCGGCAACAGCTCGCCTCAGGATTCCGAAATGACAGGACACAATCTTGCAAATACTGAAGATTCAGATTTACGTTTTCTCAAATAAATCAAGACACATTTTCTGCTTTTCAAAATACGAATATTGCCGGTTCAAATGCACTGCCTAAAAGCACTGAGGAACATGTTTCAGACACCAGTGCACTGTTATTACAGTTAATGCAACAAATGGGACAAAGGCTACAAAAGTTAGACACAATGCTTGAACAAAATCAGAAACAAATGGGACAAAATCTTCAAAAGTTAGACACAATGGAACAAAATCTTCAAAAGTTGGACACAATGGAACAAAATCTTCAAAAGTTGGACACAATGGAACAACACCAGAGACAAACACAGCAACAGTTAGACACAATGGAACAAAATGAGAGACAAACACAGCAAAAGCTTCAAAAGTTAGACACCACACTTGAACAAACACGTGACGATTTAACTACTGAGTTGCATAACATTGAATCGAAATACCAAAAAATCTGTAATGAGGTAAAAACACAAATTTGTGAGCATTTTCAGCCTATTTTTTCGCGGCATGCAAATGCATTACAGAATCATGAAGCAGCCATAAAAGAACTGCAAACTATTGTTCGTGAAAATCACGACACCTTGCAAGCTAAAATGGACTCAGTTGCATCCCCCGATTCGGTTATGCAACTTGCAAGAACTCAGGAAAACTTAAAGGACACAGTAGATACGATTTCAACAAAAATGGACACTCTGAAATTTGGGTCAGAAAAACACACTGAGGAAATACGTACACTATCGGAGAAAGTGGCCAAACTTTCGGATCAGTTCATTAACTTATCTACAAAGGTAGATGATGATCTGAACGATACAGAAGAGTGCGAACAAATTAGGAAATTCAAACAAAATCAGAATCAAATTAATACACAACACCAAAGAGAAATCCGGGAAGTGCAAGATCAGCTGACACAGGTAATACAAGAATTACGTATTTCAGAGGACACTCGCGCTCCAACACGGGAAGAGGGACTTAGAAATACGGAAAAGCCACAAAATAGTAACACAGGGCATTTCGGAAATTGTGAAAGAAATTGGCAAGGTGCACCGAATTTTGAGATGGAACCACCGACACGACGTAACAATGAACGATATGCTACCCGCCGACACGATGATTTTGACTATAAGCTGTTCATTACTGCACGTAAATTCAAAACATTTAAGAATTCTGACAACGACATCCATTCACAAGCGTGGCTCCAATTCTCTCATTGTTTTCCTCCCAACTGGTCATTAGAGCACAGATTAGAATTTATGTGTGGCTACTTGGAGGATGAACCAGCTGTAAGAATGCGATCGGTCATTCACGATTGCCACAGTGAAGGAGAATTTTATCATGCCTTCCTCTCAGCATATTGGTCTCAAGCTGCACAAGACCGAGTAAAACATAGCATCACTATGATGAGACATTTCAAACAATCTGAATTTTCCATTCTTGTGAAATATTTTGAAGACATGTTGCAGAAGAATCAGTACCTGTCAAACCCATACAGCTCCTCAGAACTCATCCGCATTTGCTTAACTAAATTCCCTGAACATTTACGAAATATTATTTTGGTAGGACGTTGCAAAGACTACATTGAAGCTTTTCAGGGAATCTTACAAGAATTAGAAATTGACACAGACAGTCGCGGGATGCGAAAACAGGAAAACAATCAATACAGGTCACATCCGTCGCAATTCCGCGATGAAAGAAACAATAACTGGACACGACAAGGCCATTCTCACAACACAAATCGTGACCAAAACAGACACCACCCATATGACAACCACTGGCAGAGTAATAGTTACAGAGAAAGATCGCATTTCCGTAGTAATGAATATCACAGAGACAATCAGAGAAACAGACAATACGGGAACCAAAATAATTATTATCAAGGGAGACGGAATAACTTCAGACGCAACGGTCCAGCGCGCAGTTACAATTCAGGGAGAAATTCTCCACCACTTAACCGACAAGACAGAAACTACAGGAACTACCGACATGACGACAGACGATATAATCATAACGACAGACCGGAATTTCATCAGAACTGGCGGGATTCAAACAGGGTAGGACCTTCTCGACAAGGTGAATTTGTAGAAGTTAGGTCTCGTAATCCCAATAACGACGCGCGCCAACAAAGAGACAGACAATGACTTGCACCGCAGGCAGCCCCGTACGCCGGCTGGCTCAGAGAAAAATAACATAGGCGCTAACCTTGAGAAAAACTCCAGTATTCTTTACCGATGTATACAACATGATAATTACTTCGAAGTTGAAACTCTGCGCACTAGAAAGAGTAAAAGATTGTACCACATTTCAATGTAAAACCGCTTATTGAAATATAATCTGCTTTTGAACTTTGTCTTTGCCATAAAACATTTCACTTCACATTACTAGTATGCTTTGTCAGACCTAGAAACTGTTAACATCCAACAATGTTTTGAAGTTAACTATCCAGTCAAGAACCAAGAGAACTTATTTAAGCAGAAATTACGAATGCATTGTTATAGTGAACAGATGTCACAGTGTTATTGTGTGTGTACATTCTTGCTTGTTTGTGGCACGATTACGTGACGACCATAAGGGTCACATGCTTAGAACATTTACCAATACTGTTAATGAGATTTTAATGTAACATTTTGGTTTATTTGAAAATACATTCTTTATTTGAAGTACTTTCTGTGAGATTAAAGATGACTTAGCGTTTGGTTTCTTTGATAGCTACACGATTATATCACGACGCTACTAATGTGTGACACAATTTACATTGTGCTTTTGCGGTGTATCTGTTTTACATCTGCACAGTTTTTCTGAATTCTTCGGGAAAGGAAAACATGTTTTAGTAGTAACTTTGTGGTATAGCTACAATGAGACAGCCTTTTCTGTAGCACAACAATACATTACAGTACAGTACTTACTTCATCACGGCAATAAGCGTAGTAACTACGATATCTATACGCAAAGCATTTCACTTTTGTTTATCATGAGGTAAGTACATTGACTTACGCAGAACTTACCTTTCGGAGGACGATAACTACGACACTTCCACAGAGATTATCTTACAACAAGACACACAGTTCAGCGCTACAGTACACGTATTTGAGTGATTAATTTTGTACTTAAAACATTTATTTTTAAAGATATTTGAAGTACAATGATACAAAGGTTTTCTGTGATACATTTCATTCCATTGCTGTAATCTGTAACACCTGAGGATATAACTGCATTAATCCTCAGGGGGGTACACGCTTACTTTGTGTATCATGTGTTTGGCAAGCACAAGGAGCCCTAGCTAATATGGTATTTGCTTATACAACTTTACACATCGGTACCATATTTCTCTAACACATAAATTACACAGCTATCTGATCATTTAACTGAGAGACAAACATTTTTTTTATTACGTCAGTGACACATGTTTACGCAATCACACAGTTGGATAATTTCACACTTATGAAATTCTATTTTGTCTGTACTTTGTGAACTGTTCATATTTTTTTCGGAAGCATTGTGATACTATGAGAGCTTTGAATGATGTATTTGGTATGGGATCATGATTTTTAAAGTACGTTTGAGGTAGATGACACTATTGACATGAGCAGAGAATTTTTTTATGTTTTGATGTTATTGCAGAAAGCTACGATGATTTTGAGATTTAGCTGAGTTTTTATGATGTTATTATGACGATGACAATGTGTATGTTTATGATCAATAAGCTGATGGTATAAGAGTTATTTGATTATGCTACGTATCTGTTATGATGATATATTGAAGAAGTGTCGACGAATAAGGTAAGGAATAATGAGTAGTGGTTAGGGACTCTGGTTTGTGAAAAATGTTGTTGGAAACCAAGAATCGTACTTTAAGAGTTATGAAATGTATGTAAATGCGTGAATGTATTACAATGCCGACGAAAATTTTTTGGACACTGTTATATTTATAGGATTTTGTTTCTACAGAATTGTAACGCAAATTCTTGACCTGTGAAATATTTTTATATGAGACTGCCACTGTAGCGGAAACTGGTGTCGTAAATATTTCGATAAGACAGTTAAGTGGCCACCTGCACGTAATGCGTCGTGGGCACCCAGCTGTGCGACAGTCGCCTGGGAAAAAAGCCATTAGTGTGTGCCTTTCAGAGGCACAGGTAAAAAAAAAAAAAAAAAAAAAAAAAGACGGGAAGACGGGAAGCTATTATCCTCGCTATTGACATTCCTTTGTAGAAAGCATCGTAAGTACGACACCCTCAAACTTGAAAACATGATTACACTGTAGAGTTCTTAATTTATGACATTTACTGAAATGAAATGATGAGAAACATTTTATATCTATTGTCTTTCTAGCTGAGAGATTGCTCATTTTGTTTAATATCCAGTTTCTATCTGCACTGCAGCATTGGTTAAAATAAAATTTAATAGATGTACTAATATCACTATTTTCTGTCTACAGACCCAGTAAAGAATCATTTAATGATGTACTTTCTTGCAAAAAGAGCACAAATAGACATTTCCCTTCACAGGAATTGCAAAAATAATTTTTTTACGATTTGGTAACTTATCTGCTAGCGTATGTTCTCGTGATGCATCACTCTAGTGTTAAGATGTAACATAGGTATTAAACATTTTTACTGTAATATTTTTGCTGCTTCAGCTTTGTCATGTTTAGATATAAATTATTACATTTATTGCTGCTCGCTATGCTTACTTGCATTTTTTGTCATTGCTGTTTGTATTAATTGTTTTGTGCCGCTGCATTGCCTCGTCCCTTAGTTAAGCATCTGAGCTCAGTAGATTTAAGTTAGCTTAAGATGGGGTAGGCTATAAAAGAGAACGAGTTGTGATGAATTGGAAGAAATGCATTGAGAAGCTATATGAAAATGATTTGGCCAAAAAAGTAGTGTACAGTGGAGGAAAACTATTTTTGAAAGAGGATGTGAACAAAATACAGAAAGCATGCTTGGATAGGATATTTTGGTGGAAACAAATGTTGAGATAAGAAGAAACATCTACAGAATGACGTTTTGGGTTGGACTGCAGTACCAAATGTTACACTGAAAACAAACCCTGTCCTTTCCTTGTGTTATCCCGCTATGTGTTTGTGTACCCTTGTGTATTTATGTTCTTCCCATCTTTATATGTTTATCTGATAAGACTTACGTTGCAGTATTTTTCTAATACTCAGTTACATGAACTATGATGAGGAATACTGTTATCCTCAAATATAATTTGCATTAATAATATGTTATTTACTTTGTAAAGATATTTAGACATTATTTATCTGTTCTGTTTTGTTGCTCATATGTGAAGTTGATGTTTCAAAAGTTATTCTGATCTTTATGTATGTACTTATGTCATAATTTTTGTAAGACAGATGTGCATGTTTATTTCTTTTCTTTTGTAAAGCCTGTATTACTGCAAATGTTATCTGTACTATTATGTTCTTTAGTGATATATTTTGTATCTTTGTTATTGTATTCTCATGTTATAAAATTGTAATTGTCACCAGTTCATCAAATTAAGTAACTTATAAATTACATTTCACTGCACACGTTTCTGTTGGTCATAGTATATGGATAATATGTGAGAAGTAGGGACTGATAGTGTTTGCACGTGTGTTAATAATTCAGCAAGGGACTGGATAACAGCATTGCTGGTTCTAAGGACATTTCAAAAACAATTTTTGTGAGTGCATAAGTGGTGGTTATGGACTTGCTATATTATCCGCAAGACTCTTCAATGGTGATTGTGGGCCTGCACAGTCAAACAGATGGATGCTGGCCATCTGTACAAGGACTACAGTGGGTCTACATCTTTGATGACCCACCAATACCATTATTTCTACAAGGACTGCAGTGGGTCTGCACCTCTGGTGGTCCACCAATACCGTAATCTCTACCAGGACCACAACGGGTCTACTCTGTGACGACCTACCTACCAGTATTCTTTAAAACTTCGACTGACTCTGCTGTGGGTTTGCTCTGTTGTGGTCCATTACCTGTCTGCATGTCAAGAGTCAGCACTGTCTTTCCGTTGGAAGGACAACACTACTTCTTCAAGACTGCATGGAAATCCACTACTTCCGTGTGCATTTTCTTTTACTACTCAGACTTTGAGAAAAACACTGCAATATTACTTTGATGAATGATCAGGACTGTCTTTATGGACTGTGAGAAAATTTTAGCTTTTGACCAACATTGTATCGATATGTGTGTGCATTTCATTTCTTTGTTATTGTAATTATGAAAAAATTTTTCAAATCTGTATTGGCCACTGCCCAAAACAATTTGTAAAATTTTTTGTGGGGAGCATGGGGGCTATGTAAGTAGGCTGTTTAGGTTTTTTTATTGGTAACGTCGCCGCCACGTAGCGCCCTGTATGAAAATCACTGGCTGTGCCGTGTGCAGTCTGTGGCTGGTTTGCATTGTTGTCTGCCATTGTAGTGTTGGGCAGCAGCAACTGGATGCTAACAGCGCGTAGCGTTGCGCAGTTGGAGGTGAGCCGCCAGCAGTGGTGGATGTGGGGAGAGAGATGGTGGAGTTTTGAAATTTGTAAGACTGGATGTCATGAACTGATATATATATATATATATATATATATATATATATATATATATATATATATATATATATTATGACTATAAAGGTAAATACATTGTTTGTTCTCTATTAAAATCTTTCATTTGCTAACTGTGCCTATCAGTAGTTAGTGACTTCCGTAGTTTGAATCTTTTATTTAGCTGGCAGTAGTGGCGCTCGCTATATTGCAGTAGATCGAGTAACGAAGATTTTTGGTGAGGTAAGTGATTTGTGAAAGGTATAGGTTAATGTTAGTCGGGGCCATTCTTTTGTAGGGATTTTTGGAAGTCAGATTGCGTTGCGCTAAAAATATTGAGTGAGTTTAAGCACAGTCTTGTATAATTTTTCTAAGGGGACGTTTCATAAGATGAGCACGGCGTGGAAGCAGGAAGTTGTTAGAGTTCGTGAGTGACATTTGGTGGCTGCTGCTCGGAACTGAAAGGCGCCAGACGAGTGGTTGTGCCTGTGTGGTGTTGGCCTCTCGTGGCATTTGTTGTGTGCTCTAAGTCCCAGTACGTAACAAACGCTATGAAGCAAATTAAGCTAAGAAGAAACACAAAGGAGCCCTATCTAGGGCCTTAAGCTATTTGGTAGACAGTGTGACACCATTTGCACACAATCACAAAGAAACATTGCTTTAATTTAAAAAATTAAACTTACGACTCATCGGGAATGTTAAAATTATTTAAGCTAAGAATAAACGCCGTGGAGAACTATCTAACGCCAAGAGCTATGTGAAAGGCTGTTTGATACCATGTGGGTGCGATTAGATGAAAACTACGGGCTCCTTTATTAAAATTACATTCACAAATCATTGGAAAAGATTTCAAAACGTTATGTAAGCCAATATCGACTATAAGCTGTACATTTGATTATAGAAATTAGAATCGCAAAGGATCGGAAATGATGTTACAGCATCATTTAAGCAAAACTAATTCAGGAAATGTGATGAACCTCCAAACAGCCTTGGCCAGTCTTAGGTTACTGACAAATCTAGACCCACGCGGTCACACCTTATCCCAGCAGCAGGGCTCACTCAAGCTGGTCTGGCACCAGCCATCCCCAGGAACAGAATTTCCCCTTTTCACAGACAACAGATACCCCCACCCCACACTCGTCCCCCCCTCCTCCCACAAGTTTCCTGCCGAAGAGCCAACGGTTCACGTAAACTACGTGACCCAGTACCTACACCCCCCCCCCCCCCAATTAAAGCTGCTTGATTTCTCTGTCCAGCGAACTCCCGTTGTGTTCTTCATTGAGACAGAGATATCGAGTTTATACGCTTTGCAAATTGGGGGGGATTATGAAATTTGCTGGCCGAGTTCAACAACTATGGTCGACAAAATTAGTTCACTTCCTTGTCCGGCTTTCTTTCTTTGATGTGTTTGAATCCAGAATCCTGAGTCTGGTACTTTTATTTCATATTTTATCACACATGATAACCACACCAAAAACAACACACTCTCTCTACACGCATTCTATGCACAATACTAACCAAACACTATTGGATCCCTCAGCACAAGACGCGATTCAGCACCACATCCACAGTTATTATAATCACAGTGATCGGTTTACATTAGATAAGCCTCGAATGACTTGTGTGAAACTGAATTTCTGAGTGCTGCAAGTGGCTGACTAGAATCATAAATACAACTGCTTTCTGAATTGTAATAGCGTAGTGCAGTAGATAGTGTATAAACGAGACATGCGAAAGACTGTAGCTTCGAATCCGGTTAGCAGCAGTGAATTATTTTTCTAAATGTAATTAAAAGACTTTGATTATTACTTTTATTCAATTAACTGGTTTAAACGTAATTTTTTTTTATTTCTAATACTTTTCTGCGTCAATTTCATCATTACGTTGATTGTTTATTTGCTCTTATTTTTTTCTTCCTATTATTTTTTTTTTCATTGGAATCTTTCAGTATTGCCTATAATCAGCAACCGTGTCTCAACCATGGCTGCCCATTGGTTGGTAACTTGGCAACACATGTAGCCAGTCGTAGGGTAGTTTCAGGTAATTAATGACAGCGAGAAATTACAGTTTGCTTTTACCGCTCAAACTGGAATTTTTCTATCTGGAGTTTTCTCGTAGAGACTACCCTTAAACGCCATAAATAAAGTAAGCGTGATTTTAGTTCTGCCGCAGAATGCTAATCAGATGGTTCAAATGGCTCTGAGCACTGTGCAACTTAACTTCTGAGGTCATCAGTCGCCTAGAACTTAGAACTAATTAAACCTAACTAATCTGAGGACATAAAACACATCCATGCTCGAGGCAGGATTCGAACCCGCGACCGTAGCGGTCGCTCCGTTCCCGACTGCAGCGCCTAGATCCGCACGGCCACTCCGGCCCGCAGAATGCTAATCACCGTTTCCTCGGTGTACATCACGAAGGTGTGTTTAGGTTAGGAGATGCGTTTACATTCAGTGCTAGAAAACGTGCCGTCTGCCGCAGTTCAGGCATTGGTCACTTGAAGTAAGCTGTCAACAGAGCGCCTACCATTTCCATCATATCTCACGGCGGTCGCTACCAACCTTGCTCCATCTTACACATTAACAGCATTTGTGAAGCGACTAGCCGTGTTTGTGTGTCGCCTATAACCGAGCAGTAGCCGGTAGTGGATGTGGAAACACTGTAGCAGCAAGTAACGAACGTCTGTTATCAAGTAATTTTAATCGGACTATAGTATTGCAGTTAATAGCAAAGAAAGAGCAGGGAAAACACACCTTCAACCTAAAGACGTTTCTCTCCATATTTCTCATATTTTACTCTTTTAAAGAAAAGTGAGACTTCTTATCTTTCTACTTAATAAAAGAGTTGGCTCAAAATTCAGCCGATACTTTTCACTTTGAGTTGACCATTAGAGGTATACTGTCAGTCTCTATAGTGAACCCAAGCTGCACTGTACCGTTCTCGATTAGAGACACAGAGCTATCTGCAAACTGCACTGAGATACGTAGGTTTAATTTTACTTCTGTAAAACCGGTGACTGCATGTAGTGGATTCCTGTGGTCAAAGACATGTTGGGAGAGGAAATTCTGCTAAAAATGAATAAATAACTGCAAATATCACAGATATGAGATTAGTGCAAAACTATTTTTGAACATTTAAAATGGATATACTCCACTCACTGTCCACTAAAATGCTTAGGACGAATCCTTGACTCCAAACGTAATTGATTTCCCTTGCATCAAAAAATAAAAAGCCTGATCAGGCAAACATTAGGAGCAAGCATTCCTATCGTACAAAACCCTAATACACTACTGGCCATTAAAATGGCTACACAACGAAGATGACGTGCTACAGACGAGAAATTTAACCGACATGAAGAAGATGCTGTGATATGCAAATGATTAGCTTTTCAGAGCATTCACACGAGGTTGGCGCCGGTGGCGACACCTACAACGTGCTGACACGAGGAAAGTTTCTAACCGATTTCTCATACACAATCAACAACTGAACGGCGTTGCCTGGTGGAACGTTGTTGTGATGTGGAGGAGAAAAGCGTACCATCACGTTTCCGACTTTGATAAAGGTCGGATTGTAGCCTATCGCGATTGCGGTTTATGGTATGGCGACATTGCTGCTCGCGTTGGTCGAGATCAAATGACTGTTAGCAGAATATGGAATCGGTGGGTTCAGGAGGCATCCCAATGGCCTCGTATCACTAGCAGTCGAGATGACAGGCATCTTATCCGCATGGCAGTAACGGATCGTGCAGCCACGTCTAGATCCTCGAGCCAACAGATGGGGACGTTTGCAAGACAACAACCATCTGCACGAACAGTTCGACGACGTTTGCAGCAACATGGAGACCATGGCTGCGGTTACCCATGACGCTGCATCACAGACAGGAGCGCCTGCGATGGTGTACTCAGCAACGAACTTGGGTACATGAATGGCAAAACGTCATTTTTTCGGATGAATCCAGGTTCTGTTCACAGCATCATGATGGTCGCATCCGTGTTTCGCGACATCTCGGTGAACGCACATTGGAAGCGTGTATTAGTCATCGCCATACTGGCGTACCACCCGACATAATGGTATGGGGTGCCATTGGTTACACGCCGGTCACCTCTTGTTCGCATTGACAGCACTTTGAACAGTGGACGTTACATTTCAGATGTATTACGACCCGTGGCTCTACCCTTCATTCGATCCTTGCGAAACCCTACATTTCAGCAGGATAATGCACAACATGTTGTAGGTCGTGTACGGGTCTTTCTGGATACAGAAAGTGTTCGACTGCTGCCCTGGCCAGCACATTCTCCAGATCTCTCACCAATTGAAAACGTCTGGTCAATGGTGTCCGAGCAACTGGCTCGTCACAACACGGCAGTGACTACTCTTGATGAACTGTGGTATCGTGTTGAAGCTGCGTGGGCAGCTGTACCTGTACACGCCATCCAAGCTCTGTTTGACTCAATGCCCAGGAGTATCAAGGCCGTTATTATGGCCAGTGGTGGTTGTTCTGGGTACTGATTTCTCAGGATCTATGCACCCAAATTGCGTGAAAATGTAATCACAGGTCCGCAGCGCGTGGTCGTGCGGTACGTTCTCGCTTTCCACGCCCGGGTTCTCGGGTTCGATTCCCGGCGGGGTCAGAGATTTTCTCTGCCTCGTGATGACTAGGTGTGGTGTGCTGTTCTTAGGTTAGTTAGGTTTAAGTAGTTCTAGGGGACTGATGACCATAGATGTTAAGTCCCATAGTGCTCAGAGCCATTTGAACCATTTTTTTGTAATCACATGTCAGTTCTAGTATAATATACACTCCTGGAAATGGAAAAAAGAACACATTGACACCGGTGTGTCAGACCCACCATACTTGCTCCGGACACTGCGAGAGGGCTGTACAAGCAATGATCACACGCACGGCACAGCGGACACACCAGGAACCGCGGTGTTGGCCGTCGAATGGCGCTAGCTGCGCAGCATTTGTGCACCGCCGCCGTCAGTGTCAGCCAGTTTGCCGTGGCATACGGAGCTCCATCGCAGTCTTTAACACTGGTAGCATGCCACGACAGCGTGGACGTGAACCGTATGTGCAGTTGACGGACTTTGAGCGAGGGCGTATAGTGGGCATGCGGGAGGCCGGGTGGACGTACCACCGAATTGCTCCACAATACATCGATGTTGTCGCCAGTGGTCGGCAGGAGTGTATTTTTCCAATGAATACCCGTTTATCATCTGCATTTCTTCTTGGTGTAGCAATTTTAATGGCCATTAGTGTACATCCCTAAGGCACATGAATTTCCTCACCCCCAAAAATTCACTTTTTATTATTTTTGTCCAGGTATTCTACTGCACCTAGTGAGGTTCTGCGGATTTTCTTGGTGGTTGGTTACTTATTGTCCTTCACAGTGTGGGCTGCTTTGTGAGCTTTATCACCTTTGTTGCCTATACATTGTTTCACAGCTTGTGCTTGCAGTTTAACTAAGGCCCTGTTGCAAGTCAAGTGGTAACCCTGGAATGCGGCCAAGATAAGTTAAATATAGTTCACCACTAAGCCAACGGCCTTGGCGCAGTAGTAACACCGGTTTCAGTCAGATTACCGAAGTTAAGCGCTGTCGGCTTGGGCTACCACTTGGATGGGTGACCATCCGGTCTGCAGAGCGCTGTTAGCACGCGGGGTGCACTCAGCCCTTGTGAGGAAAACTGAGGAGCTACTTGACTGAGAAGTGGCGGATCGGTCTCGTAAACTGACATACGGCCGGGAGAGCGGTGTGCTGACCACATGCCCCTCCATATCCGCATCTAGTGACGCCTATGAGCTGAGGATGATACGGCGGCCAGTGGGTCTTCATGGCTTGTTCGGGAGGAGATATGTTAAGCTAACTTAGTTCACTACTACACAGAATGGTTTTGCTGTTCTTTGTGTCTACGTCAGAGCAGCAACTCATCTTTCTTGATCATATATTATCAATTGGTAGTACCTAAATGCTGTAATGACATATACACATCAAAAAGAGGTCTGCATTACCACGGTTCCCAGAACTCCTGAAGATAGACGTCGATTGTGGATATTGTATGACAGACGCAGTCCCTTTGACTGTTCATGGATGTCACTAAACCCGCCCAAAGATATAAACAACCATGCATGAGCACCTCCTATTAGACGGAGGGGGTCCGACAGCCGATCAGTTCGTCATTCCACCAGGAAGGAGGCACACGGCTCGTGTTCTCTGTAGTTATACCATGCCTAGACGGTCAATACCGCGGTTCGATCGTGTTCGCATTGTTACTTTGTGCTAGGAAGGGCTCTCAACAAGGGATGTGAACCAAAGCTATGTTGTTCGGTCGTAGAGGAGATACAGAGAGACAGTAACTGTCGATGACATGCCTATCTCAGGCCGCCCAAGGGCTACTACTGCACTGAATGACCGCTATCTACGGAGTATGGCTCGGAGGAACCCTGACAGCAACGCCATCATATTGAATAATGCTTTTCGTGCAACCACAGGTCGTCGTGTTACGACTCCTACTGTGCGCAGTAGGCTGAATGATGCGCAACTTTACTCCCAACGTCCATGGCAATGTCCATCTTTGCAACTAAGACACTATGCAGCGTGGTGCAGATGGGCCCAACAACATGCCGAATGGAATGCTCAAGATTGGCATCACGTTCTCTTCACTGATGAGTGTCGTATATACCTTCAACCAGACAATTGTTGGAGACGTGTTTGGAGGCAACCCAGTCAGGCTGGACGCCTTGACATACTGTCCAGCAAGTGCAGCAAGGTGGAGGTTCTCTGCTGTTTTGGGGTGGCGTTATGTGGGCCGACGTACACCGCTGGTGGTCATGGAAGGCTCCGTAACGGCTGAACGGTACGTGAATGCTATCCTCCGACCGATAGTGCAACCATATCGGCAGCATATTGGCGAGGCATTCGTCTTCATGGACGACAATTCGCGCCTCCATCTTGCACATCTTGTGTATGGCTTCCTCCAGGATAACGACATCGCTCGACTAGAGTGGCCATCATGTTCTCCAGACATGAACCTATCGAACATGCCTAGGATAGATTGAAAAGGACTGTTTATGGACGACGTGACCCATCAACCACTCTTAGGGATCCACGGCGAATAATCGCCGAGGAGTGGAACAATGTGGACCAACAGTGCCTGGATGAAATTGTGAATAGTACGCCACGACGAATACAGGCATGCATCAATTCAAGAGGACGTGCTGCTGGGTATTAGAGGCATCGGTGTGACAGCAATCTGAACCACCATCTCTGAAGGTCTCTCTGTATAGTGGTACAAGTGCAATATGTGGTGTTCATGAGCAATAACAAGGGTGGAAATGATGTTTATGTTGATCTCTATTCCAATTTTCTGCACATGTTCCGGAACGCTCGGAACCGTGAGGATGCAAAACTTTTTTTGATGTTTGTATTTTTCGTATCATGAGGTACAGTTAACATCAATTTACACATAAACAAATTTATCACTACTTACTGGCAAAAACAACTTAGAATTAGTACCACATGCCAAGGAACTTGTACTTAACTGCATGATTTTAAACTGAGGCAGTTGGCAATTGCCTTCTTAAACATGGCTCTCCCTTTAATAGGACTCTTAAATTTTTGAAATTTATTATCGCTTCATCTGTTCATTGTGCTAATAATTTATAATTAAGGATTCATTATTTCGCACCATAGTATGTACCATATGTTTCTCTATTCATTCTCGAGGAATTTGTGGGTAGGGTCTGGGGGGGGGGGGGGGGGGGGGGGGGGGGGGCTTGTAGTGACAGGAGAGCGGGAGATGGTAAACGAGACTACCATTCTGCAATGACTCCTTCGACGGCAAATACACTTCGTCTGTGTTGGAATGTGTTTCGTAAGGGGTATAGGTTGACAGAGCGCCCCCCCCCCCTCCCCCCCCCCTTTTCAGTCACTCCTCCCTGATGCCAGACCAGCCAAGGATTGTAGTTTTCTTGCAAACAGTTGCCATTTTGTTATCTTACACCATATATCTAAACAACCGTGTCTCTTCCCTCCCCCCCCCCCCCCCTCTCCGCTCCCTACCTTGTCCGCTCCCTACCTTGCCCTGAATGGAATGCACCCTCCCTCAGTTTCACGCACTCATCCTCTCCGTAATCTCTCTGAATGGTAATTAGGTCACGTCCCTCTAACATACCATAAAATTCAATCTAATATCTACCAAACAGTAGATCTCATTCTCCACATCAGATCACGACCCTTCTAATTACTTCCCTATTACAGTTAATTAAATATGAGATCATACATACCATATCATGCAGTACAGACTACATGCTGGGGTGGAAGTAAATGTTTACCCGTATCTAAGCTCCTATTATGGGAACTAGGAGGTTTTAACTTCTACAGTGTTGATTCCCATTCAGGAAGTAGTATGAGAGTGAAAGATGCAGTTTACTGCCAAGACATTCCAGTACTTGACATAAAAATTAAGTCTGGAAACAAGTAAGGGTTAAGAGCATGCACTTACAATGTTTATTTATTTATTTTTTGTGCTTAACAGCGTTGTGGGACATTGCTGTGGATACTTTTGTACATGGTGAACTTTTGCAAAATACACTGTTGTCCAAAATTAAAGCCACAAATGGAAATTTTGCAAGATTTCGCTTATTTTACTACAAAACAATATAAACAGGCGATAGCAAAGTAGAAAAAAACTTAAATAATACAGAACGTAAACAACTGCAATGCACGTAACAGTAGATGAAAATGTTCTTCGTCTTTTCCAACTTAACAGATTTGCACACACATTGTGACAACTGGTTAATGTGCTCATTATGGGTTGTGTCTACCTCTGGCAGCGATACAGCCCTGACAATAACGAAGCATGCTGTGAATAACGTCATCAATGTCATGTTGAGGCAATAACGCCCATTCCTCCACCAAAGCTGGAGAGTGGTTGGTGGATGTTGACGTGATGCAGCCCATCTCCCTAGTGCAACCCAAACATGCTCTACGGAATTCAAATCGGAAGAGCGAGCAGGCTGCTCCATGGGTATACTATCTTCCATTTCCAATAAAACATCAACCACTCTCGTTCTGCATGAGGGCGAGCACTATCGTCTACCAATACGAAGTCTGGACGCAAGCACCTCGCAACTATCGTACCTGAGGCCCAAGGCCTCGTCATGGTACCTGACAGCAGTTAACCCTTTCCAATTTATCCGTAAATTTTAAGAAAAGGTGTTCGAGCGGTTAACATAACCCATGCTCCTCGATTCTGATGTTCAGGTCTCGAAATCGTGTTCCACATTCCCTTCAGATGCGAATCCGTCGAGAATCACACTCCAGACCGAATCGGAATTCATCTATCAAAACAACATTTGCTCACTCTTCGACTGTCCACGTGGCATGTTGACAACTCCACTCTAATCTTTCCCTTCTGCGAAGAAGCGTCAGAGGCACACATACAGCAGGTCTCCAACAATAAAGGCCACTCTGCCGAAGCTTTCTCTACACCGTTTGCCTCGATACATGTCCAGTGCACGCTGCGTGGTCCGGTGCCATTTGCTGTGCAGTACTAAGGAGGGATCGTCGTGCCTTACAGCCAAATAATGGTCCTCTCTTTCTGATTTCAGTCGTGGTCGGCACTGCCCTGGCCTTCGGGATACAGTTGTGGTCTCTATAAACTGTCGCCATATCCAAGAAGCAACAGAACGATTCGCTTTAAGCCATGGGGCCATATGAGTTTGCGACTGTCCTACTTCCATTCTTCTTATGGCCCACCAGCGCAGAGACTTTGGTAAGTGTCTTCTCTGTACCTTACAGCCCGTCTGTGACTGTCCACAGCGACTGTGCATGTGGGACAACCCAACAACCAACAAACACTACTCCGTTTGATAGGTTCCCTGACGTCATCGCTGACGTTGTTTTCCGTTGACCGTGAAGAATACGGTCGTACGGACATATTTTGACAGTTTGCATGAGTATATCATGAATCAAACACAGGACGGGGAAACAGCTGTTTGTTGCTTTAATTTTGGTCACCAGTATATGTGTGCTACACTGATTGGTTGAAAACATTTTCCATCAGGCTATCTTATACTGTGATCGATTGGAAAAATATTCTTCACCATCTTTGATTTTTAAATTTCCCATCATTGCCATCTTAATTTTTTAAATTTCGCACAGTCTTGACGAAATCGTGCCTTCAAGGTTCTTGATGTCAATGAACCTGACATGTAGGCTATCTTTGCTAGAACTTACACTTTCCATGGTCAAGTGTCTGCCATCTTGGGTTGTGATGTCAGTGTTATTGCATGCTTCAGTACCACATTTAAATTGGACCAGAATCAGTTTAGCATTCCTACCACTAGCCAGTTAATAACGTCAGATATATAGTTCTATTGTAAAACATGTTGGTTATCTCCCCCCGCCCCCTCAAAAAGGTGCTTGGTGATGTGATGAAAGTGCCATCTTTGAACCGCCAGCAATATAGCCTCATTAAGGCCTAAGGGTAACTGTCAACTCTTTGTGTCTTGCCTCTGAACATATTGCTTTTAGTCACATTTTTTTTGTATTCTTATAGAACAAAAATACATGTAATTTAGCCATGGAAATAGCATTCTGACACTTCATTTGAGAATCCACGGTCATGGTTTAGGTGCCAAGTGTATCTTAATGTGTAATTTTTACGATAAATGCAATCTTTCAGTAGCTGATACCCACTGTCAGTTTATGGCACATATATTGCCAACTTCTGGTATTAAAATACAATTTGAGCTGTGAATTCCAATAGCTGATACCTACTGTCAGGTACTGGCACATACACTGTCAGCATCTAGTGTTAAAATATCTAGTGTTAGAATAATGATGGAATTCAGAATGTCTGTCTGTTTGTTTGGGACTGTCAGTTACCATTGCATTGCCTTCTTAGCAATTATTTTAGCCACATATGTTCTGTACTGTTACATAACAGTAATGCAGACAATTTAGATGTGGACATAGCATAATGGCACTTAATGTGAAGATCTGCTGTCATGTTTCAGGTACCAAATTGTACCATAATCAGTAAGTTACATCAGTAGTGCCAATAAGTAAGTCATGTGTGTTTTTTGCTGTTATAGAACAGTTTACACGTGGAAATAACTTGATGATATTTAATTTGAGGGGCTGTTCTGTCTTGCACCATATGTAGTAAAAAGATAGAACTTTACGCATTACCAAATGCACCTTAACCTGTAAATTAGATCATAGCACCAATAAGTGAGTAATTTGGGTTTCAGTGTACAGAAGAAATCTTTAAATATTTTGACAAATAATGCAGAGAATTTATTTTTGGAATGAGGAACAAAAATTGAACATTGCTTGTTGCCAAGAGGAGTACAGAGAACAAGATGGTAGAGTCTTGGGGCACATACTGATTGGCTGTTGCTGTTAAAATACTAGGCCGTGATTGGCTGTTTCGTTTTAATAGCACGTAAAGAATGAGAAATTAAATGTGTGTGTGTGTGTATGTGTGTGTGTGTGTGTGTGTGTGTGTGTGTGTGTTTGTTCTGCTGATGATACTGTGTCAGTTTTCTGCTGCAAAGCACCCTCTGCTTCAGGGCATTAGTACAAGGCACCCTCTGCAACGTAACATCAGCATGGAGTGCCCTCTGACACACACAATTGGTATGAAGTACCCTCTGTCATGCAACGTGGTATGAAGCAACCTCTGTCACGGAACATAGATATGGTACGTCTTCTGCCACGTAACATCAGTAGGCTGCTTCCTCTACCATGAAAAATTTGTATGAAGCAGTCTTTGCCATAAAACTTCGGTATGAAGTAAGCTGTGCCATGCAACATCGCTAGGAAGCGCACTTGTCGAGTACTAAGAACGGTGTGGAGCATTTTATGCCATGCTTTCAAGGTTAATCCGACGGTTTAACGTCACTGAACCCATTTGTTCAATCTAAACCAAAACTTCAAATGTCGCCTTGCCCCTGCATGTAGGTAAACTAGAGATCAAAGGTTACTTTGTGTCCCAAATGTCTGTTGTCCTTCTACTCATAATGTTTGATATTAGCTTATGCTCTACGATCTTGAAAGAGAGTGAACAGGAGATCTGGATCCATATATTGACTTTATACAAGACCAGAACAACCTAAGATTTTCTGATATATCTTTCATGAGGTTCTGACTGCGAAAATTTCTATAGGCTTCTCGCATATTCATTCGTATGGATTTTGAAGTTGAAGGGTCTCTGTTGGATTCCTTTCATGTTAATTTCTTGAATCTGTTGTCATTTACGGCATAAATTCCTCTTCTAAATTTACTGTGGCGTTTCTGACTATCTGCGAGGAGACTGAGAAGTGGAACGTGTTACTTTTACAGATAAACAAGAACGATCTGTCACACTACTACACTTTAAAACACAGTTTATATGCAATTCATGTCACACAGTCTCATACGGAACCTACATCCGCTTTCTTTTATGTACTGTATATGATAAGATACTGTCATCCCCCTTCCCTTCTGTGTGAGAGGATGAATTAACAAGTGTATTTCTAGTTGCATGCTCTGGGTGGTAGCAGACAAGCCTGTCTGCTAGAGAACAGAAGGAAAAACGTCGGAACAGGTAGCTACGCTTTCTAAAAGCAAAGAAGTTTGCATCCTTAGTATTGTCCTGTCCGTCCCTTGTCATGTTGGTATAGGAAGCTGCCTCTCTGGTCACTTCCGGTTTGTATACGGAAGCACCCTTGGTAGGAGCGCAGGTCAGTCTGTCCGCGGCGAGCGTCTGAAGTGGTAAATCTCCGGCTAAGCGCGTGTCTGCTAAATCCGCAGGACAATGGATTTCTTAAGTTCAGCCTAACTGAAAATTTAATCACCTTTATTTCAGGTTTTAGCTCTAAAATATCTAATGTTGCCTTAAATTGCAACGCAGTGTGTTTCGAGTGTCAACTTCAGAATAACTTCCAGTAATTGCTTTGTCACTACTTTGTGAGTAAAGTGGAACCACGTGTTGATCAGTAACTCCAACTAAGATCATCAATCTTAAATGCGAATGTGCGTGAGATTATAACGTCTCGTCTTAACAATATTTTTCCATATAGCAACTTTTCTTTATGTTCAACCCACTTGGGGTGTACTTTGTGAGACCAGTAACACGTGCTTATACAATTGTTTGACCTATCAGGTTAATAGTAAGACGATAGTAACCAGTTCGAGGTTTTTGTTTTGTAAATTGCTTTTCGATCTAATTTATTTTAATTATCAAAATTATTGTGGAGTTGCACTATTTGTGTAAACCAAGTTGACCACGTGAAGCATGCGGTGTAATCATCAAAGTAGCCCTCAGCTATTCTTTTCGGGAAGATTTCACAGAGAGTTAGTATGAATTTAGTATACCAGTGTGTGGTAATTACATGACAGACAGGATTGCGCTATGAACGTAACTTCTTTGGGTGAAAATTGAATCGGTTGGTTGTGGTTAATTTCCTCTCGCATATGTTTCAACGTTCTTCGTGTGTTATTTTATGAATGCAGTGTTGTATGCAGTCTCCCAATCTTGGCTCCATATTTGATGTGTTCCGTAAGATTACAAACTCACATTTTCACAATCCTAAATAAAGCACCAGCTTAGTTATGACTCAAGTTTAATATGCTGAAATTGCAATGATCAATGTTAAAATAAATTTCCAAACATAAACTAATTTATTTCTTTTTATTTAAATTCTTTTATATATATATATATATATATATAACACCGGTTTTCGTATGACTATTAAAAGATTATAATTAATGTTAGTCTGGTTGGGAATTTGGTAAGCTAGACTGGATACCTGGTGAAACAGTTGCGCAGTAATGCAAGGCTAACTTCCTCAGATAGCTCACAGTTTTTAAACCGCTCTATTGTCTATCAGCACCGCTTTACACCTCAAATTAATGCAACAACATTACACAGATGACTCTGAGAAGGGTAAACAAATTTTTTATCCTACAGGTTATATTACATTTTCTTACCCATTTTGATCCAATTTCGTTCCTTCTTTAAGTTACCTTTCGCTTCCAAATCAGTTATTTCGCCTGTGGTGGTTATTCTGGATAAATTTCTCATGAATGGCAAAATTGTGGTCTCCTCTATTCTGTAAAACAGTTTCATCTTAACATATTGAACTTACAACAGACACAAAAGATCCGAATCCTCCTGTAGTTTAAATGACAAATGTTTTTCTTCATCCTTATTACATTAAACCAAGCTTTAATTCGGTCCCATAATCAAAATTATTTAATCTTCCTCTACCTTCAAGAGGGAAATTTCCTCAGTACAAATCATATAGGCTGCAGTGCATCCCGCACCAGCGAAAACAGTAAGCTGTAATGCTCACAGCATCAGCAAAACATATAAATATCTCTTTTCTAGGACAAATATTAACGCAGAATAATTTTTCAGGCTCTGGCTCAACATTAATCAAGACTACAGAAAGGATCCATATTTCTGTTCCATTCTCCATTTGCTGAAAAATTGCTCGTATTTGACTACCACAATAGTATTTCAGGGCCACGTAAATTACACAAACCACAATTCTTCTTTCACCTTGAAGGGAATCAATATACTGACGAAATCCACAGACAGCACTTTACATACTCAGCTATAAAGAACAAAAAAGACATTTATCATCAATATTAACATATCATCCCACATTGGGAAGCCAATGGTTAAACAATCGTATTATTGCATGCTGTTTTCAAGATTCTAAACTTACTCATTCCTTTCTCAGAGTTCTCTTATCTTAAAATATTCATACAGCACGCATACTATAGTAAGAGATCCTCATTTATACTGACAGATATAGAATAGTAATAGGTAGATAGTAGCACTGAAAGCAGAAAATCGGAAACAAGGCTACTAACAGCTGGGGACCTGGGTTTGCCAGACCCATAATACCCAAAGATCGGATATTCCCCTGAGTTTTGCATTAATTCAACATAGATCTTGCTTCTCTCAGGAGCGACTCCTTTCAATTTACACAAAATAAAACCATAAACAGCATTTCACGCGTTCACAAATAAACCTTTTATCTTCACATTTGAACTAACCTAAATCCTAATTGCACAAGAAAAGAAAAAAAAACTAAAAACATCACTTCAATCAATCTCATAGAAACATCTTTATCATTATTTCTACCAACATATTATTCAAAATGCATACGTCACAAATTTAAACTAATCAATTCTTTCTCCTCAACGTCCTCTCTACTTCTCACTGTCCTTTCTACTCATTTACCAGGTCGCTCATTTGTTCCGATTGGGTGCCTTCTGCGCTGATCGTTTGTCATTGTCGGTTTTGTTCATTTCCATTTGCTGGATTATGTCTAGGGTTAGGCGGCCGAATTTCAACATCATGAGGTGCTCCGCCTACAGTCCTATTCCCACCGTATTCATCGTAGTATCGATTCTGGTTGCCGTACCTGTAGCGTTCACGATCTTGTCCACGTCCTCGATCATTTCCGTTGTTCCACCTGTGTTCGCGACTGTTACCCCAGTTTCTATACGGCCGGTCCCGATTACTGTTCCGTTCGCGTTGCGACGACCAGTCACGCCGTTGATTAGTACTACGGCCACGACTGTGATCGCGCTGCTGTGCCCCGTTATAACTTTGTGCCTGATTAGGCGGGCATTCTGCTGTATTTTATTGTAACTCTTGGAGAAATGTCTTAAACGTTTCCACGTCCTCTTTGCATCATCCCGCAAGAATGACGAAAACCGGTGATATATATATATATATATAAAAGAGAATTTAAATAAAAAGAAATAAATCAGTTTATGTTTGGAAATTTATTTTAACATTGATCATTGAAATTTCAGCATATTAAACTTGAGTCATAACTAAGCTGGTGCTTTATTTAGGATTGTGAAAATGCGAGTTTGTAATCTTACGGAACACATCAAATATGGAGCCAAGATTGGGAGACTGCATACAACACTGCATTCATAAAATAACACAAGAAGAACGTTGAAACATATGCGAGAGGAAATTAACCACAACCAACCGATTCAATTTTCACCCAAAGAAGTTACGTTCATAGCGCAATCCTGTCTGTCATGTAATTACCACACACTGGTATACTAAATTCATACTAACTCTCTGTGAAATCTTCCCGAAAAGAATAGCTGAGGGCTACTTTGATGATTACACCGCATGCTTCACGTGGTCAACTTGGTTTACACAAATAGTGCAACTCCACAATAATTTTGATAATTAAAATAAATTAGATCGAAAAGCAATTTACAAAACAAAAACCTCGAACTGGTTACTATCGTCTTACTATTAACCTGATAGGTCAAACAATTGTATAAGCACGTGTTACTGGTCTCACAAAGTACACCCCAAGTGGGTTGAACATAAAGAAAAGTTGCTATATGGAAAAATATTGTTAAGACGAGACGTTATAATCTCACGCACATTCGCATTTAAGATTGATGATCTTAGTTGGAGTTACTGATCAACACGTGGTTCCACTTTACTCACAAAGTAGTGACAAAGCAATTACTGGAAGTTATTCTGAAGTTGACACTCGAAACACACTGCGTTGCAATTTAAGGCAACATTAGATATTTTAGAGCTAAAACCTGAAATAAAGGTGATTAAATTTTCAGTTAGGCTGAACTTAAGAAATCCATTGTCCTGCGGATTTAGCAGACACGCGCTTAGCCGGAGATTTACCACTTCAGACGCTCGCCGCGGACAGACTGACCTGCGCTCCTACCAAGGGTGCTTCCGTATACAAACCGGAAGTGACCAGAGGCAGCTTCCTATACCAACATGACAAGGGACGGACAGGACAATACTAAGGATGCAAACTTCTTTGCTTTTAGAAAGCGTAGCTACCTGTTCCGACGTTTTTCCTTCTGTTCTCTAGCAGACAGGCTTGTCTGCTACCACCCAGAGCATGCAACTAGAAATACACTTGATAATTCATCCTCTCACACAGAAGGGAAGGGGGATGACAGTATCTTATCATATACAGTACATAAAAGAAAGCGGATGTAGGTTCTGTATGAGACTGTGTGACATGAATTGCATATAAACTGTGTTTTAAAGTGTAGTAGTGTGACAGATCGTTCTTGTTTATCTGTAAAAGTAACACGTTCCACTTCTCAGTCTCCTCGCAGATAGTCAGAAACGCCACAGTAAATTTAGAAGAGGAATTTATGCCGTAAATGACAACAGATTCAAGAAATTAACATGAAAGGAATCCAACAGAGACCTTTCAAAGTTGCTTTTAAATTTTCTCAATCAGATTCCTTTTTTAGCAAGAGTTTAATAGTCTCAGTTTTACTACCTTTCTCCGAATGTTACCGTTTATCCAAGTGTAGCCTCTTCCGTCTTTTATTACTCTTTACGTGGAACTTACTTATCTAAGGTGCAGTTTATATATTTTTAAGCTTTAATTACAGTTGTTGACGTTTGTCATATCATTAATTAAATGTTCACAGTTCATCTTTTAAGTAATCTGATAGTAGCTATCAACTTGCAAACCATACTCTCGTGGCTTTCTTAGCGCCCATTGCACCTTCGTGACCGTCGTTCCTGTAATAGCATTATGCTCGCCAATCCCTATCTCGTAAATGACACTTTCGAAAAGATCGTCCCTGTTTATAGCCAGAAGGTCTAAAACATGTTCAGTGTTTGTGGATTGGCAGACTAATGGTCGAATGCAATTATGAGCCAGTGTTTTGAGTATTACTTTGCAAGACTGTCTCTCCATTTCGCTAATAGCATATATATGTTTTCCCATACGATGATGCTCAGATTATACTCACCACCTAATACTATTGTATGCTCGGGAAAATTGAATGGTATCGAGTTTTGGTTATGAATTGGTGTGTCTGGATCTGGTGGTCGTTGGAAACAACCAATTGTTAAACTAAGTCCATCTACCTCAGCTACACTTGTTCATATTAGTTCGCAGTGGGATTCATTTAGACCCTGCTAGATCATTGGTTTCTCTTTGTCTCTTCAAACTCTCCTCCTCTGGAAAGTCTTATCTGTTTCTCATATACTATCTAAAGAAGATGCAATAGATCGGAAAAAGTGGAACTTAAAGATCCAAAGAATACAGATCTGTCACAGAATGTGGGAGAAGTCTGCGCATTTTTGGTGCAAATAGGAGAGTGCAGTTTCCTACCCAAAGCCTTACCTGTACTGTGGTTGCACCACGAGGAGTCCGTTGCCAGAGGGGCGATGGGCACTACGAACGTTTCTGTAGTTAGATTCTCATTACAACCTTTCCTGTTCCCCATGTGTTGTTTGTTGTTGTTGTCTTCAGTCCTGAGTCTGGTTTGATGCAGCTCTCCATGCTACTCTATCCTGTGCAAGCTTCTTCATCTCCCAGTACCTACTGCAACCTACATCCTTCTGAATCTGCTTACTGTATTTATCTCTTGGTCTCCCTCTACGATTTTTACCCTCCACGCTGCCCTCCAATGCTAAATTTGTGATCCCTTGATGCCTCAAAACATGTCCTACAAACCGATCCCTTCTTCTAGTCAAGTTGTGCCAAAAGCTCCTTTTCTCCCCAATTCTATTCAATGCCTCCTCATTAGTTATGTGATCTACCAATCTAATCTTCAGCATTCTCCTGTAGCACCACATTTCGAAAGCTTCTATTCTCTTCTTGTCCAAACTAGTTATCGTCCATGTTTCACTTCCATACATGGCTACACTCCAAACAAATACTTTCAGAAACGACTTCCTGATACATAAATCTATATTCGATGTTAACAAATTTCTCTTCTTCAGAAACGCTTTCCTTGCCATTGCCAGTCTACATTTTATATCCTCTCTACTTCGACCATCATCAGTTATTTTACTTCCTAAATATCAAAACTCCTTTACTACTTTAAGCGTCTCATTTCCTAATCTAATTCCCTTACCATCACCCGATTTATTTTGACTACATTCCATTATCCTCGTTTTGCTTTTGTTGATGTTCATCTTATATCCTCCTTTCAAGACACTGTCCATTCCATTCAACTGCTCTACCAAGTCCTTTGCTGTCTCTGACAGAATTACAATGTCATCGGCGAACCTCAAAGTTTTTACTTCTTCTCCATGAATTTAATTACCTACTCCGAATTTTTCTTTTGTTTCCTTTAGTGCTTGCTCAATATAAAGACTGAATAACATCGGGGAGAGACTACAACCCTGTCTCACTCCCTTCCCAACCACTGCTTCCCTTTCATCCCCCTCAACTCTTATGACTGCCATCTGGTTTCTGTACAAATTGTAAATAGCCTTTCGCTCCCTGTATTTTACCCCTGCCACCTTCAGAATTTGAAATAGAGTATTCCAGTCAACATTGTCAAAAGCTTTCTGTACGTCTACAAATGCTAGAAACGTAGGTTCGCCTTTTCTTAGTATTTCTTCTAAGATAAGTCGTAAGGTCAGTATTGCCTCACGTGTTCCAACATTTCTACGGAATCCAAACTGATCCTCCCCGAGGTCCCCATCTACCAGTTTTTCCATTCGTCTGTAAAGAATTCGTGTTAGTATTTTGCAGCTGTGACTTATTAAACTGATAGTTTGGTAATTTTCACTTCTTTCAGCACCTGCTGTCTTTGGGATTGGAATTATTATATTCTTCTTGAAGTCTGAGGGTATTTCGCCTGTCTCATACATCTTGCTCACAAGCTGGTAGAGTCTTGTCATGACTGGCTCTCCCAAGGTCGTCAGTAGTTCTAATGGAATGTTGTCTACTCCGGGGGCCTTGTTTCGACTCAGGTCTTTCAGTGCTCTGTCAAACTCTTCACGCAGTATCTTATCTCCCATTTCGTCTTCATCTACATCCTCTTCCATTTCCATAATATTGTCCTCAAGTACATCGCCCTTGTATAAACCTGCTATATACTCCTTCCACCTTTCTGCCTTCCCTTCTTTGCTTAGAACTGGGTTGCCATCTGAGCTCTTGATATTCATACACGTGGTTCTCTTCTCTCCAAAGGTCTCTCTAATTTTCCTGTAGGCAGTATCTATCTTACCTCTAGTGAGATAAGCCTCTACATCCTTACATTTGTCCTCTAGCCATCCCTGCTTAGCCATTTTGCACTTCCTGTCGATCTCATTTTTGAAACGTTTGTATTCCTTTTTGCCTGCTTCATTTACTGCATTTTTATATTTTCTCCTTTCATCAATTAAATTCAATATTTCTTCTGTTATCCAAGGATTTCTAGCAGCCCTCGGCTTTTTACCTACTTTATACTCTGCTGCCTTCACTACTTCATCCCTCAGAGCTACCCATTCTTCTTCTACTGTGTTTCTTTCCCCCATTCCTGTCAATTGTTCCCTTATGCTCTCCTTGAAACTCTGTACAACCTCTGGTTCTTTCAGCTTATCCAGTAAAAAATTAAAAACCACCGTTTTGGGATTTGCTCATATTCTTAACTCTGCAGTCTTTCTCATTCAATTTTGAGAAAACTATTCGGTAAAAACACTGTTTTTTATAACTTATAGTCTAATATCATAGCTTGATAATTAAATGAGTCTATTTCACTGTTGACTGTAATTATTGTGATACTTCAAAATTAAGTGAAACACAGCACATGTTTTGAAAAGTTTGCGTAAACCGTGAAGTCACTGGTCAGTCCACGTTTGGTGCATGTTAGGTCATATTCTGCGTTCCAAATTGTGGGTAACAAGCCGAGTTTGTTTTTAACACTGAAAGGAGAGCAATACCTCTTTCATGTCTCGAGTGAATACGTTATATGTACTGCCGTGCCGGAAAAAATAGTACACCTGGAAAGACGACGTCCATTTGGATCTGATGATAGCATACGCCAAATGAGGGATAGGAGCTGTACTGATAGTGATTTCAGCGTCGTCCGCCAACAGATAGCATAGTACCATGTCTACCAGAGCGCCATCTGTGTCTACTTTAATTCGGAATGCTCACAGCCAGAAGGATCAGTGTGATGCAGAAGTGTGAAGCAAGCAGGCAATCATGCCATGGAGACCCGCACGTGTTTCCTAGAGCCAACTGAGCGAGTCTGAAAAGGGTCAAATTGTGACCTTCCGAGTGGCAGAATGGTCCTTCTGGAAAACTGCCATACAAGGTGGACTTTGGAGTCAGTTGTGCTGTAATGCTGGCATCAGTGGTCACATGAACATTCTGAGAAAAAAAATGGTTCAAATGGCTCTAAGCACTATGTGACTTAACATCTGAGGTCACCAGTGCCCTAGACTTAGAACTACTTAAACCTAACTAACCTTAGGACATCAGACACATCCATGCCGTAGACAGGATTCGAACCTGCGACGGTAGCAGCAGCGAGGTTCCGCATTGAAGCGCCTAGAACCGCTCGCCCACAGCGGCCGGCAAGATTCTCACACCCGTAGACAAGTTTCAGGGCGTCCACGCAATACAGACGCCAGCCAGGATCGTCGTATTGTAAGAGCAGCAGTGGCAGATCGTACAGCTACCACAGTTCAGATTCGAGGGCTTGTGAGCCCAGAGGTGTCAGCACGACTACTGCAGCTGGTGGGACTACAGGCACACCTGCAGCCTGTCTTCCATCCACACCAGAGCTTCGACGTGCATGACTGGACTGGTGCCGTCCAATGCTGGATGCAGTGCCGCGATCTCCAACAGTGAAAGCAGATTCTGCTTGAGTTCAAGTGACGATCGTTTGCGCCTACAACCCTGATCTGGAGAGTGCTGTCTCGTAAAGTGGACTCGTCCAAGTCACACTGACCCAAGCTTAGATCTTATGGCCTGGAATACGATAAGCTACGACTCTCGTTCACCTTTGGTGTGTCTGGGGGGTCGCTGACTAGCGCCCAGTACAAGCAAAATGTTGCCAGACCCTTTATTTTGCTGTCCTTCCAACAGGAATGCGACGTGTTGTTCCGACGAGACACTGCCCATGAAACTCAATGTGGTCTGCAATACGTGCAGCTACTTCCCTGGCCATAACAATCTTCAGGCTTATCTCCAATCGAGCACGTGATGGGGCTAGAAGTGACTCTTACAGAACCAAGTGAACAGCTCGCGCAAATGTCGCATAATGTATCCCAGGAGAGTATTCGCCATCTACAAGAGCGATTGGATGCCAGAGTCAGTGTTTCCCTTGCCGCCTGTGGAGGCTAGACCACGTGCTACATCTACATCTACGTGATTACTCTGTTATTCACAATAAAGTGCCTGGAAGAGGGTTCAATGAAGCACCAATATGGGTTTTCAAACATGGGTCGACACATAGTACCTCAGCACCGCTTTTGCTATTGATGTAAATGTAATCGTCTCATAAACTCCATATGCACTTGTAAGTGGGCTGTTTAGGTTCGTATGTTGGTAACGCCACGTAGCGCCCTGTATGAAAATCATTGATGTGCTGTATGCAGTCTGTGGCTGGTTGGCATTGTTGGAATTTCGCTATTGTAGTGTTGGGCAGTTGGATGTGAACAGCGCGTAGTGTTGTGCAGTTGGAGGTGAGCTACCAGCAGTGGTGGATGTGGGGAGAGAGATGGCGCAGTTTTGAGAGCGGACGATCTGGACGTGTGTCCGTCAGGAAAAGGAAATTTGTAAGACTGGATGTCATGAACTGATATACATATATTGACTTTTGAACACTATTAAGGTAAATACATTGTTTGTTCTCCATCAAAATCTTTAATTTGCTAACTATGCCTATCAGTAGTTAGTGCCTTCAGCAGTTAGAATCTTTTATTTAGCTGGCAGTATTGGCGCTCGCTGTATTGCAGGAGTGTAAGTAACGAAGATTTTTGTTAGGTAATTGATTGATGAAAGTTGTAGGTTATTGTTAGTCAGGCCCATTCTTTTGTAGGCATTACTGGAAGTCAGATTGCGTTGCTCTAAAAAAATATTGTGTGTCAGTTTAGTGTTGATCAGAATATGTAAAGACAGAAATGTCTGAGTACGTTCAGTTTTGCTCAGCTGTTTGAAAATCAATTAACGTAGCCGGCCGTGGTGTCCGAGCGGTTCTAGGCGCTTCAGCCCGGAACCGCGCGACTGCTACGGTCGCAGATTCGAATCCTGCCTCGGGCATGGATGTGTGTTAGTTAGGTTTAAGTAGTTCTACGTTCTAGGGGACTGATGACCTCAGATGTTAAGTCCCATAGTGCTCAGAGCCATTTGAACCATTTTTGGAACCAATTAACGTATAAGTTTACGAGCACAGTCGTTCATATTTTTTTTCTAAGGGGATGTTTCACACTGTTGCAACAATAAATATTGAGTGAACTGGGTGCACAAATTTTTTTCCCAGCAGTGTATTTGGAGGTTTCCCGTGTCGAGACATGCATCTACAAGGCATATGCGAGGCTGCTGTGTCTTATTGCTTATCGCATCGTTCCTTTGGGAACGCAAGCGCGTCGTGTGACCTTTACTGCAACTTATCACTTATCGTATCACCCCAGTAGAGCTGCGTCTGATGGGAATAGTGCCTCATGTGCATGTGCAACAAAGCAGTGAAGTTATAACAGTAAAAATCAGCCGTCTCACTGTTTGCTTGATAAGAGGGGCAAAGTTGGCAGGCCGGCCTTAAGTCGTCGCCACACGGACCGTGCATCCGAACGTTAAGCGTTGAACGTGCAGAGTTTCTGACGTTACAGCATGGAATAGCACGCTCGGGAGTCTTTCTGTACGTGCAGAGCAATATCTGGCATGTCAGATATTCTGAGCGTGCGTCTGAGCGTTGACCAATGAGATGGCACAACACCACCTACGTCACACACACGCCGTGTGCCTTCAGTACAGAGTTTTGAGGCGCCATATTGGCATTCATTTCAAGCCTATATGTATATATGCCGTTCCGAACACCAGCAAATTGAGAATCACTGCAAAATCCGTTGTTAACTGTGTGATTCGTTCCAATAAAATAATGAGAAACATCATATTCGTGGCAAAAGAATTATTGTAACTTGCGTATTATGAGAGTAGACTATTTGAAGGCAGTGACACACTGAAGATCCACCCAAAACGCATTGTTATTGGTACAATTTGTTATAATTAAATTTCAGTTAGTAACGTATTTACGATTAAGGTTTTTAGCAAGTGGTAAGATACTATGATTAGAGGCGAAAGGTTTGATGTTGGTTTAGCGTGTAGCCGGCATGGTAGCTCAGCGTGTTCGGTCAGAGGGATAGCAGCCCTCTGTAATACAAAAACTGAGCTAATCGATCAACAACGAACTTCAAACGGATGTCTTACAACGTCCGCCCCGAGCAGATGCAACGAAAGAAAGCGAACAAAACGAGGAAAAAAAAAAAAAAGCGTAATGAATAGCTTCAGCGTCCTACTAAGAGATTTTTTGTTGGGGGTGGTGGTTCGCATCCTGACACAACCAATTTTTTTTGCTAACATTCGCGTTTTTATTAGGTTCTGATACTTTATTATTAGTTAAATATAAGTATAGACTATAATATTTGATGTTACCTAAATACAAATTCACGTTTTTTTGAGGGGTGGCTTTGTTCGATTGGCTTAATCTAAAGGACAGCTTGCGCTACTTGTATAAAGATATTTTGCTCCTTCCTCTTTTACGCTTCGTAATTCACATGTTGCAAAGATTCTGCTACTGGGTAGTAACAGTGATCAAGTAAGACTGACCTTGGGGTTTTACTAAAATGTGGGAATGGTGAAATAATGTTTATATTATGCGGAGAAGTATTCCAAATTTGTTACGCACCGTTTGTAGTGGAACTTTTGTAAGCCTGTGTCCTTATTGATTGGACATGGTTCTCTCCTCTTCGTGGACGATGGAAGAAATGTACTAACGTGGGAATTTTACGCGCGCCCTTTGAGTCAACAGCGTGTTTTACGAACTAGAAACATCCCTCCACTGTCGCTGGAGTGCGTTGCCATCGCGTATACCACGTTGGGGCCCACGTACCGTATGCACAAGTCGCATCGTTCCTGAGCGTTCAGCAGCACGTTGGACTTGGCACGCTCAACGTTAACGTTCGAAAGCACGGTCCGTGTGCTGACGGCTTTAGCGTCAGCGATAGTTGCCACATGTACAATCTATCGCGATAACTCCTCGAGCAGGGTTAACCCTAGGACGACTAAGGGGGGGGGGGGGGGGGGGGTTCGTCGAACCCACAATTTTTTCATGTCCCCTGCTTTTGCCCAAGTAACTTTCATACTACATATTCGCTCTGAGTTATTTTTTGTTGGCTATTTTATGAAACGCTAGTGTCAATATATTTTATAGAAAATTCCTGCTTTGAAAGAAAAAATAAATAAACTTATTACAGGTCCAACAAACCCCCCTCTTAGGCTTCCATGTTATAGAAAATTTCCCTTATTAGGATTTCGTATTTCTCATTTCTATAACAATACAAGTTAGTTTCTTGTTGGTTGATATTCTTGATATTCACAACAATCAGTTTACTTTCAGAGGAAGTGATTGTTGATTTCAGTCAGCTGTTATTTATCTTGTAAACTTGCAGTGAGTTAGTGCAGTTCTCAACACGTAGGCCTCCAGTAACTTTAGTGTCCTACACAGCAAAAACGAAACCAAGTAAAAACTTGCTGATGTTGTCACTGATGCACCAAGATAAAGGCAATGTTGGAGGAGAGAAGAATAAAACCGATATAAATGCATATTATAATTCCACTAAAGGTGGAATTGATACCATTGATCAAATAGTGCGTATGTACACCTGCAAGAGGGGAACAAAGAGATGGCCTCTATCTCTATTTTACTATCTCATCGACATTTGTGCTATCAATGCAACCACCATATTCATCCAGCATCATCCAAGATGGAATGAAAAGAAACACAACAAACGGAAACTTTATCTTCTGCAAGCTGGGATGGAACTAGTGAAATGGCAGGTAGAATAAAGAAGTGCCAATGCAAGAGGGTTATCTAACCAAATTGTTCAATCAATGAAGACTATTCTACAGAATAAAATCAAAGAAGTGACAACAGAAGCACGTCAGCCTCCTGCAGGGAAGGGTCGGGACCATAATTGTGTAAGAAAAGCTGAAACAAGGAAGCAGAAGTACAACAATCTAAGTAAACCAAAACAGTATTGTAGACAGTGTCATAAACATGTGTGTACACACATTCAGAAAAAATTGTGAAGTTTGTCTCTTGCCTTGAAGGTGAGGACTCACAGTAGTCTATTGTATATGAACACATCTGTATTTTGTATTGTAATATGTCAATTTTTTATTCACTCACTGCAATATTTATAACAATTAACAACATTTATAAACCGATGCCGTAGTTAAAATACATAAACCATTTTGAAAGTTGCAATTTTTCGTCAGTGAACTTATTTAATACCTGTGGGCTCGTCGAACCCCCCCCCCCCCCCCCCCCTCTCTTAGGCATCCAAGATAGAAAAAAGGCTTGGGCGTCCTACCTAGGGTTAATACTGTGAGTCGTCCAGCGTGAACTGAGTCCTGTGTTGACAAGTGTTGCAGATGTGCGCCGTGGAGGGAGGGTGTGCGCCGCTGGCGCTGGGACGGGAGGAGTTCCTGCGGCTGAACGTGTGGCTGGTGCGGCTGCTGGGGCTCTGGTGGGAGGGGCGGCCGCCGTGGGCGCGCGCGGCGCTGCTGCTGCTCTGCCTGGCCGCGCTCGTCTCGCTGCAGGCCGCCGAGATGGCCAGCATCGGCCTGGGGGACATCGGCGCACTCACCGAGGTCGGCACCCTCACGCTCGCCTCCGTCAACGTCGGCTTCCAGGTCGGCACTCTCACCTTTCAGTCCAAAAGACTGTCCAGGTAGAGCTGTATCAGCTACAGGAACAAGGAGAGGTTGTGGCACTCTGCTGAGCACCTAGTCTAGTGGCAATACGTCTTGGAGCTTGCGCAAAATGAGGTGGCCCTTATGCAGAAATGCATTTCCATCCCAAACGCCGGTCGAACCCCAACTCTAGGTTCTGAAGAGTGATTCCTTCACTTGTCTGTCGCCTACCGAGCTGCACATCTACATCTACATCCATACTCCGCAAGCCATCTGACGGTGTGTGGCGGAGGGTACCTTGAGTACCTCTATCGGTTCTCCCTTCTATTCCAGTGTCGTACTGTTTGTAGAAAGAAAGATTGTCGGTATGCCTCTGCGTCGGCTCTGATTTTATCCTCATGGTCTCTTCGCGAGATATACGTAGGAGGGAGCAATATACTACTTGACTCCTCGGTGAAGGTATGTTTTCGAAACTTTAACAAAAGCCCGTACCGAGCTACTGAGCGTCTCTCCTGCAGAGTCTTCCACTGGAGTTTATCTATCATCTCCGTAACGCTTTCGCGATTACTAAGTGATCCTGTAACGAAGCGCGCTGCTCTCCGTTGGATCTTCTCTATTTCTTCTATCAACCCTATCTCGTACGGATCCCACATTGCTAACCAGTATTCAAGCAGTGGGCGAACAAGCGTACGGTAGTAATTCTTCATACTTTCCCGGCGATCTGTTGACATCTTGGATATTCGGGAATCCAGCCGGATGTTCGCGTCGTTATCGCACGATATTTCAACAGCGTGCCTCGCTGTCTTCTTCAGGTGCTACCTGAGACTGGTCCTTGGGTCGATCGAGTCCAGTATTTATGCCTGGGAGAAGCTGGGCGTTCCCTAATCGGTCCGCGCCGAGTCGAGTGTTCCATCTGCGGTCCTCGCCCGCCAGACTCGGCTTCAACGGACCCCTCCAGTCGCGGATGTTCCGACTGCCGTCGGCGCCGGTTTTGGCCGTCCTCAACGGTTGTGGTTGTCATTTGAGGTGTGTCAGACCCGATATGAGTTTCGATGTGGTGTCTCTCTTTACACGTGTACCACTGAAGGAGTCACTTGAGCTTATTGGAGAGAAGTTCGATGGGGCTCTCCTTGACCTGTTCAGGCATGTACTGACATCGACATACTTCCTATATGGGGGTCAATTTTATGAACAAACAGAAGGGGTGGCGATGGGTAGCCCTCTATCACCAGTGGTGGCCAACCTATTTATGGAAAGGTTTGAAGAGGAAGCACTCTCTTCAGCCAGATATCAACCCAAGTGCTTTTTTTTAGGTATGTGGATGATACCTTTGTCATCTGGCCCCATGGTAGAAGGAAGTTAGATGAGTTCCTGCTACATCTGAACTCTTGCCATCCGAACATTAATTTCACAATGGAAATGGAGAAGGATGGAATACTTCCATCTTTGGATGTTCTGGTGAAGAGAAAGGGAGATGGCACATTTGGACACAGTGTGTACCGCAAACCTACGCACACTGACTTATACCTTCAAGCCAGCAGTTGCCACCATCCGGCACAGAAGAATGGAGTGCTCAAAACACTGGTCCATAGAGCACAAACTCTGTCAGATCCTGATAGTCTGGCCACAGAAATAGAACACTTACAATCAGTGTTCAGCAGGAATGGGTACTCCTCTAGAGATATCCAGAAGGCACTTCAACCTGCCAACCGGCCAAAGGATCCAGAAGAAGAACCAGAAGAGGCAAAGAAGATGGCATACTTGCCATATGCCGTACCTACCTCTACCAAGATGAGCAGGGTTCTCCAGAAATATGACATCAGGAGCATATTTTGCCCACCCACAAAAATTGGGGCTATGCTGGGGACTGTAAAAGATGACCTGGGGCTACGTAAGCCAGGTATTTACAACATAACATGCCAGTGTGGGATGTCATACATTGGCCAGACCACCAGAACTGTGGACATCAGGTGTAAAGAACACCAGAGACATACCAGACTCAGGCAGGCAACTAAATGAGCCATAGCAGAGCATTGTCTGGAACTTGGTCATTCAATGGATTACAATGACACCAAGATTGTGACACAGACCTCAAGATATTGGGACAGTGTCATTAAAGAAGCAATTGAGGTTAAGGTCACAGACAATCTAATCAACCGTGACTCGGGATACCAAATCAGCACTGCCTGGAATCCAGCGCTTGAGCTTGTGAAAACTCAACGCAGGACACTCCAGGATTCAGCAAGAAATATAAGTGGGGACCGAGGGAACAGCCGTGAGACAAGATGTTGGACATTAGAGACCAGATCTGACACACCCCAGGTCATTAACTCGACTTCAGAAGACGGCCAGGCCGGGCGCGGACGGTGGAGGGAACACCGGCCACCAGAGAGGGACAATGTAGCCGCGTCTGGCGGGCGCGGACCTCAGATGGAACACACGACGCGGCGCGGACCGATTAGGGAGCGCCCAGCACGCAACAGAAGTGGAAACCGTAGTGACAGTCATGAGATAGAGTACCTAACATCTCATATGACACACCTCAAATGACAACCACAACCGTTGAGGACGGCCAAAACCGGCGCCGACGGCAGTCGGAACATCCGCGACTGGAGGGGTCCGTTGAAGCCGAATCTGGCGGGCGAGGACCGCAGATAGAACACTCGACTCGGCGCGGACCGATTAGGGAACGCCCAGCTCCTCCCAGGCATAAATACTGGACTCGATCGACCCAAGGACCAGTCTCAGGTAGCACCTGAAGAAGACAGCGAGGCACGCTGTTGAAATATCGTGCGAGAACGACGCGAACATCCGGCTGCATTCTCGAATATCCAAGATGTCAAGCGTACTGTAACTTACTTCCTTTGTTTTCGGATTGCATTTCCTTAGGATTCTTCCAATGAATCTCAGCCTGGCATTTGCTTCACCGACGATCAGTTTTATATGATCATTCCATTCTAAATCACTCCTAATGCGTACTCCCAGATAATTTATGGAATTAACTGCTTCCACTTGCAGACCTGCTATTTTGTAGCTAAATGATAAGCGATCTATCTTTCTATGCATTCATAGCACATTACACTTTTCTACATTGAGATTGAATTGCCATTCCCTGCACCATGCGTCAATTCGCTGCAGATCCTCCTGCATTTTAGTACAATTGTTACAACCTCACGATACTCCACAGCATCATCTGCAAAAAGCCTCAGTGAACTTCCGATGTCATCCACAAGGTCATTTATGTATATTGTGAATAGCAACGGTCCTACGACACTCCCCTGCGGCACACCTGAAATCACTCTTACTTCGGAAGACTTCTCTCCATTGAGAATGACATGCTGCGTTCTGTTATCTAGGAACTCTTCAATCCAATCACACAATTGGTCTGATAGTCCATATGCTCTTACTTGGTTCATTAAACGACTGTGAGGAACTGTATCGAACGCCTTGCGGAAGTCAAGAAACACGGCATCTACCTGTGAACCCGTGTCTATGGCCGTCTGAGTCTCGTGGACGAATAGCGCGAGCTGGGTCTCACACGACCATCTTTTTCGAAACCCATGCTGATTCCTACAGAGTAGGTTTCTAGTCTCCAAAAAAGTCATTATACTCGAACACAATACGTGTTCCAAAATTCTGCAACTGATCTACGTTAGAGATATAGGTCTATAGTTCTGCACATCTGTTCGACGTCCCTTCTTGAAAACGGGGATGACCTGTGGCCTTTTCCATCCTTTGGAACGCTACGCTCTTCTAGAGACCTACGGTACACCGCTGCAAAAAGGGGGTCAAGTTCCTTCGCGTACTCTGTGTAAAATCGAACTGGTATCCCATCAGGTCCAGCGGCCTTTCCTCTTTTGAGCGATTTTAATTGTTTCTCTATCCCTCTGTCGTCTATTTCGATATCTACCATTTTGTCATCTGTGCGACAATCTAGAGAAGGAACTACAGTGCAGTCTTCCTCTGTGAAACAGAGCACTCTCGTTGAAAGGTTACAGTACTGCCCGAAATAGAAAATTGTACGACAACATACTTTATTGTTCTTGTCAGAACGTTTTTTTAGAATAACACCATTTTATTTAATACACCGAAGCCGGATGCCAATGTAGGAAAGAAGGGTAATTTGTATGTTTAATTATTCAGATGTGCACTTCCTTAAATTAGATCCCTGAATCCAGTTTGCTAATGTTTGTGAGCTGAATGAATGGCTGGTCGTCTGCTGACCACAGTTGCTGAAGGTAGATTACATAATCGTCTTTGAGGTAGTTGTCTGGTCATCAGAGGGCCTGGAATGTGGCTGACCAATACGGTGGCAAGGGCCTCCCTCACTTCTACAGGAGCCGGCCGAAGTGGGCGAGCGGTTCTAGGCGCTTCAATCTGGAACCGCGCGACCGGTGCGGTCGCAGGTTCGAATCCTGCCTCGGGCATGGATGTGTGTGTTGTCCTTAGGTTAGTTAGGTTTAAGTAGTTCTAAGTTCTAGGGGACTGATGACCTCAGCTGTTAAGTCCCATAGTTCTCAGAGCCATTTGAACCATTTTGTAAATCTAAGTAGAAAATAATTAAGATTTCCCTGTGAAGAACTTGAATGAGAGACAAGCACTTCCACGTGGTGAGTATAGTGTGAGTCTCAACCAGACTATGAGACAATAAAAAGAATTAGAAGTGCTTGTCCTAGCATTCAATTGAGGATCCGTGTGTAAAACAAATAAAATACCAAAACTTCTATTATGAGGTACATTCGTGTGACGGCAGCATGATATTCAGATACTCTGAGAGTGAATTAAGATGAGTCAGCTATCTACCCGGCAACTCCATGAGGGTTGCATTGCACAGGGAAATGTGCATAAATCCTCCAGAGTTTGTGGTAGGAAAATTATTACTTCGGTCAGTGACGTGTGAATCTGGGGTGTCTATTGTTTGATGCGGGAAAGTAGATAGAGTAGAAAGCCAAACGTTTTGTTTTTAGAGATGTGTTTTATACTGTCAGTGTGATTTATTATGTGTATTTAATCTGTGTGATTTGCATGAGACAGTAGCGAATTTAGTGGGTCAAGCATGATTTTTCCCAGTATAGCACGAAGGTCAGTAAATTCGTTATGTTGCTAATGAATGAGATTACGAGAGTGTGGGAGAGAATAAATTAGCAAAAGATTCCTTAACAATCCAGAAAGTGCACAGTAGCAATAGACAGAAACATTACGAGAGCATAGAATAGTAAAATGTTTATGTTATATCATGCCCACTGGGTGGAGAATCACTCGTTTTACTGTTGTTTTTAAATGTAATGCAAGAAATTTTGCAACATTAGCATGAAAGAAATTATTGTAATAAAAGAGGACATATATGAGACAAGTAATGGTCTTGATTATTGAGTTGTGGGTAGCCATTTTGTTGAGGTATTTTAACATAACCTCCATTTTCTTGCTGGGTTGTCCATGCTTTGGATAAAATATATACGACAGGAAGGAAATGTGGTCTTGTCAGGGTGGAGTAAATCCATCAGAAATGTGCAATAGCTCTTAGTCAGCTGCGTTATCCATTCCGTTGCATTAAAAAGTAAGGACGAGTTTAAATTATAGCTTAACTGAAAGGCACTAGGGCTCATATTTCAGGCATTGTTGCAGTGGGTATGATAATCATGAAAATATTTCTGATGTGCAAATAATAATTGCACTCGCTTGGCAAGCCACTCATCTAGTAGGCCTGACTATTAGATGCCACAGAATGGGGTAGGAACCTTCCATCGTTAATGTCTCTATACAACACTGACTGATAAAACGTGAAGCACCCAGAGAGGACAGAGCAAACGAAATGGAACTTCAAAGGCTGAGATGTTATTTCAGTGATAATAAAATCGAATCAAATTTACAAAGAACCTGGCAGTGTGGGCCCATTTATCATTATGACGTTGAACCCCATTAGGCCTGTATGGATGCGCTGATTTGGGAACGGTGTTATAAAGCTGTCCCACAGCTGCTCTAACTGATTCTTGATATCCCGTATGCTGTCTCTAGGACGATGTCTGAGCTGGTGCCACATGTGTTCTCTCAATGACATGTGTGAGGATCTTACTGGCCACTGGAGTATTTCAATATAGCGCAGACGATTCACAGAGACATGTGCCACGTGTCGACGAGCATTGATCTGTTGAAAAATGGCAGCAAATGAGAGTTAACGCATGACGATGCAGGGCATCTGTGACTAACCGCTCTGCTGCCATCAGTCACTACCAGCCGTGACCTGAAGCCATAGCAGTGGCTCCGCACACCATGATGCCCGGAGTAACGCTGCTGTGCCTCTCCGAAACGTGGGACCTCTCTGCAGGTCACAACCGTACTCGCTGACGGTTGTCATCTGGGCTGGCGCAGTACTGCGATTAATCGCTGAATACAGTGCGATGCTTCTTGGTCATGGCATCACTCCAAATGCGGCCGTTTTTGTTGCGGAGCTGACTGCAGCCTATGCATGGGGAGGAAATTTCATAATCCAGCCGCTGCTAGTCTCCAGCCAGTGGTGTGAAATGACACAGTATCTTGCAAGGAGTCCTTTATCTGTTCTCAGATAGCAGGCATAGATGTTAAGCCGTTACGATACGCTTGGTGCACAGTACAGCGATCCTCCTTTGTGATAGTCAGAACCTTGACGAAGAGTCTGCCTGCCATCACGTTTCCATGCAGTCCAACATCGGGCCACTGTCATATCCGGGTGCTCCACAAACCTGAATATTGCACGATTCGACGAGCCGGCCAAATAGAGACCCACAACGAGGCCCTTTCAAATAGTGTCAGATGCTGATAACGGTGTCTCACACAAGCGACGGGAACATCCATGTCCTTCACAGTGATCACTCAACATCCGACTCTGTTCTAGCCTCTCATATACCCAACCAGGGCTGGCAGTAAAACTAAATACCAACAACACCAAAGCACCCTGGTGGCCCCTCTACATGTTGCAGAGAATTGCAACTCCAATCATTTAATATTTTCTTCATCTGGCTATCAGCAATAGTGGCATGTTTAGAAAAATAAGTACACAGATCTCTACTGCATTCATTATTTTACCATTACTAACGGTTGCAGTCGTAAAACATTCTATTGGTATGGAAGAATAAACAATAACACTCACATGTTACACAAATTGAGATGTAGAAACACATTTACTGGTATATTCATTGCAATTGCGCACATCTAGCAAATCGAAAATTCGTAAATATGAAGCCAAGCCCCATTCAGTAGCTTTCATACCATGATGACGGTGTGTAATTATAAAGGAATAGGCCATGTATTTTTCAAAATGTAATTCACTTAGCCGCGCGGGATTAGCCGAGCGGTCTATGGCGCTGCAGTCATGGACTGTGCGGCTGATCCCGGCGGAGGTTCGAGTCCTCCCTCGGGCATGGGTGTGTGTGTGTGTTTGTCCTTAAGATAATTTAGGTTACGTAGTGTGTAAGCTTAGGGACTGATGACCTTGGCAATTATGTCCCATAGGATTCCCCACACATTTGAACATTTTTTAAATTCACTTATATACCAGCCGATGGTGTGTATGAGTGTACAAAGTTACGCTGACATACAATGATATCTTCCAGCTGTTTTGTCAGCCAATGAACATGGGATGGCACAACAGTCTTCCCGCAGTTTAGCTCCATGGAAAGTTCTTTATAATCAGGCACGCCTTTAAATTCATGGCGGAAAAGACAAACGGGGAAGCAAACACCTCATTAAAAAGCGTGGAGGATGGGGTGGGGTGGGGGACACAGGAACCACCAGCAATTTCAGTCGTGCAGTAAAGAGAATGGAGCACCTAAAAGTTTTTCCCAAAGCTTCATTACTTAAGCAAGCATGTGAAAGAAGGAGAAGGAAAAGTTGTACACTATCCAGCCACATTAATGCGACAGCCTGCCAAAAGCCTAAGTAACGTCGTGCAGGAAGAGAGTCAATGACTGTACTAGTTATCTTGGCTGTGGATCCATAGTGCGAACAGTCCGATCGAGGTAGTCCCATAGGTCCCATAGGGTTCAAATCAGGGGACTTAAGTGGCCTTGGGAGTACAGTACACGCAGATTGATTCTCTTTGAACCACGAACATACATTGCGTTCTGTGTGACACGTTGTATTGTCCTGCATCTAGGTGTGGACATGGTCACCAAAGATGGACGCATACTTGTGTTGATCCGTTGTGCCTTCCAGAATGACGACATCAGCCAAGGTATGCTGAGAAACATTCACCAGAACATAATGCTCCATCTGGGTTGCAGACCGAGTGAGGTGGCGCAGTGGTTAGCACACTGGACTCGCATTCGAGAGGATGACGTTCAAACCCGCGACGAACCATCCTGACTTATGTTTTCCGTGACTTCTCTAAATCGCTTCAGGCGAATGCCGTGGTGCATGGCCGACTTTCCTCTCAATCTTTCCCTAGACCGATGGGACCGATGACCTCGCTGTTTGGTCCCCTCCCCCTCCCCCAATTCAACAAACCAACCGGGTTACAGGGTTTGCTTTCCGACATTTCACGACGTACACGCCAACGGCCATCTATCCGATGGAGCATAAAACGTGATTCAGCCTGAAACGCCACCTATCACCACTCAGTGGATGTCCAGTTGCGGTACTGGTGTGGGTTGCCTTTGTCGCCGATGAACGTTAGTCACCATGGATGCATCAAACAGTTACGGAGGCCCATACACAGCAATTTCGCTGAACGCATTGTTCGTTGAGGCGACATTGCTGGTAACCGCTTGCTTGGTTCATCTTGGCTGTCAATTGCTGAACAGTTGCACGTCTATTCACCAGTACACGTCTCAGCAGCCGCCGCTCACCTCCGTCATGTATGGCCCGTGGTTGCCTCGCACCGGTTTTGTATAGCACTATTTTGCCAAGAAAATGGTTCAAATGGCTCTGAGCACTATGGGACTCAACATCTTAGGTCATAAGTCCCCTAGAACTTAGAACTACTTAAACCTAACTAACCTAAGGACACCACACACACCCATGTCCGAGGTAGGATTCGAACCTGCGACCGTAGCAGTCCCGCGGTTCCGGACTGCAGCGCCAGAACCGCACGGCCACCGCGGCCGGCTATTTTGCCATGAATGGCATGCAAATAGTTTACGAAGTTAGCCGTTTCGTAAATGCTTCCATCCTTGGTCCGAGGGCCAATGATCATACTCTTTTGGACATAAGACAAATCGTTCCGTTTGCGCTGTACGACATCTGCACTGTTTACCGATTCCCTCCGACAACTTTATAAACACTCCGCTGCTAGTACTGCCACCTCGCCTGTGTGCTTGGTTATTTCACGTTGACGTCGGATATTGGCGGTGGTCAGATTTATGTGACTCGACAGTGTATTTAGATAATGTGCGTAACAGAGAGACTTGCTCTTGAAATCCAGAGAAAACACTTTTGGGGAAGAGTTGGACAACGTACTATTTCCACCCGCATACATCACGCGGATACACCACAATGAGAAAATTCGTGGAATTTGAGCAAATCAGTGGCTTACCGACAATCATTCTTCCCACGCGCCATTGCTAAGTGGAACAGGGAAAGGGGGTTCAGATAGCGGCTGACGCGCGGAGTGGCCTTGCGGTTTTAGGCGCTATGTCACGGGCTGCGCACTCCTCCCGTCAGAGGTTCGAGTCCTCCCTCGGGCATGTTCTCAGCGTAAGACAGTTTAAGTAGTGTGTAAGTCTAGGCACCGATGACCTCAGCAGTTTGGTCGCTTAGGAAGTCACACAGATAGCGGTACGAGAAGTATCCTCCGCCACAGGTCGTTAGTTTGCTTTCGGAGCATGGAGGTAGATGTCATTGAAGCTCAGGTTGTTGTTTGCACATAATATTTGCATGACACATGTCCTCTTTTTTTACATTGCCAGTAGCGTACTATATGTTGCAACGTTCTTGTTTATTCGATTTCCTTCTGACAAATCTGGTGAGACTCGTTATGCTTTGGCTGATGCCTTGTTTATGCGACTATTTTTTTTCAGTACTTCTGTAAGAAACTACTGACTTCGTTGTACATATTTTTCGAATTATTGGTTGACTGGCATAATCTGTTATTCAATCATTTGCAGACTAGCTAATCGTAGCTTACAAATTATGAGAGAGGTATGTTAGTGCCTAGGCTTCAGCTGCCGAATTCCAACTGCGCTACCGTACGGAGGTCGTACACAACAGTACCCCCACCACTGTAATTATTCTCCCTTCTAAAGTGAAGTCTACACACATACAAGTGAAATTATTTGGAGCCCAATCTACTATGATGGGTGCTCAAAATTTTTAATTTTCACCTCAAATTTTTTTTTCTTTTTGCTGCTAGAATTCTGCAGCCTTGGTACACACAGAAATCCCCGCGTCAGAATACCATAGCACGCCACCAAGGGAGCTAATACAACATGACACAGTCTTTGATAATGTAGAGTATAGTATGTAGCAACAATCCATGCACAGTAGATGGAAGTGTATGGCAGCTCTCCACCATCATATCACGCACAAGTGACGGAGCGAGGTGGCGCAGTGATTAGCACACTGGACTCGCATTCGGTAGGACGACGGTTCAATCCCGAATCCGGCCATCCTGATTTAGGTGTTCTGTGATTTCCCTAAATCGCTTCAGGAAAATGCCGGAATGGTTCCTTTGAAAGGGCACGGCCAACTTCCTCCCCCATCCTTCCCTAATCCGATGAGATCGATGACCTAGCTGTTTGGTCTCCTCCCCCAAATCAATCCAACCCAACCAATTGTCCATCGGAATCATTGCAAGTTAGGTAGCGCAGACAGGCTAGTGTGGTCAAATAGTCTGAATGGCGAAGAACGAAGTGGTAGATATCTCTCAGTGAAGAACTGGAAAACGCATGTATAGTGGAGGCTCTGGTGCCAAAAGAACGGAGTATGTTAAACGGGACAATAGCAGTAAAAGTAAAAATCAGCCACAGAACAGTTTTCAGCATCTAGCACCACATTTCTCCGCCCGCTGGGTTCCGCGTTTGATCACACCAATTCATAACAGCACACCGAAGCAAGGCAACAGCGGAAATGTTGCAACTCTATCACGCCAAACCAGAGGACTTCTTCAGTCGTCTGATTACCACGTATGAGTGCTGGGTATATCACTATGATCCCGAGACAAAGGAGCAAATGAAAGAGTGGATACATCTGGAATCATCACCACTGAAAATTTCTAAGACCCAATCATCGTTGGTGATGCGAATAACTTGGGACTACCATAGTGTGGTGATAACAGATAATGATCTTAAGGTGCAAAACATCACAGGAACATGCTTTCGAAATCTTCTAACGAAGTTAGTGAAGGCTGTCAAGACGAAGTGTCGCGAAAAGCTGCCCAAAGGGGTCTTTTTACTTCAGAAGAACGTTCTAGATCATTCCGCAGGGGATACAGTCTAAGACGCTGTTCCACTGGGCTATCAAATTTTGTCTCCACTCCCTCTCCCCCTCCACCCTCCGATCTCCTGCCATGGCTCTCTCCTCATATGAAAAGAAACCATTGGGCGTCACCCATTTCCAGAATGATGACAATGTAATTTTCGAGGAGGAACGTTTTCTGAACAGCCAAATTGCAGACTTTTACAACCAAGGCTTCCGCCAAGTCATCTATCGCCTGGGAAAACATGTCACATGGAAGGGTAAATATGCAGGGAAAGACTAACGGCACCTCCAGTTTTTATGATCACAGCTTGGTTTTTTGGAGGTGTCAATTAAAACTTTATGGCTACCCTTGGTAAGTAGCAGACATAGAGGCAAAGAAGAGCTGTAGAGATTGGAGTATGAAATAATGTTCCCTTTTGAAGATCTCGCCTATTTTTTGCAGCAATTTTTTCCACTTAGTTTCTTCAACTTTTTGACTATTAGTTAGAACTAAATTTGAAGTAACGTGGTCCAACATGCACTCATGTTCAGAAAAAAACAAAACATCTTGGTCGACTAGAGATAGCGCGTTCGTATTCACAAGAGATGTATATTAGCATGTTCCGCAGAAGTGATTAGCAGTTGAACGATATTGGTCCGCGGGTTCAAAGTCAATATCAATATTGCAGGACAACACACCTACCGAAAAAATGTCCTTACAGCGCTCGTTGTCGCTATAAAACGAAGATAACGAATCGTGTGACTTGTGCAGATGTGCAGGATGCCTCGCAAATATATGCACGAACCGTACCGTCAAATCAATGAGTTTGAAAGAGGGCGTATTACTGGATGAGAGAAAGTGTTGCATCCATCCAGGAAACTGCTTCTCGTGTGAGATAAAGTGTTTCGGCAGTGCAGTGGGTGTGTGCAGACTGTGGTTCGCGGAATGCAATAGAACACGGTGAGGTGGGTCAGGTCGCACCACACAGACCACACCCGCCCGTGACGATCGACATATCATCCGAATGGTCCGCAGTTCGTGGCCTAGTGGCTAGTGTTGCTGCTTCTGGATCACAGGGTCCCGGGTTCGATTCTCGGCTGGGTTGGGGATTTTCTGTGCCCGAGGAATGGGTGTTTGTGTTGTCCTCATCATTTCATTATCATCATCATCATCATCATTCGTGACAGTGGCTAGACTGGAGTGTGTAGAAATTGGACTGTATACAAATTGGGACTTTGTACCGGCGCTAACCCATACCGTAATAAACGGCGACCGACTTTCACAGTTTATTACGGCATGAGTTACGGCGCGCCGTCTACTTCGCCTACCTTTGACGAACGTGCATCAGATAGGTTTTTGGAACGAATCCAGGTTCTGTTTGTTTGAAAATGATGGCCGCGTTTTGGTTCGCTGTAGACAGGGGGAATGGCATCACAGTGTCTGCATTCGCACAAGACATTTAGCGCCAGTTCATAGCCTTATGGTGTGGAGTGCTATTAGGTACAACCACAAATCACAGTTGGTGTGTGTCCAGGGCACTGTGACCAGAGTGACCTACGCGAATGCGACCTGAAGTGAAACTCTTTCTGCACAACACGCCAGGTGCCATTTTTCAACAAGACAATTCCTTGGTGTAAGGGGATGTCAGCCACGTGGCCCGCAGCTTGGGGCATTGTTTGGGTTTTCGCGTACTACGCAAAAACTATGTAACTTACGGTGAAGAGCGATGTGACAGTGGATTGTGGTCAGCAATATGCACCTTCTGAAAGTTCGATCTTTATTTTAAGTCACGAGACGGAAAAATTATAGTAACTTGAAAATTGTTTAATATCACGGATACTGAAAGATCAATAAAAATAGTAAATAACAACTTATAGGGATGAGCGAGCGCTCATTAAAAACGTCTCGTCATAGCGGATCGAGTGTCGCAGTCATATGTTAAGATTCATAAATAATTAAGCTCATAAAGAGCAATAAACAAAGTTTGTTGGGAAATTGTTTATAAAATTCAATAGAAAATTCATGACATCATGGCATCACACGTATTTTAAACTAGTTAAGTTATACTATACACTTCATTGTTTGCAAATTATTATTAACATTTCTCGCCAATAATTAATTAATTATTATAGATATGAAGATTTTGAGCAGCGCAATGTGTAGATCGCTATAGATTACGTCTAAAACAGTGCTATATACAGTTCTATGTTAAAGCTTTGCAACACAGATGTAATCAAACAAATTTGCACTAAGTGGCGAAGTTTTGCAAATACTAAAACTTGATTTATGGGCGATAGAATAATCCCAGAAATTAATGCAAAACGCTAGATAACATGTACTTTTCAGCGCGGTTCCGATTGTGTACTTATTTCTGTTGAGAGATGTATGTGTCAAAATTTGTAACCTTAACTGGTGAGATTGGTACTTGCATAACGAAAGGGGGGGGGGGGGGGGGGTTGACATCGGAGCCTATGTAGGTGAGCGGCCATCTTGCCATTTTGACCAGGGGTCAGTCGTTCGGCAGTCGGTGAGGGTGAGGGTGGCGGAGTTGGCCGGTGTGTGGCCCATGTGGTCGTTTGAGTAAGAATTTTTCGCGCCGATTTATTTTGACAAAGAGTATTGCTTAATAGTGCAAGTGTGCAAGCATATATTTGGTGAACTGAAAGTGCTACGATTATTTGTATGAGTACGAGGTTCGGCGTAAGTGAACATGTGGCGATCTGTGATTTCGCGCCAAAACTGTTAGAACAAAGAGGACAGTGGGACATGTGGTTCTGTTCGAGCTGATTGAGTAACTTTCGATTATAGCAGCCTATATTACTGCTATTCGCGGCTCGGAGTCAAATTATTATTAAAGTAAAACTGTAAACCGTCCCACCAGTGCTAATTTCATTGAGTGAAAGAAAAGGACGACGCCTATAAATAGTCATCATTAAAACCTGATTGAACTGTGTAATGGAAAATGATTTTTGTTCCCTGGCATAAAATGTACTCATGCATGAGTGAATATTAATTCAAAAACTATAACTAATGCGCGGGTATGGAACAGTGTGCTAATGCACCAAGTGTGGAAATCATCCCCTGAGACTTACGTAAGAGCCAACATTTGCACTAACATTTTTTAACAAACATTTGTATATGCCTATTCGTGTGAACTCTCCAACCGCACTTACGTTCTGCCCCGTCGCAATATTACAGTCGTACCTCTAGTAGTTCAAGATGTTCTGTTTTTCATGAATACGAGTGCGCTTTGTGAGCAGCACTAATGTAAGATAGGCTCTTCATAAATTATCCTTACAACTTAAGACTTTAATCTTGAAGACTACTGTATATATTAACAATGGCAATCAAAAACTTTCGGCATAAGAATTTACCCTCAGTCAGCCACAGGCCTTGCCAAAGGGAAAAAAAGGAGCGGACAGAGTTTCGGACCATTCTCTTGCCCTTATGGTGGGAGAATCAGTAATGATCAACAGCATGAGGATGCAGAAAGCAATGGACCACTGCATTAAAGACACGTAATTTGTATCCACAAAATAATGTGGCCTATAATTCAAAAAGTGTCGTCATGATCTCTCCGATGGCCAAAGATTTTGTACTAGCCCCGCATTCGGTTCTCTGGGAGGAGACTGTCAAGGAGGAGATGGCCATGAGAAATGGATTGAATTACCAAAGAAAAGACAACGTTCTACGAGTGCGGGCGTGAATGTCGAAAGTTTGATCGAGGTAGGGAAGCTAGAAAACTTGAAAAGGGAAAAGCTGAGGTTCAATCTAGATATAGTGGGGATCAGTGAAGTGAAATGGAAAGAAGACGTGCGTTTCTCGTCAGATGAGTACAGGGTAACAGCAGCAGCAGAAAAGGACTGACTCAGCACATGGAAAAGTGAAAACAACATTCGGTGAAATTAAAAGCAAGGGTGGTAATATTATGAGTGCAACGGTAATTCCATTGTTAAATGCAGAGGAGAGAGCGGATAGGCGGAAACAGTACATTGAAGGCCTCTAAGAGAAGAAAATTTTATGTGATAGAAGAATAAACAAGAGTCCATATAGAAGAGATAGGGGATACAGTATTAGAATGAGAATTTTGAATAGCTTTACAAGACTTAGGATCAAACAAGGTAGAAGGGATGAATAACATTTCATCAGAATTTCTAAAATCATTGAGGGAAATGGCAACACAATGGCTATTGACGTTCTTGTGTAGTGTGTGTAATCCTGGCGACATACCATCTGATCTTCTGAACAATATCATCCACACAATTCCGAATGCTGCAAGACTGACAAGTGTGAAAATTTTCACGCTATCAGCTTAACAGCTCTTGCATCCAAGTTGCTGAAAAGAATAATATACAGAATAATAAAAATTGAGAATTTGTTAGACGACGATCAGTTTGGAGTTAAGAAGGGTAAAATCACGGAAAAGTAAGTTCTGGCGTTGCTTCCGACAGGCAGGACTAAAGAGAAATCAAGACATGGATTTGTCGATGTGGAAAAAGCGTTCGGCAATGTCAAATGGTGCAAGATATTCAAAATTCTGAAAAAATGGGGCTAAGCTTTAGGGAGAAACAGGCAATATGCAATATGTATAACAGCCCAGCCGCAAATCGTTTTCAACATGTTACAAAATGACTCATAAATGTTTGTTTCCTCATTCATGCACATCGATGCGTGTACCCTTAATGGCGCGCATAATCTCTGGTCGAATTTCATTTCTTTCCACGTATGATTCAAGATCGCTACAGTGAAATGTTGAAATGCATTTCGTCTCATCAAGTCCTGTAGGTCTAACCTTTGTCCGACGTACCAATTCCCTTTTTTTTTAAAAAAAAAGAAGAAAGAAACAGGAAAAAGCAGGAAAAAGTCTACTGGCGTGAAGTCAGGGAATCGTGGAGCCTATCGAAGTGGAGCATCTCGTCCAATCCACCTATCCAGAAACTTTTCATATAGAAATTGATGGAAATTTAGGGATCAATGGGGTGGTTCTACATCTTGCTGGAACATGTCATCAGCCTGCAGGTGTTCCAGTTGTGGGACGGCTAACTCTTGTAACATGTCCAGGTAAACGCTGTCATTGACAGCAGACTCGGCGATAAAGAATGAACCAATGATATATTTGTACATCATTGACCTTAGGAGTGAGTGTCTATTTCTATTTTACATGTTACAGGAGGAGATGTGAACTCATTTATGAAAATTTTGATGAACTGATGGGTGTCCCGCCCCGTTTTATGCAGAACACTACCTGTTTCCATAAATAACATACGTCAAGTACAAATAGTTGGTCGGGACGGTGATTGCCCGGTCGGACGTTTCGTTGCACTTGAGTATCGGACGTCTTCTGTATGAACCAGGCCACACACATAGTTTTATTCTATGGCGTCCACATTTTTTCAGTTTTTCAAGTACAGTTATCTGACCAAATTGTGTCACCTGAGGAAGGTTAAAAAACTTTATGAGTTATCTCTCACTCGATGAAAACCATTTGTTAATATGCAGTATAGTTTCAACGATATTAAAGTCTTAATTTGTAATTTATGGACGTCCTGAACTAAGGCCTTCAACCATGTTGCACGCGCTTGCACTGTTGTTGTTTGAATCTGGTTTAAAAAATAGGAGTGAGTTACTGAAAAATGTGATAGTCGGAATTTAATTTAAGGAATAATTTACATTTTTATTCAAATCACAAGGTAATCAACCGGGTGATTCAGAAAGAAAGCACAGATTTCAGTTATTTATTACAGACAAATTATAAAAGAAACACATTCCACACATCCCTGGATGGAGGAAGATTCCAAATTTTGACAAAACTGCGCTGTTTTTTGTTTGTAGCAAACTGGCGACTATACCGCAAGAGAAATCAATCCGTTGTCCAAGGGCATCGTCTATTCCGTCGTCGATTCAGCAAGAAGCCGCCTCTGCACAAGCTGATTTACGACTGGCATTAAAAAAATTCTTGGAAGCTCGTTGCGTGTAAAAGGGAAGAGCACTGATCGGCCACGCACGTTTCATGGAAATGTCGAACGTATCCGAGATGCGTTCACATTGTTCCCTTGAAAGCCCAGAAGACGGGCATGCCGAGAACATCAACTTCCTCAAACAACGGTGCGGCGTGTTCTGAAACGACGCCTGCGTACGAAGCCTTACAAGTTGCTGTTACTGCAGCAATTGTGTCCAGGCGACCATTACACAAGTAACGAATTTTGTGTTTCAGTTCCCCAGGATAAGGCAGAGGACACTTTTTCCGAATGACTCTTCTTTTTGGACGAATCAACGTTTCATCTATTGGGTAAAGTTAACCGTCGTAATGTGAGAATTAAGGAGTCACAAAGTCCTGGCGTCTTTGTCTCAAAGAAGCTCATCGAAATTGATAATGTTTAGTGCTGTTTCTGTTCACAAAGTTTATTATCTTTTCTTTTCTGCATGAGTAACTGTGACAGGAATGCCATATCTGGGCATGCTTCAGAATTGGCTGTTTCCTCAACCTCACAAAACGTCCAATGATTTTATTTTTGTGCATGACGGCGCCCGCTTCACTTTCACCCTGTGGTGCTGCGTTATCTTAACAACACCGTCCACATTGTTGGATAAGAAGAGGTGGACAAGATCTTGTTCATTGCTTTTAGCCTCGTCATTCACCAAACTACATGCCTTGCGAGACTTAAAAGACAGACTCTTTGTCCCATCTAAGGCAGCCAGTCTTCAGAACCTGGTAAGTCGAATTGTTGAAACTGTCTATTCAATAAACAGGGACCTGTTGATTCCTGTGTGGAATGAAATGGACTACTGTTCAGATGTTTCTCGAGCAATGCGTGATGCTTATGTTGAGTGTAGGTCATAGAGTCTGTGCGAACATAAACTTCGAACGTTCCTCTATTCAGTAACATGAGCAATGTGTTTCTATCTTCCGTAGTTTGTTTGTAGTAAACCATTGAAATATTTCTTTCTTTTTGACTCGCCCTGTACATGACCGCTACTGGTTGGTAGGAGCCGGCTTAGTGCGTATCGAGATAGGATCGGCTCCGAGCTGGAGTGTCTTGCGATTGTTTGACAGCCTTGGAAATAGATGTGACGTTGTGGGAAACTTCAGACGAACAAACGCTGAACAAAAACCGTTCTTTATTTATCCGTTAAACTTGAACAGTTACTCGTGTGCGCTCTCGTCTCTGTCGTGGTTTGGGATCGACCCGGGATATTTCGTCTCGTCGCGGAGGGCGAAGAAGGTTTGTTGGTTGGTTGGTCAGGAGGAGGGGCCCAAACAGCGAGGCGATCGGTCCCACTGGATTAGGGAAGGATGGGGAAGGTAGTCAGCCGTGCGCTTTCAAAGGAACCATCCCGGCATTTGCCTGAAGCGATTTAGCGAAATCACGGGAAACCGAAATTAGGATGGCCGGACGCGGGTTTGAAATGCCGCCCTCCCGAATGCTAGTCCAGTGAGCTAACCACTGCGGCACTTCCCTCGGTGGCGAAGAAAGCGGAACAGACAGCCTGTGAGTTACACGTGTTCCTTGGAAAGTGACGTCCTGGCTTGGAGTAGCTGGCAGGTTGGGCACCGAGTCAGTGGTGGCATTTATGGGTCTTGGCACTGATGTGGGTATGGAGTAGCAAGTGGGATTTTCTAACTTTCGGCAGCTCTCAGCGCCACTCAGAGTCTCACACTGGACCAGTGGCTGGATAGGATTGGTGGGAGGTGGCGGATTTCGGCATCATGGAGCTGGGTGGAAGACCATTCTGCACCAGCCATGAGATGGCTGCAGTATTCCAGTTGTGAAGTCTCATGGAGGAGGCAGAATGCACAGCTGCCAAGTGCCAGGACGGTTGGGTAGTATTGATGGTACAAAGCCTGGTAGTGGTGTTGGCAGCTGTGACATAGTTACGGTATGGATACAAGGCTGCGACTGACAGAGGTTACAGAGATTGGGTGCAGCAGCATTGCCCAGCTGATCGATAACTGTGACGGGAGGGACCCTGAATTTTAAATGCAGCTATTCTGCACTCACTGCTTGGACGTGGGTGCCTTTACATGTCATACAGAAATGTCTGGAACACGACCTAGCGAGGTGGCGCAGTGGTTAGCACACTGAACTCGCATTCTGGAGGACGACAGTTCAAACCCATGTCTGTCCATCCTGATTTAGGTTTCCCGTGATTTCCGTAAATCGCTTCACGCAAATGCGGGGATGGTTCGTTTCAAAGGGCACGGCCGAGTTCCTTCTCCATCCTTTCCTAATTTGATGGGGCCTATGACCTCGCTGTTTGGCCCCTCCCCCCAAATCAACTAACCAACCATCTGGAACACGGTCAGCGACCAAAATCTGTCTGTTGTCACGCAGTACTGGGTTGAACTGCAGAATCTTCTTGAAGGTTGGTGAGTGTCCAGGTCATTGACATCTGGAAGTGTGACGACTTGGAACCAACTCGTTGTTGCTGAAGATGCCGAACAAGCAGTGTTGACAGGTAGCAGTCTGTGCTCGGGCTCCAGTGCCCTGTGTAAGGTACTGAGCACAGCTGTGGCCAATCCTGTTCCACTTTCTTCGTCCTAAGAAAAATCCAGCCCTTCGGATTCATGTAGTATATACACTGATACATTTACAGATATTTACGTATTGTGTCCTCCACTTCAATCACGGTGACAATTCCTCCTTCTATTATTTACCTTATTTCACAAGCTCTGAGTCTCTATGTCCCTGTTTGTACTTTCGTCACTTCAGCTCTCGCTTTTAGATTTGTAAGCATCTACATCATGCTACAGCCTGCTATTTGCATGCTAAACTTCTCATTTCCCACATTCTCATATCACTTACATGACATACTTCTAATAACTCGAATACAAATTCATACCCCGCATTTAAGGAAACAACAATACACGGTCTCTGGTGCTAACATCCTCACATCAATAAACGAACATAATACCTCGCACCGTAGTCCTTCTGATAATCGATAAGAAACATCTATATCAAAACTCACAAGTACCTCGCAGTCTGAGAGAATACATGTTGGCCAGTGGCCCTTCATCACTAACTCTCTGATACAATGGACATACTTCCTGGGTCACAACGGCTTTTCATCTACTCTCCTGTGTCCAATATTCACCTTTACCTCTCACTCCAAGAGCCTACGTCCTGGGTCACAGTGGCAATTAAACAACACTTTTGTGCCCATAATACATCACTGAAAAACTTCTCCTAGTACCCAATACGTTCTTCCATAATGTCAAACCTACACAGATCTAATTCTCTGATTTTCTGCTATCAAGTGCACTCTGTCCCAGCACACCTGAGCGGTTGAATTGACGCTATAGGGCCAATGACTCGTCTCACATCCATGTGGTGCGTCTGCTTTGGAAATGCGTCGCGTACTGTAAAGGCAGGATATCAAAACTGTCCGATTTCATTGCGACTGTTGGACCACTCTTTGATTGGTCAGTGCTGAGCAACCACTAGTGAATCTACATTATTACTAAATAAGGTTTGTTGTTGTGACTCTTCAGGTTTTCCCGGCGGATATGTTGTAAATAGTCTTCACGGGTGTGCCGCCGGATGACTTTGTGCAAATCCCAAAATATTTCTTCGGAGCAACTGTCCGATATCATCAGGTGGTTGATCCTGGCTGGTAGCTAGGTACGACTGACAAGATCCGCATGTCGATGCCGCTGTATATAGAGGACGCGCGTGAAGATTGCGCAGGCGCGGAAATCACGCATGCGCAAAAATTTGCAGATAGATGGCGCCAGACGCCAGACGCAGAGCGGCCGCTGTGTTTGCTAACATGCTGCCTGAGCTATGACGGGTCTGTTATCGAAAGCTCTTTGCTTTCTCGTCTTGATTTAACAGCAGCCAATGCAGGGATCCAGGCTGTACTCAATTGAAATCCCGCATCCCTATTCATAAGGTTATCAGCTGTACGTATATGTATTGCCTCCTTAATGACGCAATCCCAGAGAGAGGATGCTGGGGATAAAACTTCCGTCTTTTCATAAATCATGTGATGTCCTGTGTTCAGACAGTGTTTTGCAATTGCCGACTTCTCCGGTTGGCGTAGGCGTGTATGACGCTGATGTTCATCGCAACGTTCTTGTACTGTGCGACATGTCTGACCTATACAGGTGAGTCACCTAACATTACCGCTGGATATATTTCGTAAACCACATCAAATACTGACGAATCGATTCCACAGACCAAACGTGAGGAGAGGGGCTAGTGTAATTGGTCAATACAAACCATAAAAAAATGCACGGAAGTATGTTTTTTAACACAAACCTACGTTTTTTTAAATGGAACCCCGTTAGTTTTGTTAGCACATCTGAACATATAAACAAATACGTAATCAGTGCCATTTGTTGCATTGTAAAATGTTAATTACATCCGGAGATATTGTAACCTAAAGTTGACGCTTGAGTACCACTCCTCCGCTGTTCGATCGTGTGTATCGGAGAGCACCGAATTACGTAGGGATCCAAAGGGAACGGTGATGGACCTTAGGTACAGAAGAGACTGGAACGGCACATTACGTCCACATGGTAACACCTTTTTATTGGTCTTTTTCACTGACGCACATGTACTTTACCATGAGGGTTGAGGTACACGTACACACGTGGTTTCCGTTTTCAATTACCGAGCGGAATAGAGTGTGTCCCGACATGTCAGGCCAATAGATGTTCAATGTGGAGGCCATCATTTGCTGCACACAATTGCAATCTCTGGCGAAATGAATGTCGTACACGCCGCAGCACATCTGGTGTAATGTCGCCGCAGGCTGCCACAATACGTTGTTTCATATCCTCTGGGGTTGTAGGCACATCACGGTACACATTCTCCTTTAACGTACCCCACAGAAAGAAGTCCTGAGGTGTAAGATCAGGAGAACGTGCTGGCCAATTTATGAGTCCTCCACGTCCTATGAAACGCTCGTCGAACATCCTGTCAAGGGCCAGCCTAGTGTTAACTGCGGAATGTGCAGGTGCACCATCATGCTGATACCACATACGTCGACGCGTTTCCAGTGGGACATTTTCGAGCAACGTTGGAAGATTATTCTGTAGAAACGCGATGTATGTTGCAGCTGTTTGGGCCCCTGCAATGAAGTGAGGACCAATGAGGTGGTCGCCAATGATTCCGCACCATACATTTACAGTCCACGGTCGCTGTTGCTCTACCTGTCTGAGCCAGCGAGGATTGTCCACGGATCAATAATGCATGTTCCGTAGATTCGCTGCCCCGTGGTTTGTGAAACCCGCTTCATTGGTAAACAGGTAGAACTGCAACGCATTCCCTGTTAATGCCCATTGACAAAATTGCACTCGATGATGAAAGTCATCACCATGTAATTGCTGATGTAGCGACACATGAAACGGGTGAAAGCGGTGACGATGCAGTATACGCATGACACTACTTTGACTCAGTCCACCGGCTCTCGCAATATTCCGTGTACTCATTTGTGGATTCATGACAACAGCAGCTAACACACCAGCTGCACCCGCTTCTCCTGTGACGGGCCTGTTACGGACCCGTTTGCGTGCTACGACCATACCTGTTGCATACAGTTGGCGGTAGATGTTTTGCAATGTGCGGCACGTTGGATGCTCTCTGTCCGGGTACCGTTCTGCATACACCCTGCAGGCTTCAGCTGCATTTCGTCGACACTCGCCATAGATGAGTATTATCTCCGCCTTTTCAGAGTTCGAATACACCATGGTCACAGTTCCTACAACACTACACTGTCACAGACGTCTGGTAACACGGTGTACTACGTGCGGAGACGAATGCAGAATAACAATAGCAGCAAGCGCTAGATGCGGACACTGCGACGGCTAGACCAAACCACAACAGTGCACAACAGCCACACTCGTAAGCACGGTCGTCATCATAAACATGTCCCTGCAGATGCTGCTCGCCGACCGTGGCCCGTGTTTGTTACAACACGCAACTGTACGTCGGAGGTTTCAAGCGTGACCTGTAGGTTACAATATCTTCGGATGTAATTAACAATTTACAATGCAACAAATGGCACTGATTACGTATTTGTTTATATGTTCAGATGTGCTAACAAAACTAACGTGGTTCCATTTAAAAAAACGTAGGTTTGTGTTAAAAAAACATGCTTGCGTGCATTTTTGTATGATTTGTATTAAACAATTACACTAGCCCCTCTCCTCACGTTCGGTCTGTGGAATCGGTTCGTCAGAATTTGGTGTGGTTTACGAAATACATCCAGCGGTAACGTTAGGTGACTCACCCTGTATATGCCACCTCACAGTGACAAGGAATCTTGTACACACCACGTTTCCTCAGACCGAGATCATCCTTAACCGAACCTAACAGGTTCCTCAGTTTCGCAGATTGTCGGAAAACACACTTGATGTCATATCTTTCGAGGACTCTTCCGTTTCTTGCCGACATGGCACCAAAGTACGGCAAGAAGGCCAAGGTGGTGGGTATCTTCGTATCTTCATTCTGCTCCGTAGATTGTAGTCGCTTGGGCCTGAATGCATTACGTATTTGTCTCTCAGAATAACCGTTTTGACGGAAGACTGTCTTCAACTGTTGCATCTCACTCGGCAGGCTTTCAGAGTCAGACATCACACGCGCTCTATGAACTAGCGTACGTAATGCACTGCCGGATTGTGCTGGATGATGGCAGCTTGTGGCCTGCAAATATAGATCTGTATACGTTGGCTTGCGGTATACGCTGTGTCCCAAGGTTCCGTCTGCTTTCCTTCGTACCAAAACATCAAGAAAAGGTAGAGTGCCATCTTTTCCCACTTCCATAGTCAAGTTAATATTAGGATGGAGCAAATTTAGATGTTGGAGAAACGTAGGTAGAGTATCCAGTCCATGTGGCCACACCACAAACGTATCGTCAACATACGGCAGAAAACAAGATGGTTTGAGAGTGGCTGACTGTAGTGCTTTATCTTCAAAGTCCTCCATAAAATAATTGACCACCACAGGAGCAAGAGGGCTGCCCATGGCGACACCGTCCACTTGTTCAAAATATTGGCCTTGAAATAAGAAGTATGTTGAAGTAAGCACATGTTTAAATAGTGGCACTATATCCTCCTGAAACGTGTTACTAATGAGCTCTAAAGGGTCCTGCAAGGGCACCTTTGTAAGTAAAGACACAACATCGAAACTTACTAACAGATCCGATGATTGCAGTCTAAGAGTTTTCAAGCGACCTATGAAATCCTCAGAGTTGCGAATATGATAGTCGCACGTGCCTACGAGAGGTCCCAATAGTGGCGTCAGATGTTTGGCAACAAAATAAGTAGGTGCTCCAATGTTGCTCACGATAGGGCGCAGAGGCACCCCATTCTTATGGATCTTGGGTAGGCCATAGAGTCTAGGAGGAACTGCAGCTTGTTGAGGTAAACCCTTAGCAACTTGCGCTGGGATCGAGCTCTTCTTGATGAGTTCCAAAGTCTTCCTCTGGATCCTACCCGTCGGATCACTTTTTAATTTACTGTATGCAGGATCGTCGAGTAGTTTGTGCATCTTGCTGTTATATTCTGTGCGTGAGAGGAGAACAGTAGCGTTACCTTTGTCAGCAGGTAAGATGACGATGTCTTGGTCTCTTCTCAGATCTTGTAGTGCAGTTCTTTCAGCTGCGGTAATGTTAAAGCTGGTCTTCTTAGGTGGCGCACGAGTCAGGATGCGGCATGAATCACGCCTAATCTCTTCGGCAGCTTCCTTAGGAAGTTTCAAAACAGCCTCTTCTATTCCACTAATCACGTCTCGGATAGGAATGGTCCCAGGTGTAGGAGCAAAATTCAGACCTTTCTCTAGCAACGAAACTGCAGCGTCGTCAGGTGGCCTTTTCCGTGAGATTAAACACGGTGCGTCTTCTTGGCATGTTTTCTTGCGTTCGGGCTTCGAGTCGATCGTATTTTGACATTTGACGATCCTTGGTTTGCTGTTCAGTCCAATCAGCTAGCGCCCAAGCGGCGCTGTCTACCCAGTTCCAGGATACCGCTGAAAGGTTCGCTGAGATTTTCAGGTGGAGTGATAGTAATCGTCTGGACACCAAGCACAATTCCTGACGTGTATAGCGTACCCTTTTTCTCACAAGTGCTGCACTCGCCCGTCGTTTGATTCTAACGGCAGCATCAGAGTTTATGTGGTGTTTAAATTTAGGGAACGCAGGGATGGTTTGTTTGTGACGGCATCGGCATACACGCCTACGCCGACCGGAGAAGTCGGCAATTGCAGAACACTGTCTGAACACAGAACATCACATGATTTATGAAAAGACGGAAGTCTTATCCCCAGCATCCTCTTTCTGGGATTGCGTCATTAAGGAGGCAATACATATACGTACAGCTGATAACCTTATCAACAGGGATGCGGGATTTCAATTGAGTACAGCCTGGAACCCTGCACTGGCTGCTGTTAAATCACGACTAGAAAACAAAGAGCTTTCGGTAATAGACCCGTCATAACTCTGGCAGCATGTTAGTAAAAACAGCGGCCATACATGGGTTCATTCCATACAAATACTTTCAGAAACGACTTCCTGACACTTAAATATATACTCGATGCAACAAATTTCTCTTCTTTAGAAACGCTTTCCTTGCCATTGCCAATCTACATTTTATATCCTCTCTACTTCTACCATTATCAGTTATTTTGCTCCCCAAATAGCAAAACTCCTTTACTACTTTAAGTGTCTCATTTCCTAATCTAATTCCCTCAGCATCACCCGAATTAATTCGACTATATTCCATTATCCTCGTTTTGCTTCTGTTGATGTTCATCGTATATCCTCCTTTTAAGACACTGTCCAATTCCGTTCAACTGCTCTTCCAAGTCCTTTGCTGTCTCTGACTGAATTACAATGTCATAGGCAAACCTCAAAGTTTTTATTTCTTCTCTGTGGAATTTAATACCTACTCCGATTTTTTTTTTCCTTTACTGCTTGCTCAATATAGAGTTTGAATAACATCAGAGAGAGGCTAAAACCCTGTCTCACTCTCCTCCCAACCACTGCTTCCCTTTCATGCCCCTCGACTCTTATAACTGCCACCTGGTTTCTGTACAAATTGTATAAAGGCTTTCGCTCCCTGTGTTTTACCCCTGCCACCTTTAGAATTTGAAAGAGAATATTCCAGTAAACATTGTCGAAAGCTTTCTCTAAGTCTACAAACGCTGGAAACGTAGCTTTCCCTTACCTTAATCTATTTTCAGCCGGAGAGCCAGTATTGCCTCACGTGTTCCAACATTTCTAAGGAATCCAAACTGATCTTCCCCGAGGTCGGCTTCTACCAGTTTTCTATTCGTCTGTAATGAATTCTTGTTAGTCTATTGCAGCCGTGGCTTATTGAACTGGTAGTTCGGTTATTTTCACATCTGTCAACATCTGTTTTCTTTGGGATTGGAATTATTGTATTCTTCTTGAAGTCTGAGGGTATTTCACCTGTATCATACATCCTGCTCACTAGATAGTAGAATTTTGTTAGGCCTGGCTCTCCCACGGTTGTCACTAGTTCTAATGGAATGTTGTCTATTCCCGGGCCTTGTTTCGACTCTGTTTAACTCTGCACGCAGTATCATATCTCCCATTTCATCTTCATCTAAATCCTCTTCCATTTCCATAATATTGTCCTCAAGTACATAGCCCTTGTATAGACCCTCCATATACTCCTTCCACCTTTCTGCTTTCCCTTCTTTGCTTAGAACTGGGTTTCCATCTGAGCTTCCGATACTCATACATGTGGCTCTCTTTTCCCCAAAGGTCTCTTTAATTTTCCTGTAGGCAGTATCTATCTTACCCCTAGTGTAATAAGCCTCTACATCCTTACATTTGTCCTATAGCCATCCCTGCTTAGCCATTTTGCACTTCCTGTCAGTCTCTTTATGAGACGTTTGTATTTCTTTTTGCCTGCTTCATTTACTGAATTTTTATATTTTCTCCTTTCATCAATTAAATCCAGTTCCCTTATGATCTCTTCGAAACTCTGTACAACCTCTGGTTTAGTCAGTTTATCCAGGTCCCATCTCCTTAAATTCCCACCTTTTTCTAGTTTCTTCAGTTACAATCTACAGTTCATAACCAATAGATTGTGGTTAGAGTCCACATTTGCCCCTGGAAATGTCTTACAATTTCAAACCTGGTTCCTAAATCTCTGTCTTACCATTATATAACCTATCTGATAGCTTGTAGTATCTCCAGGATTCTTCCATGTACGCAACCTTCTTTTATGATTCTTGAACCAAGTGTTAGTTATGATTAATTTATGCTGTGTGAAAAATTCTACCAGATGGCTTCCTCTTTCATTTCTTACCCCCAATCCATATTCACCTACTATGTTTCCTTCTCTCCCTTTTCCTACTCTCAATTACGTCACCCATAACTATTAAATTTTCGTCTCCCTTTACTACCTGAATAATTTCTTTTATCTCCTCATACATTTCATCAATTTCTTCATCATCTGTAGAGCTAGTTGGCATATAAACTTGTACTATTGTAGTGGGCATGGGCTTCGTGTCTTTCTTGGCCACAACAATGCGTTCACTGTACTGTTTATAATAGCTTACCCGCGCCCATATTATTTATTATTAAACCTACTCCTGCATTACCCCTATTTGATTTTGTATTTATAACCCTGTATTCACCTGACCAAAAGTCTTGTTCCTAAATAAGGTAACTTCTAATTATTCACAAGTACCAGGTAATTTAAGTCTAACCTGAAAGTTTCTCTGGCCTGTTACCTAGACTTTAGTATTTACAATACTCATTCTACGTTGCAAAATTCCTATTCCCAAGAAAAACCTACGGCTATTTTGGCCTATACCTAAGTCGTCTCGGTACTCATGGTTTTCCATGGTTAAGGCAGGAGCACTTCCGGCACTGGCTTACGTAATCCTCTTTTTGGTGGTACGCCCGAAAATTACATTATGCGACATGGGACTATGTGATCTGGTAAGTATCCACCAAATATAACTAAGTGAAAAACAGGGATGCAAACGTATACGATAGAGGGATATAAAGATAACACAATATACGAATGCCACCAGTGAAAACCGAAAGTCTTCGCTGTTACTCAAAGATGTTGTAGTCCCAGTTGAATCACCAATGAAGTCTTCTGTCATCAGAATGAAGTGTAACTTCTTCTACGTTCCCAAACTGTGCCACCGCTGCCACCACTTTGTCATGGGCGCAACGTGCAAAGACCGCGACTAGCTGGTGGGAGCCATCTTGGTGTGTGTGGTGGGAGCCATTTTGGTGTGTGTCACGATAGGCTCGTCTCATACCTGGGACGTCCTAGGTTCTTTTGATGTCTTTGGAGACACCTGTGACGTTGTGGGAAGTTGCAGACCAACAAGCACTGAACAAAAACAGTTCTTTGTTAATATATCAAGCCTTAACAGTCACTTGGGTGCACCCTCGACTCTGGCATGCTCTGGCACCAGCTTGTGGTATTTCCTTTTGTAGCAGGAGGCGAGGAAAGCAAACCAAACGATCTGTTGGATAGAGGCGTAGTTCGAGAGATGCCGAACTGAATTTGGCGTAGCTGGCTCTGAGTAGCAAATGGTAGCCACGCACTGGTCTTGGCACTTGAGCATGGGGTAGCCCGCGGCGTTCACAAACTTTCGGCAGGTTGCGGTGCTGCACAGAGTCTAACCCTGGACTAATGGTTGGAGAGCACAGATGAGCGCACGCGGATTCTGGCGGCATGGAGCTGGGTGGCAGCCGATCGTGCCCTGCTCATGACACAGCAGCGGGATCTCGGTGGCGATATCTCGTGGAGGCAGCAGAGTGCACAGCTGCCAAGTGGTTCAGAGCCTGGCAGTGGTGTTGGCGGCTGTGACGTATTTATGCTGTGGCATTAAGGCTTCGACCACCAAAGGCTGGATGCATCAGCATTGCTCAGTTCGTCGACCTCCAAGACGGCCTGTACCCAGGGATTCAAATGCTCCGGCCCTCCACTGACTCGACAGAAGTGGCTGCGTTTCTGTGTGATACAGAAATGTCTGGAACAGGGTCGGTGATTGAGGTCTACCTGTTCTCATGTGGCAATGAGTCGAACTGTAGAAGCTTCTTAAAGGTTGATCAGTTTCCACGCCGTTGACATGAGGAAGTCTGATGGCACAAGAGCGGCTCATTGTTGCTGAAGTTGCTCAAAACGCACGGCGTTGTCCAGCGGCTGTTGGTGTTCGGGTCCCACGCACTGAGCATTACTGTGGTCTATCCCATTAGAATATTACCAAACGGATGAAACACTGCATGATGCGTGGTCTTAGTTGGAGCTTCCTGGGACATACATATTTGAATTTCAGTACTTGATACAAATATTACCGAATCTAAAAATTTAATTTGCTGCGGTAATCTACGTATGAAGAGGTAGGGTGTTAAGGAAAACTATTTAAAACAATAAGTCAAGCATTAAAGGTAGAAACTGGATATAAGTCTGGAGGCAGTGAACTCACGGCGCCCAAGTTACCAAGATTACATTCAGACAGTATTTGAGAATGAGAGCTCTTAGTGAACTCCAACGAACTTAACTCTTCGAGCCTCAGTGGTTCTTTTTTTTTTAAGCACTTAGCATGGACCACCAGTGCCATGAATCAAGGTTCAAAAATGGCTCTGAGCAGTATGGGACTTAACTGCTGCGGTCATCACTCCCCTAGAACTACTTAAACCTAACTAATCTACGGACATCACACACACCATACCCGAGGCACGATTCGAACCTGCGACCGTAGCGGTCGCGCAGTTCCAGACTGTAGCGTCTAGAACCACTAGGACACTCCGGCCGGCAAGAATCTAGGATTTTGTAGCATCGGTGGTCTGTGCTAAAGGCATGGATACTTCAAAACAAAATGAATAAAACTCAGATTTAAGAGAGAAACCTCAGGGGCTCAAAGTGTTAACACAAAATTTAAAAACTTTTTCTCGGTTACATTCCATGCAAAATAACTTTGTGTTGTCACTGTGCCAGGGCATATAACATTAAAATAGAAAAAAACGTAATATCGACATAAAGGTGAATTGAATACCACAGGTTGAAGATGATATGTTCTGTCACTCCTCCGACTTCTGAATTGAATTACTCACCAGGGGACCACCTACAGCTTAACTGAACTCGCAACTATGGTGCAGTTCAGCATTTTTTGCAATGAATATTTGTAGAGGTGAAAGAAATGGTAAGTCACGACTAAATATCTTAGGGACAACTGGGGGTACAATCCGAGACCTTTAGATGTGTAGTCTGGCACTCAGCTATCGAGTGACGTTAAAATACGTTACAAAAACCACTAAAGCAAAAATACACAAGATGTGGTGAATTCCTTTAAGGGGACTACGTACGTCCTATACCTACAGTATTAAATTTTCAATATTGATGTCCCATTATTTCATAACTTTTGAGAGATAGAGATCTGAAATTTTCAGGAAGTATGGTTTCGCTCCTTTTCTGATTACTGAATCAGGATCAGAAGATACAGGCAAATAAATAGTTAGTTATGATTTTTCAAAAATTATGTTCAATTTCTTTTTTAAAAAAGTCCCCCGTTCTTTCTCTACGTAAAAACCGTTACAAGTAGAGATGTTTTGGTGGTTCAGCAGATGCAGTATACTAAGAGGTAACATAGTATAAAATAAGACCTATGTATCTGTAATAGTTCCTGAGATAATGGGTCAAATATTTAAAGTAATGTCATTTCCGGGAAATCAAGTTTAAACATTTTAATTATTAATTCACATATAGAGCCATGCCAGCTCCTAGAAACAGCCAGGCCCATAATCAGCATTATCTGGATCATGTACTTGATCATCCTGCAACCTAGAAGCTTCCGTATTTTCTGCCTCTTGCTTCTTTCGTCATTTCCTCTTCTGCACGCCGCGCTTTCATGATTCTGAGTCGATCCATTTGCTGGAAGGCTTGCAGTGTGTTGGCTCCTGTAGTGATAACAAGTTCCTGTAGTACACTAATTCTTCCCTTATTGCCATCATTAAACATTGCCACAGCATCAAAATACCCAAGCATACAGTTTTCATGCCTTTGGGTTTTGCGTTCGACCGTGGAAACATTTGGAAAGAAGATCAGGACGACCTAACTATCTGTATATTGGTTTAATTACCTCGATCACTGCAGATGGTATTCTGTTTTTGTGCCTAAATTGTTCCTCTTTATCCACTGCAAGAGCTTTGCGGTACTTGCACCGTGAATCAGCACCAGGTGGGCAAAGACCATGTATAGGTAGCCCACACTACTCTTTTCAATCCTTGTAGATCATGTGTGTTGTTCCTTATGGCCATTCCATAATATTGCTGGAGTTCATTAATGATTTTGTCTGCAAGTCTTCCTTGACCATTTAGAGTCTTTCCATCTGGTAAATTCTCTTTTCCTTTCGTCTGCTTCAGTTTTCGAAGGCGTGTTCCCGGTCCGTTTTTGAACGTGGCCCACACATTAAATCTTTAAAATATGCTTTTCACCATAAGGTTGACTTTCCACGACTGGTCTGAAGGCCTTCGAATCACCATCCCCCAAGTACTCAGTGTAGCACACGCCTCTTTCTTGCTGTGTGGTCTGAACATAGAAACAACTGCAGCAGACTCCATATCCCCGTTAGCTCCCTCATAATTCTTGCCACAATTTGTTTTATGACTTTCACTTGTTTCATTGTCAACTGATTTACAATGATGGAAGTATTTAGTTAGCACTTCGATGTCTAAAATTTTACTTCTGTCTACACTAGTGACAGCTGCAACGGCATTTTTATATGTGTGGCCTCTCTTCTGCCATGTACCATCAACTGCCACAGATAAGTCGTCTTATTTAATTCTACTGATTCTTTAGCAGCGGCTTTCATAGAAGCAACAGAAACAGTTTTGACACATTCACCTATTACTTCAGTGTAATTACTTGATCTGGTTGATGCATCTGACAAGTTCAGCGTCACACGTAATACTTGAGCTGCACCTCATTCCACACAAGAATCGGGTCTAGTGAAGCATGGGATACAACCCGTCGGCTTTGACCAATGACGTCAGAATTGGCCAGAGAACATTTATTACACAGTTGAAGGTGCTGACAAGATTGTTCAGAAACAAAGGAATACGAGAGACGAAAAATGTAGTTGACATATATCAAGGCAGGTAGTATTTTCACGTTAAGGATATCGCGTATTTGTATCGTATTATTTCTGTGGAAAATGAAGGGAAAAAATGGATGGGAATATGGGTAGTATAGAATACCTCACGTCACATATATGTGGGTTGTATCTCAAACCTCATTTGAACTGTATTGGTTAACTGCAGTACGGGATACAAATATAGCATTCGTCGATTTCTTCGTTTTCATTAGCATTAATATCCTGTTGTTCAGTTGAACTATATAGGTCAACTGAAGCACAGGAGACAAACTTTACATGTGTTGTACTACCGATGGCAGAAGGAGCTACGTACGTAATATATGTATGCTATACTTCATATATATATATATATATATATATATATATATATATATATATATATATATATATATATATATATATATATACTGCTAACTAAAACGTGGAAATTGACGTACGTTACATTTGCAACCTGTAACTCAGTTGAACTACGCGAAGAGGCAGTAAGATGACACTTATTCAATTTGTACGGGATGCAAATTTTAGTTGTGTCGGGTGTCTCGCCTTTAATATTGCTAGTACAGATTCGAAAAAATCGTACTGATTCTAGTTATGGGAAACGAAAGAAGAACGACAGCTGTGAAATTTCTATTACGTACTGGAGTACACGAAAACATACGTAATGGTGTACTAAAACAATGAAATACGTCAAAATAGTCAAATGCAGTTAAAGGAGAAAATGGAAAACTGAACTTACCACACAGGAACTTCTTAAAGGAACCGAAGCTCGCCTAGAAAGACATCAACAAAAATCACATACCCACATACACAACAAATAAAACATTACACACACAGACACACATACACGCACAGACACACACATTCACCCCCCAACCCCTCATCCTAATGTGAAATTAGCTAACATATTTCGGACGGTACATTTGCCCAACACGTTTAACAAAACATTTAAACGGGTGATATGTTTGGGGGATACTATGCCTCCATGAATATTCGTCTAAGTGACTTTGAAGTGTGGAAATCCAGCGTTTCCCCTTTCCTACAAGAGATTTCACAGTTGACCAGTAAACCTCTATGCTATTTATGCAAGCCCCTGTGGATAATGATCTGAACTCAATATTGTGATTAACTACGAGATGCTGAAACCCCTTTCCCTGAAATCCCCATATGAATAAAAACCATCTGAAATTACAATGGAACCCTCTGCAACGTGATCTTCAATTAAGCTGACCATAACTTCCTTCCTTCGATTGGGTAGTACCTTAAACACTACATCGTCACACTCTTGACCTGAATCTACAGCCCCTCAAACCCATAATCCCACCCGAGGCTCCCCCCTGCTGTACTTACTTTTGCCAAAATGCGACTCGTCAATTTCGACCATAACCCCCCCCCCCCCCCCCCCCAAAACCCCCAACGGCCCACTATATTTCATGTATTCGGCACAAGCCTCGCCACAAAAAGTGTACCAATACACAACTGTAAATTTACCCACACGGCATGCGTGGACACACAGCCAAACAGGATATCTCAAAAACCAACAGTACGTGATTTTCATAATGTGTCTCAAAGCGAGCTTAGATTTTTCGAACCACGTCCCTCGTCTAATGGATCACCACAGCCGATCTTTGCTCAAGCGCCATACGAATAAGTCGTGAGTACGGCGACAAGACACACTTGTGAGGCGCATATGTTTGCCGCACTCACGACATCGAACATACACGGCAACGAGACCACACTTTTGTAAAAAAACGAATCGTGGCCAATTTGTCTACGCCCATAGCCTCTCTCAAATCATCCAGGTTCATCGGAACAGATAAATCCATACCTACAAACGAAAATTAGATACTAAAAACTGTCCTAAAATAAGAAACTAATTGACAAATTACCTCAATGTCTGTAAGAATGAAATTAAGTGCCGAATGAATTGGAAACAAACAATTCTTAAAAAAAAAGCACACGAAGAATATTTTGAGCAATATGTAGCGATCTCTTTTAAAATAACATTCAATTATTTTAATGTACAATGATAGCGCGTATCCGGAACACAGAACTGTTTTATTATCTATGGCTGAAAGTGAAGACATTATAGTCTATGAGTAATGTATGACGTCATTGGTCAAAGCCGACGGGTTGTATCCCCTACTTCACTAGATACCAAGAATCTAAAATTGCTCTCAAACATATCATTCTTGCACTTTTGAGAAGTTGAAAATGACGTAGAGAGCCTGCAAACTTTGCACTGAACAACAAGTTTGTTAGCTAGTCCAGTACTTGCAGATGTGTCCTCAAAGATGCTAATTTGCCCACCACAAACCTTACATGATATAGCATCTTGTAAAACTTGTCCTAACACACTCAAAGCTAATAAAATATAACCTAAACTATTCACATGATCTCCTTTGTCAATAAATAAATCCTCATTGTTTCCAAGTTTTCTCCTCGAACCACTAGTAGGCGTGTCCTTTTCGTGTGTCTGTGAAACATCTATTTCAGGATCAGCACTAGATTGAGATCCAGTCGCATGCTGATTTCCATGGAAACGTCGCTTAACGAACTCTTTCTTTTCGTCATGCTGAAAAGAAGTATTAGAACGTTTTGTAGTACACCAAACCACTATGTTTACAGCTCAACACCTATAAAACACTACACCCACAAAGTAAATCCACAAGATGCATCTACAATACTGTCCTTTCTGTTTACACAGTGCATCCAATCTCTTAACCTTAATTCAAGGAATAAATAGCTGAGAACCACAGCCTTGTAGATTGAATAGTTCCAGAGACAACAAGTCAATGCAGAAAGACCGGATTTTTTTACTCTTGGACTATTAACTTTGAAATGATAAAAAGTACGCTTCCAATTGGAATTAATCGACAAATGACGCATCAAATTATTCAGGAGAGATCAAATATTCTTACGAGATAATAATAAGAAAATGTCACTTTTTGACGAATTTCACCCTCCCAAAAATTAATTTTTTTCTGCATTTCCGATTTCAACCGAATTTTAGAATTATGTCTATCATGTAAAGCTGTAGCGACAATCTTTGAAATCCAAAACTTCTTTGTCGTTTGAGTTTTCAATTTTTAATATTATTTTAATGGTATTTTTGAAAACCAATTTTGGTACTCAGACCTCCATGTTCACCTTTTATATTTTTAATGTACCTTTACATTGTTCAATAGTCCTATCCATTAATTTTATGATAAATTTTATTAATCTACTTTGTTTTTTTTTTTTTCAAGCTTCAATCTCAAATTTTGTTTATTTTTCGGTATATAAAAATGATAATAAAACAGACAATTTACATTTTCGATAACACTAATGCATGGAAGTATGCAAATACCTCAAGACCACTTCCTGCAAAATTTTTATTGAGATTAGCTATTTTTAGGATAAAAAAATTGGCATTGAACCTAGAAAAACAGAGTTACGGGAAACTCGATTTAAAAATTTTATTAAAAATTAACTCCAGTACTAGATAAATACCCGTTTTAATTCACTGTCATCACACGTTTTCTCTGGCTGCTCCTGTAAGGCTTCTTCTTGTATCATCAAGATCAGGGTATCCTGTTTCTTAAATTTTTCCTTCTTCCGGCAGCATGTTGTGGACTGCTTGATCTCCCGTTTTTTCTCTCCACATAAGCAGGGTGATAAAGGAGCGCAGAGACTTCCACTTTCTTCAGTCTTCAAAGATCCCATACTAAACTGAGAAACAGCTCCTACAGCAATTTATCTTTTTTCTTTGGGACACTTGGACCAATGGCGCCGTGGAAACTTTCATTTACATTTGTTGTCTTGAACACTCTAGCAAGTGTCAGTGTGCCTCGGCCCTCCGCTCAGTCCATGTTTAAAATATTTTTTAGATGTTTTTGTAATTGGAATACACCAAATCGTTTTGTGATATTAGAATAAGCACTTGAAAGATGTGAAAGAGTTTTTTTTTTTAAAAAAAGGTTTAAAATTTTTGGGTAGGGTTCCTTTAAGCAATTTACAGTGGTTGTGAATCCATACATACGAGGATCATTTCAAAAATCCTGCACATTGCGTTGGCGTCATCAGGTTGAAATTCATGTCGGTCGTCAGCGAGCTTTTAGGTGTGTCGTTCATATGTTTGCGTGTCGTGAGTAACTCATTTTTAAAACGGAAGCTGAAACCTAGTCACGTCAGATTACACGTAGTCACAGTGACACCAGCATTCCTACATCACAATCGAATCCCTAAGTGGAAGGAACCCAACGGAAATTTACAAGGCTTTGAGAGAGGTGTGACGCAATAGTGTAGTGGATTGCCTCTGCTCGTTTCTATGGAGGTCGGGTAAACACAGAGGACAACCCAAGAAGCGGAAGGTCAGCAACTACAACAACCTACACTTCTCTGGTTACTGTTAATGACATTTCAAGAGACGTTCGGCAAAGACAATGCAGGGACATTGCGTATGAGATCATACTGTCTGTCACTTCACTGTAGAGAACCGTAACCGAAAAGTAAAAGATGAAAAAAGTTATTGTCAGATGGTTTCCGCATGATCTGTGAGAAGAGCAGAAAGCGGGTCGCAAGAGAATCGCAGAAGAATTGCTTCAACGGTACAGAACAGAAGGAGAAAAGTTTCTGAAAAGGAATACCTAGGTACGAGATTTTGAGCCAGAACTGATGTCTCAGTCATCACAGAGGAAAAGTTGCGAGTCTCCACGCAGGAAAACATTCCGACGCCAACAATCAAAAATGAAAATGATGATCTTTGCGTATGACATGAGTGGAGTAACAGCTGCAAATAGTGTGTCCTAAGGTTAGTCTATAACGGGCGCGTACTAGAAGCTGTTTCTGCAAAATGTTACGCTCCTTAAAATTCTTGAAAGAAGGCCTGACTTATTTGCAATTGTTGTTGTCATTTCGTACGATAATGCAAGAGCGCTTACTGCCAAACTAGTGAGAGAAACGCTCGAGAAATATGGATGGGAAATACTTCCCTACCCACCATACAGTCCTGCCTAATATGAACCCACCAAACTTTGATGCGTTTCGCTAATTGAAGGGACAACTCCGTGGAAAATGTTTTGATACAATTGAAGAAGCTTCCAGTGAGATAACGCCAATAACCAGACAGCTCAACAACGAAAGTGCCCTCGCAGGAATGCAGAAGTTGCTAAAACGTTGGGAAGCTTTCATAAGCACGAATGGAGATTGTATTGAAGGTATTTTGTAAACTAAATTGTTTTCTTCAGTTCTACAGTACAGTGTGCAGAACACCTGAAGAGACCCTCGTAAAAAAGTCTAGAGGAGGCTTGTACGGCGTAGAATTACGTGGATATTTGTATCGAACCGGCATTCGGACTGAAGGCCACAGTAACACATGAAGTCTACATCTACATCTACATAAATATCCCGCAATCCACCATACGGTGCGTGGGGAGGGTACCTCATACCACAACTAGCATCTTCTCTCCGTGTTCCACTCCCAAATAGAACGAGGGAAAAATGACAGCCTATGAGCCTCTGTACGAGCCCTAATCTCTCTTATCTTATCTTTGTGGTCTTTCCGCGAAATGTAAGTTGGAGGCAATAAAATTGTACTGCAGTCAGCCTCCAATCCTGGTTGTCTAAATTTCCTCAGTAGCGATTCACGAAAAGAATGCCTCCTTTCCTCTAGAGACTGAAGCATTTCCATAACACTCGCGTGATGATCAAACCTACCAGTAACAAATCTAGCAGCCCGCCTCTGAATTGCTTCTACACTCCTGGAAATTGAAATAAGAACACCGTGAATTCATTGTCCCAAGAAGGGGAAACTTTATTGACACATTCCTGGGGTCGGATACATCACATGATCACGCTGACAGAACCACAGGCACATAGACACAGGCAACGGAGCATGCACACTGTCGGCACTAGTACAGTGTATATCCACCTTTCGCAGCAATGCAGGCTGCTATTCTCCTATGGAGACGATCGTAGAGATGCTGGATGTAGTCCTGTGGAACGGCTTGCCATGCCATTTCCACCTGGTGCCTCAGTTGGACCAACGTTCGTGCTGGACGTGCAGACCGCGTGAGTCGACGCTTCATCCAGTCCCAAACATGCTCAATGGGGGACAGATCTGGAGATCTTGCTGGCCAGGGTAGTTGACTTACACCTTCTAGAGCACGTTGGGTGGCACGGGATACATGCGGACGTGCATTGTCCTGTTGGAACAGCAAGTTCCCTTGCCGGTCTAGGAATGGTAGAACGATGGGTTCGATGACGGTTTGGATGTACCGTGCACTATTCAGTGTCCCCTCGACGATCACCAGAGGTGTACGGCCAGTGTAGGAGATCGCTCCCCTCACCATGATGCCGGGTGTTGGCCCTGTGTGCCACGGTCATATGCAGTCCTGATTGTGGCGCTCACCTGCACGGTGCCAAACACGCATACGACCATCATGGGCACCAAGGCAGAAGCGACTCTCATCGCTGAAGACGACACGTCTCCATTCGTCCCTCGATTCACGCCTGTCGCGACACCACTGGAGGCGGGCTGCACGATGTTGGGGCGTGAACGGAAGACGGCCTAACGGTGTGCGGGACCGTAGCCCAGCTTCATGGAGACGGTTGCGAATGGTCCTCGCCGATACCCCAAGAGCAACAGTGTCCCTAATTTGCTGGGAAGTGGCGGTGCGGTCCCCTACGGCACTGCGTAGGATCCTACGGTCTTGGCGTGCATCCGTGTGTCGCTGCGGTCCGGTCCCAGGTCGACGGGCACGTGCACCTTCCGCCGACCACTGGCGACAACATCGATGTACTGTGGAGACCTCACGCCCCACGTGTTGAGCAATTCGGCGGTACGTCCACCCGGCCTCCCGCATGCCCACTATACGCCCTCGCTCAAAGTCCGTGAACTGCACATACGGTTCACATCCACGCTGTCGCGGCATGCTACCAGTGTTAAAGACTGCGATGGAGCTCCGTATGCCACGGCAAACTGGCCGACACTGACGGCGGCGGTGCACAAATGCTGCGCAGCTAGCGCCATTCGACGGCCAACACCGCGGTTCCTGGTGTGTCCGCTGTGCCGTGCGTGTGATCATTGCTTGTACAGCCCTCTCGCAGTGTCAGGAGCAAGTATGATGGGTCTGACACACCGGTGTCAATGTGTTCTTTTTTCCATTTCCAGGAGTGTATATCCTCCCTCAATCCGACCTGATAGGGATACCAAACGTTCGAGCAGTGCTCAAGAATAGGTCGTATTAGTGTTTCATAAAAGGTCTCCTTTACAGATGAACCACATCTTCTCAAAATTCTACCAATGAACCGAAGACGACCATCCACCTTCCCCACAACTGCCATTACATGCTTGTCCCACTTCATATCGCTCTGCAATGTTACGCCCAAATACTTAATCGACGTGACTGTGTCAAGCGCTACACTACTAATGGAGTATTCAAACATTACAGGATTCTTTTTCCTACTCATCTACATTAATTTACATTTATCTATATTTAGAGTTAGCTGCCATTCTTTACACCAATCACAAATCTTGTCCAAGTTATCTTGTATCCTCCTACAGTCACTCATCGACGACACCTTCCCGTACACCACAGCATCATCATCAATCAGCCCCACATTGCTATCTACCCTATCCAAAAGATCATTTATGTAGATAGAGAACAACAGCGGACCTACCACACTTCCCTGGGGCACTCCAGATGATACCCTCACCTCCGCTGAACACTCACCATCGAGAACAACGTACTGGGTTCTATTACTTAACAAGTCTTCGAGCCACTCACATATTTGGGAACCAATCCCATATGCTCGCACCTTAGTTAGGTGTCTGCAGTGGAGCACCGAGTCAAACGCTATCCGGAAGTCAAGGAATATCCATCCGTCTCACACCCTTCATCCATGGTTCGCAAGATATCATGTGAAAAAAGGGCGAGTTGCGTTTCGCAGGAGCGATGCTTTCTAAAGCCGTGCTGATGCATGTGCAGCAACTTCTCTGTCTCAAGGAAATTCATTATATTCGAACTGAGAATATGTTCGAGAATCCTGCAACAAACCGATGTTAAGGATATTGGTCTGGAATTTTGAGGATCCGTCCTACCCTTCTCATATACAGGCGTCACCTGCGCTTTTTTCCAGTCGCTCGGGACTTTACGTTGGGCAAGAGATTCGCGATAACTGCAAGCTAAGTAAGGAGCCAATGCAGTACGAGGTGCATTCAAGTTCTAAGGCCTCCGATTTTTTTTCTCCGGAATGGAAAGAGATAGAAACATGCGCATTGTCAATACGTCCCAGAGAGGGCAGCATTGTACGGCAGATGGAATTTTACCGCCAGCGGCGAGAATGAGAACTGTTTTAAATACTTAAAATGGCGATGTTTTCCTTACTCGAAAAACGTCCAATCATTCATCTTCTGAATTTGCGTGGTGTGAAACCAATTGAAATTCATCGACAGTTGAAGGAGACATGTGGTGATGGAGTTATGGATGTGTCGAAAGTGCGTTCGTGGGTGCGACAGTTTAATGAAGGCAGAACATCGTGTGACAACAAACCGAAACACTCTCGGGCTCGCAAAAGCCGGTCTGACGACATGATCGAGAAAGTGGAGAGAATTGTTTTGGGGGATCGCCGAATGACTGTTGAACAGATCACCTCCAGAGTTGGCATTTCTGTGAGTTCTGTGCACACAATCCTGCATGGCGACCCGAAAATGTGAAGCGTGTCATCCAGGTGGGCGCCACGAATGCTGCCGGACGACCACATGGCTGTCTGTGTGGTATGTTGCCAAGCAATGTTGACACGCAACGACAGCATGAATGGGACTTTCTTTCGTCGGTTGTGACAATGGATGAGACGTGGATGCCATTTTTCAATCCAGAACCAAAGCGACAGTCAGCTAAATGGAAGCACACACATTCACCGCCACCAAACAAATTTCGGGTAACCACAAGTGCTGAAAAAATGACGGTGTCCATGTTCTGGGACAGCGAGGGCGTAATCCTTACCCATTGCGTTCCAAAGGGCACTACGGTAACAGGTACATCCTACGAAAATGTTTTGAAGAACAAATTCCTTCCTGCACTGCAACAAAAATGTCTGGGAAGGGCTGCGCGTGTGCTGTTTCACCAAGACAACGCACCCGCACATCGAGTTAACGTTACGCAACAGTTTCTTCGTGATAACAACTTTGAAGTGATTCCTCTTGCTCCCTACTCACCTGACCTGGCTCCTAGTGACTTTTGGCTTTTTCCAACAATGAAAGAGACTCTCCGTGGCCGCACATTCACCAGCCGTGCTGCTATTGCCTCAGCGATTTTCCAGTGGTCGAAACAGACTCCTAAAGAAGCCTTCGCCGTTGCCATGGAATCATGGCGTCAGCGTTGTGAGAAATGTGTACGTCTGCAGGGCGATTACGTCGAGAAGTAACGCCAGTTTCATCGATTTCGGGTGAGTAGTTAATTAGAAAAAAATCGGAGGCCTTAGAACTTGAATGCACCTCGTAGAGTACTCTCTGTAAAACCGAATTGGAATCCCATCAGGACCTGGCGATTTATTTATTTTCAACCCATTCAGCTGTTTCACAACCCCAGGGATGTCTATCACTATGTCCTCCATACGGGAATCCGTACGAGACTCAAACGGCGGTATTTTTGTACGATCCTCCTGCGTGAAAGATTTCTCAAAAGCTAAATTCAAAATTTCAGCTTTCGTTTTGCTGTCTTCCGTTGCCAGGCCAGACTGATCAGTGAGTGTCTGGATGGAAGCCTTCGACGTCTCTTGCTGTTTAATCCCAGTGCTGGCACTATGACAATGGGTTGTGCTGTGAGAGTGTAACAGGTGGACGGTGCGCAGGTGGCGTACCTGATGCGCAGCCAGCGGCGTGTGGCGCGCCTGGTTCAGCAGACGCGCGAAGCGTGCGCGCGCCTGGGGGACGGACGCGCCGCGGCGGCCGAGCTGCGCCTGCGCCAACTGACGCTGGGCTGCGTCGCGTGCTGCAGCGGCGTCGGCTGCGTGTGGGCGGCGGGCCCGCTGCTCGCCGACGGCGACGCCCTGCCCTACCGCCTCTGGTCGCCCCTGGACGTCACCGCCGCGCCCGGTTACCACATCACCTACCTCCTCTCGGTCAGTATCTGCCGCACTGCACACGCGCATTCCTACTTGTCGCGTGTAGGGACTCCGTAGTACCAATTCATTCTTGAGAAAAAAACATCTCATCTGACAAAGCACTTAAAATCCTTAGTATAGCTACATCAATGTACCACCAACTGCGACATGGTCGCGTATACAGTGATCCAATACTGTCAAAAGTTTTTTATTATAGTCTTTGATCACAATATCACAGAAAGACCTGAGTCCAAACAAGGCCCCCGGAGTAGACAACATTCCATTGGAAGTACTGACGGCATTGGGAGAGCCAGTCCTGACAAAACTCTACCATCTGGTGAGCAAGATGTATGAAACAGGCGAAATACCCTCAGGCTTCAAGAAGAGTATAATAATTCCAATCCCAAAGAAAGCAGGTGTTGACGGATGTGAAAATTACCGAACCATCAGTTTAATAAGCCACACCTGCAAAATACTAACGCGAATTCTTTACAGAAGAATGGAAAAACTAGTACCAGCCGGCCACGGGGAAGATCAGTTTGGATTCCGTAGAAATGTTGGAACACATGAGGCAATACTGACCCTACGACTCATCGTAGAAGCTAGATTAAAGAAGGGCAAATCTACGTTTCTAGCATGTGTAGACTTAGAGAAAGCTTTTGACAATGTTGACTGGAATACTCTCTTTCAAATTCCGAAGGTGCCAGGGGTAAAATACAGGGAGCGAAAGGCTATTTACAATGTGTACAGAAACCAGATGGCAGTTATAAGAGTCGAGGGGCATGAAAATGAAGCAGTGGTTGGGAAGGGAGTGAGACAGGGTTGTAGCCTATCCCCGATGTTATTCAATCTGTATATTGAGCAAGCAGTAAAGGAAACAAAAGAAAATATCGGAGTAGGTATTAAAATCCATGGAGAAGAAATAAAAACTTTGAGGTTCGCCGGCGACATTGTAATTCTGTCAGAGACAGCAAAGGACTTGGAAGAGCAGTTGAACGGAATGGATAGTGTCTTGAAAGGAGGATATAAAATGAACATCAACAAAAGCAAAACGAGGATAATGGAATGTTGTCGAATTAAGTCGGGTGATGCTGAGGGAATTAGATTAGGAAATGAGACACTTAAAGTAGTAAAGGAGTTTTTCTATTTGGGGAGCAAAGTAAGTGATGATGGTCGTAGTAGAGAGGATATCAAATGTAGACTGGCAATGGCAAGGAAAGCATTTCTGAAGAAGAGAAATTTGTTAACATCGAGTATAGATTTAAGTCTCAGGAAGTCATTTCTGAAAGTATTTGTGCGGAGTGTAGCCATGTATGGAAGTGAAACATGGACGATAAATAGTTTGGATAAGAAGAGACTAGTAGCTTTTGAAATGTGGTGCTACAGAAGAATGCTGAAGATTAGATGGGTAGATCACATAACTAATGAGGAGGTATTGAATAGGATTGGGGAGAAGAGAAGTTTGTGGCAAAACTTGACTAGAAGAAGGGATAGGTTGATAGGACATGTTCTGAGGCATCAAGGGATCACCAATTTAGTATTGGAGGGCTGCGTGGAGGGTAAAAATCGTAGAGGGAGACCAAGAGATGAATACACTAAGCAGATTCAGAAGGATGTAGGTTGCGGTAGGTACTGGCTGGTGAAGAGGCTTGCACAGGATAGAGTAGTATGGAGAGCTGCATCAAACCAGTCTGAGGACTGAAGGCCACAATAACAACAACATCAATCCTTTAGACGATGACCGGTTTCAGTCCGTAATGACCATCCTCAGATCTTTTTTACACCATGTCCTAAAGTGATAAGGCCATAATGGCATCGTCAAAAGCTATATATGTTTTGACGATGCCATTATGGCCTTATCACTTTAGGACATGGCGTAAAAAAGATCTGAGGATGGTCATTACGGACTGAAACCGGTCATCGTCTAAAGAACTGATATTCTGACCAAAGACTGGAATAAAAAAAATTGACATTAGTGTACCTTAAAATTATGGATATGGCAGGTATGAGGGCAATTCCAAGAGTAAGGTCGCCTATTTTTTTTATAAGTACAGAACTCTGTGTGGCAGTTGGTCACACTGTTATGAAGAGTGCTTCACGCGCTGTATGTAAACATGCGCTCGCCGCGCTGAGGCGCTGAGTCTTGGTTTGGCAGCCGTTGAGAATGGAGCTCCCGTTCGATGTTACCGCCAAGTGCGAATTGCGCGCCATTATTCGCTTTTTGAACGCAAAGGGCACTGCGCCGATTGAAATGCATCGCCAATTGACAGAAGTGTATGGTGAGTCTTGCACTGGTGTCAAAAATGTTCGTAAGTGGTGTAGAGAATTTGCAGCTGGTCGGACCGAAATTCACGACGTACAAAGGAGCAGGAGACAGTCAATTTCTGAGGAGACAGTGTTGAAGGTTGAGCAAATCTTGCGAGAAGAGCGGCGGATCACCCTGTATGATCTCTGCACGTTGGTTCCTGAGGTTTCCCAAAGCACCGCTCACAGAATTTCAACGGAAGCATTGAACTACCGGAAGATGTGCGCAAGATGGCTGCCATATATCCTCAGTGCTTCACGCGCTATGTGTAAGCATGCGCACGCCGCGCTGAGGCGCTCAGTCTTGGTGTGGCAGCCGTTGAGAACGGAGCTCCTGCTGGATGCGGCAACGAGTTGATGCTTCCCGCACATTTATTCACCACCTTGCAGTCGAACAGGACAACTTTCTGGACTCAATTGTCACGGGTGACGAAACCTGGGCATTCCACTTTACACCTGAGACCAAGCAACAATCACGCCAGTGGTGGCATCCTTCTTCGCCAAAGCCTCGAAGCTGGCTGCGAGCTGGTATGACATGGGCATACAAAAACTGCCACAGCGTCTACAAAAATGCATCGACAGAAATGGTAATTATATCGAAAAATAGCTAAATGTTCAAGCTCTAAACTGATGTAAACCATTGTAGAAATAAACAGGTCTGTGTACCTATAAAAACATTGGAGACCTTTCGTTTGCGATTACCCTCGTAGGTTCAGATGCAAGGTGATTCAGGCAAGCTATTCACCTAAAAAACGCTGTTCACAAGAATTAGAGGAACACCTGTATGAATGTCAGGTATCTTAAATCTACACTCAGAAACCAAGGAAAATGGTACACCTACCTAACATCGTGAAGGGCCCTCGCTAGCACGCAGAGATGCCGAAACACGACATGGCATGGACTCGACTAATGTCTGAAGTAGTGCTGAAGGGAAATGGCGCCATGAATCTTGAAGAGCTGTCCGTAAATCCGCAAAAGTATGAGGGGATTGATATCTCTCCTGAATAGCAGATTGCAAGGAATCCTCGATATGCACAAAAATGTTCATGTCTGGGGAGTTTGATGGTCAGTGGAAGTGTTTAAACTCACAAGGGTGTTCCTGGAGCCACTCTGTACCAATTCTGGACGTTTGGGGTGTCGCATTGTCCTCCTGGAATTGATCAAGTCCGTCGGAATGCACAATGGAAATGAATGTATGCACGCGATCGGACAGGATGCTTACGTACGTGTCACCTGTCAGAGTCGTATCTGGACGTATCAGGAGTCCTATATGAATCCATCTGCGCACGCCCCACACCATTACAGAGCCTCCACCAGCTTGAACAGTCCCCTGCTGACATGCAGGATCCATGGATTCATGAGATCGTCTGCATATTCGTACTCCGCTCGAGACAATTTGAAACGAGACTCATCAGACGACGCAACATGTTTCCAGTCGTCAACAGTCCAATGTCAGTGTTGATGGACCCAGGCGAAGGAAAAAGCTTCATGTCATGCAGTCATCAAGGGTGCACGGGTGGGATTTCGGCTCCAAATGGACATATAGATGATGTTTCATTGAATGGTTGGCAGCCTGACGCTTTTTGATGGCCCAGAATTGAAATGTGCAGCTATTTGCGGAAGGGCTGCACCACTGTTACGTTGAACGATTCTCTTCAATCGTCATTGATCCCAATTTTGCAGCCGGCCGGAGTGGCTGAGAGGTTCTAGGCGCTACAGTCTGGAACCGCGCGACCGCTACGTCGCAGGTTCGAATCCTGCCTCGGGCATGGATGTGTGTGATGTCCTTAGGTTAGTTAGGTTTAAGTAGTTCTAAGTTCTAGGGAACTAATGACCTCAGATGTTAAGTCCCATAGTGCTCAGAGCCATTTGAAACAATTCTACATCTACATTTATACTCCGTAAGCCACCCAACGGTGTGTGGCGGAGGACACTTTATGTGCCACTGTCATTACCTCCCTTTTCTGTTCCAGTCGCGTACGGTTCGCGGGAAGAACGACTGTCTGAAAGCCTCCGTCCGGGCTCGAATCTCTCTAATTTTACATTCGAGATCTCCTCGGGAGGTATAAGTAGGCGTAAGCAATATATTCGATACCTCATCCAGAAAAGCACCCTCTCGAAACCTGGCGAGCAAGCTACAACGCTATGCAGAGCGCCTCTCTTGCAGAGTCTGCCACTTGAGTTTGCTAAACATCTCCTAACGGTATCACGGTGACGAAACGCGCCGCTCTTCTTTGGATATTCTCTATCTCATCCGTCAACCCGATCTGGTACGGATCCACCAATGATGAGCAATACTCAAGTATAGGTCGAACGAGTGTTTTGTAAGCCACCTCCTTTGTTGATGGACTACATTTTCTAAGGACTCTCCCAATGAATCTCAACTCGGTACCCGTCTTACCAACAATTAATTTTATGTGATCATTTCTCTTCAAATCGTTCCGCACGTATACTCCCAGATATTTTACAGAAGAAACTGCTACCAGTGTTTGTTCTGCAATCATATAATCCTACAGTAAAGGATCCATCTTTCTATGTATTCGCAATACATTACATTTGTCTATGTTAAGGGTCAGTTGCCACTCCCTGCACCAAGTGCCTATCCGTTGCAGATCTTCCTGCATGTCGCTGCAATTTTCTATTGCTGCAACCTCTCTGTATACTACAGCATCATCCGCGAAACGCCGCATGGAACTTCCGACACTATCTACTAGGTCATCTACATACATTGTGAAAAGCAATGGTCCCATAACACTCCCTTGTGGCACGCCAGAGGTTACTTTAACGTCTGTAGACGTCTCTCCATTGATAAGAACATGCTGTGTTCTGTTTGCTAAAAACTCTTCAATCCAGCCACACAGTTGGTCTGATATTCCGTAGGCTCTTACTTTGTTTATCAGGCGACAGTGCGGAACTGTATCGAACGCCTTCCGGAAGTCTAGGAAAATAGCATCTACCTGGGAGCCTGTATCTAATAATTTCTGGGCCTCATGAACAAATAAAGCGAGTTGGGTCACAGACACTCGCCGTTTCCGGAATCCATGTTGATTCCTACAGAGTAGATTCTGAGTTTCCAAAAACGACATGATACGCGAGCAAAAAACATGTTCTAAAATTCTACAACAGATCGACGTCGGAGATATAGGTCTATAGTTTTGCGCATCTACTCGACGACCCTTCTTGAAGACTGGGACTACCTGTGCTCTTTTCCAATTATTCGGAACCTTTCGTTCCTCTATAGACTTGCGGTACACGGCTGTTAGAAGGGGGGCAAGTTCTTTCGCGTACTCTGTGTAGAATCGAATTGGTATCCCGTCAGGTCCAGTGGACTTTCCTCTGTTGACTGATTTCAGTTGCTTTTCTATTCCTTGGACACTTATTTCGATGTCAGCCATTTTTTCGTTTGTGCGAGGATTTAGAGAAGGAACTGCAGTGCGGTCTTCCTCTGTGAAACAGCTTTGGAAAAAGATGTTTAGTATTTTACCTTTACACGTGTCGTCCTCTGTTTCTATGCCATCACCATCCCGGAGTGTTTGGATATGCTGTTTCGAGCCACTTACTGATTTAACGTAAGACCAGAGCTTCCTAGGATTTTCTGTCAAGTCGGTACATAGAATTTTATTTTCGAATTCACTGAACGCTTCACGCATAGCCCTCCTTACTCTGACTTTCACATCGTTTAGCTTCTGTTTGTATGAGAGGTCTTGGCTGCGTTTAAATCTGCTGTGAAGCAATCTTTGCTTTCGCAGTAGTTTCCTGACTTTGTTGTTGAACGACGCGGGGTTTTTCCCGTCCCTCACAGTTTTACTCGGCACGTACCTGTCTAAAACGCATTTTACGATTGCCTTGAACTTTTTCCATAAACACTCAACATTGTCAGTGTCGGAAGAGAAATTTTCGTTTTGATCTGTTAGGTAGTCTGAAATCGGCCTTCTATTACTCTTGCTAAAGAGATAAACCTCCCCCCCTTTTTTGTATTTCTATTAACTTCCATATTAAGGGATGCTACAACGGCCTTATGATCACTGAGTCCCTGCTCTGCACTTACAGAGTCGCAAAGTTCGGGTCTGTTTGTTTTCAGTAGGTCCAAGATGTTATCTCCACGAGTCGGTTCTCTGTTTAATTGCTCGAGGTAATTATCGGATAGTGCACTCAGTATAATGTCACTCGATGCTCTGTCCCTACCACCCGTTCTAAACATCTGAGTGTCCCAGTATATATCTGGTAAACTGAAATCTCCACCTAAGACTATAACATGCTGACAAAATTTATGTGAAATGTATTCCAAATTTTCTCTCAGTTGTTCTGCCACTAATGCTGCTGGGTCTGGAGGTCGGTAAAAGGAGCCAACTATTAACCTAGCTCGGTTGTTGAGTGTAACCTCCACCCATAATAATTCACAGGAACTATCCACTTCTACTTCACTACAGGATAAACTACTACTAATAACGACAAACACGCCACCACCGGTTGCATGCAATCTATCCTTTCTAAACACCGTCTGTGCCTTTGTAAAAATTTCGGCAGAATTTATCTCTGGCTTCAGCCAGCTTTCTGTACCTATAACGATTTCAGCTTCGGTGCCTTCTATCAGCGCTTGAAGTTCCGGTACTTTACCAATGGAGCTTCGAGAGTTTAAAATTACAATACCGATTGCTGCTTGGTCCCCATGTGTCCTGACTTTACCCCGTACCCTTTGAGGCTGTTGGCATTTCTGTACTTGAAACTTCCTGGCAGATTAAAACTGTGTGCCCGACCGAGACTCGAACTCGGGACCTTTGCCTTTCGCGGGCAAGTGCTGCGCACACTCCGCTGCAGAGTGAAAATCTCATTCTGGATTTCTGTACTTGCCCGAGGCTACCTAACCTAAAAAACCGCCCAGTCCACGCCACACAACCCCTGCTACCCGTGTAGCCGCTTGCTGCGTTTAGTGGACCCATGACCTATCCAGCGGAACCCGAAACCCCACCACCCTCTGGCACAAGTCGAGGAATCTGCAGCCCACACGGTCGCAGAACTGTCTCAGCCTCTGATCCAGACCCTCCACTCGGCTCTGTACCAAAGGTCCGCAGTCAGTCCTGTCGACGATGCTGCAGATGGTGAGCTCTGCTTTCATCCCACTGGCGAAACTGGCAGTCTTCACCAAATAAGATAGCCGCCGGAAGCCAGAGAGGATTTCCTCCGATCCTTAGCAACACACATCATTGGTGCCGACATGTGCGACCACCTGCAGATGGTTGCACCCTGTACCCTTCATGACATCCGGAAGGACCCTTTCCTCATCTGGAATGACTCCCCCCGGTATGCACACGGAGGGCACGTTGGTTTTCTTTCCCTCTCTTGCTGCCATATCCCTAAGGGGCCCCATTAAGCGCCAGACGTTGGTGCTCCCAACTACCAGTAAGCCCACCCTCTGCGACCGCTCGGATCTTGCAGACTGAGGGGCAACCTGTGGAACAGATCAAGCAGCCATATCTGGCCATGTCAACCTGAGACAGAGCCTGAAACCGGTTCGTCAGACAAACAGGAGAGGCCTTCCATTCAGTCCTCCGGAATGTCTTTCGCCCCCTGCCACACCTCGAGACGACCTCCCACTCTACCACAGGTACTAAAACGCGATGCTACACTCTCAAATACTATAATACGCCCGAAATTTATGAATTAAACAATGGAAGTACCAAAAACACGCAAAGAAATTAAGAATTAAACTACGTAACAAATAAGTGAGCTAAGAGTATACGACTTGCTGCTGCAGCTGCTTATCCAACGGCGGCAGGTAGAACCCAATCTTGCAGGATCTTTTTCCAGCAACAGCGATGTCGCAGATTTGATGTTTTTCTGGATTCCTGATATTCATGTTACACTCATGAAATGATCGTACGGGAAAGCCCGCACTTCATCGCTACCTTAGAAACGCTGCAACCCATTGCTTGTGCTCTGGCTATAACACCACGTTCAAACTCACTTAAATCTTGATAACGTTGCATTGTAGCAGCAGTAACCGATCTACCAACTGGGATAGACACTTCTTGCTTTATATAGGCATTGCCGACCGCGGCACCCTATTCTACCTGTTTACTTATCTCTGTATTTGAATACGCATACCTGTACCAGTTTCTTTGGCGCTTCAGTGTGTTTTGATACAAGCAGTACCTTGGTCTTACGGCATGGCTTGATATCTTCGTTTTCAATATAGACATCAATTAATATCATTCGCCATTGGCTGTACTATGCATTACATTGTTAGGTGACCCCTCAGAACAAAGTCAATATCGGTGTCCCTGTGTTTTCTAGTGATGTACACAGATGTCATTTGTGGACGTTGTATTCAACCAAGCACATGCAGTGCGACGTCTTAATGCAGGCACGTTGCAACGGCAGTCTGTTTGATCAAAAGAGGATGAACTTCCGGCCGCCTTGTTGCAGATGCCAACGCCACTCGATGTGTCATGTGTAGGTTGTGGACACCGTACAGAGAGACAGGTTGGACAAGGTTGCTGAGGCATTATAACCCCACTTGAAGACCGATATTTGGCCATCTTTGCGTTGTGGCGTCTTGCGGATGCCGCCAGAGAACTGCAAGATGACCTCAGTAGGGACATTGGAGCCGCTGCATTGTGTCTGATCATATTATAATGGACAAGTTATGAGAAAATACCTGGCGACCCAGATTCCCTGTTCGAGTACCCCACTTGACACGACAACATCTTGCATCTCGCCTTCAGTTCTGCCATTCCCATCTAAACTGGCAACTTCGTCACTTGCAAAATATGTTATTAACGGAGCAGTGCAGATATTCTGTGATGCAAGGTGATCGCCGTGTTCGTGTGCGGAGACTCGTGGTGAGCGGTACGAGCCAAATGTTGTCCAGGTGAAACGTCCCCTTTGAAAATTTATAAATGACTGTACTGGTAAACTTTTACATTATTTGATTTTCAAACAGCTGAACAAAACTGAATGTACTCAGACATTTGTCTCTCTCTACTTCTTCTGATCATCACTAAACTGACACACAATATGTTTAACGAAACGCAATCTGACTTTCAATAATCCCTGCAAAAGAATGGCCCTGACTAACAATAACCTATACCTTTCATGAATCACTTACCTCACAAAAATCTTCGTTACTCGAACTACTGCAATACAGCGAGCGCCAATACTGAAAGCTAAATAAATTATTCTAACTACTGAAGGCACTAACTACTGATTGGCATAGTTAGCAAATGAAAGATTTTGATAGAGAACAAACAGTGCGTTTACCTTAATAGTGTTCGAAAGTCATTATATATATATATATATATATATATATATATATATATATATATATATATATATATATATATCAGTTCATGACATCCAGCCTTACAAATTTCCTTTTTCTGACAGGCACACATCATTCGCTCATAATAACCTCTCAAAACTCTGGCATCTCTCTCTCCACATCCACCACTGCTGGTTGCTCACATCCAACTGCGCAACACTATGCGCTGTTCACATCCAACTGCCCAACAGTACAATAGCGAATATTCCAACAATGGAACCAGCCACAGACTGCACACAGAACAGTCAGTGATTCTCATACAGAGCGCTACGTGGCGTTACCAATAAAAAAACCTAAACAGCCTACTTACATAGCCCCCATGCTCCCCACAAAAATTTTTTTACAAATTGTTTAGGTCAGTGGCCAAAACAAATTTGCTATTTTTTTTACACTAATGCTAATAAATATATCAAATGCACACACTTATTAATACACTGTTGGTCGAAAGCAAAAATTGCCCACTGTCCATAAAGACGGTTTTGATCATTCATCACAGTTGTAATTACATTGCACAAAGTCTGATCAGTAAAAGAAAATATACATGGAAGTAGTGGATTTCCATGCAATCTTGAAGAAGTAGTGTTGTCCTTCCAATGGAAAGACAGTGCTAACTCTTGACATGCAGATAGGTAATGGGCCACAACAGAGCAAACCCACAGCAGAGACAGTCGAAGTTTTGATGAATATTGGTAGGTAGGTCATCATAGAGCAGACCCACTGTAGTCCTGGTAGAGATTATGGTATTGGTGGGCCACCAAAGGTGCAGACCCACTGCAGTCCTTATACAGGTAATGATATTGGTGGGCCACCAAAGGAGCAGGCCCGCAGTAGTCCTTGTAGAGATGGCCAGCAGCCATCTGCTACGACTGTGCGGCTGCACAATCGCCATCGAAGGGTCTTGCGAATAATATAACAAATCCATGAACCACCACTTGTGCAATCACAAAAAATTTTCAAAAGTATTTAAAACCAGCAATGCTGTTAACAAGTCCCTTTCTGAATTATCAACACACTTGCCAGCACTAACAGACACTTTTTTCCCTCGCACATTGTGCATATCCTATGACCAACAGAAATGTGTGCACTGAAATGAATCCCAACAAGTTGCTTAACTTGATAAATGGTGTTAATTACAATTTTATGATATGAGAATACAATTACAAGAGTACAGAAAACATCACTAAGGAACATAATAATACAGATATCATTTGCAGTAATACAGGTTTTACAAAAGAATAGGAATAAATATATACATAAGTGTTGCAGGAATTATAACATAAGTAAATAAATACAAAAATGAGAAGAGCTTTCGGAACATTAACTTCACACATGAACATTAAAACAGAACAGAATAAATAATGCCTAAACATCTTTACAAAGTAAATAACATATTATTAATGGAAATTAAATTTGAGGATAACAGTATTCGTAATGTAGCTTAGTATTAGAAAAATTGTACAATATAACTCTTGACATGTGGAATAATCGTGTCTACTGCCAGATGTTTGTGTCGCTCTGGCACAATATTTCGGCCACGTAACTCGTTGCCTTCTTCAGGTGCTACCTGAGACCGCCATATTGGAGATTTTGTGCAGTATTTATGCCCAGAGAGCTCTGGGTGCTCTCTTTGCCGCCCGCACCCGCCTGGCGTTGCTTGTAATGTGTTCTCTCTTCCCCGGTGTTCCCTCGACTTGGTCGCCATCTGTGGCAGCTCTCTGAGGCCCGTCCGGTGTCGGGCGTTCCGTTCGCGGTCCACACCCGCCTGGTGCTGCTCCTCAGGTTTCGGCCCTTCCCTGGTGCTCCCACGGACGTCCGCGCTCGGCTCGTCCATCATCTGCGGTCGTGGCGGCTGTAAGTGGCCCGTCCTGCGTCAGGAGTTGCGTTCGCGGTCCGCACCCGCCTGGTGCTGCTCCTGTGGTGTTACTGCTTCTTGAGGAGCTTCTTGGTTCCTTTCGTTGGAACCTGATAAGCTCCAGACCTGGACTCCACGCCGAGCTGAGCTGGTAACTGCTGTCTCGGTTTATTAGGTTTCTGTGACCTTGATCTCGATGGCCTCCTTTATGACACTGTCCCAAAATCTTGGTGTCTGTGTCACAATTTTGGTGTTGTTGTAGTCCATTGAGTGACCGAGCTTCAGACAGTCCTCCGCTATGGCAGATTCGATTGCCTGTCCACGTCTGGTGTGCCCCTCGTGTTCTTTGCACCTGACATCCACCGTCCCGGTGTGGCCAATGTATGACTTTCCACACTGGCATGGGATGTTGTAAATGCCTGGTTTACATAGCTCCAGATCGTCCTTCAAGCTCCCTAGCATTGTCCCAATTTTGGAGGGTGGGCAGAAGATTCTCTTTATATAATATTTTGAAAGAATTCTGCCGATCTTTGCAGAAATAGGTCCAGCATATGGCAGGTATGCCATCTTATTCGCCTCTTCTGGCTCCTCTTCTGTACCCTGTGGTTGGCTGATAACACGAAGTGCCCTTTGGATGTCTGTGGAGGAGTATCCATTTCTGCTGAACACCAGCTGTAGATGTACTATCTCTGTGGCACGAATTTCCGTATCTGACAGAGCCCGAGCCCTGTGAACTAATGTTTTCAAGACACCATTCTTTTGTTCCGGGTGATGGCAGCTACTGGCTTGAAGGTATAAGTCAGTGTGGGTGGACGTACGATACACGCTGTGCCCCAGAGTGCCATCTGCCTTCCTCTTGACTAGGACATCCAAGAATGGGACCTGTCCATTCTTCTCTAGCTCCATAGTAAATTTTATACTTGGGTGGCATGAATTTAGATGTTCCAAAAAGTCATCTAGCTTCTCCCTGCCATGGGGCCAAATGACAAAATTGTCATCGACATACTTAAGAAAGCACTTGGGTTGGTAAGTGGCTGATGCAAGTGCCTCCTCTTCGTACCTTTCCAGGAAAAGGTTGGCTACCACTGGTGATAAAGAGCTGTCCATTGCCACTCCTTCCATTTGCTTATAAATTTGACCCTTGTAAATTATTCCACATGTCAAGATCTCGCTGGGAAAATCTGAAGAGTTACAACATAACTCTTATCAGATAAACACATAAAGACAGGAAGAACACAAATACGCAAGAGTACACAAACACAAAGCGGAATAACACAGGACAGGGTTTGTTTTCAGTGTAACATTTGGTACTGCAGTCCAACCCAAAACTTCATTCCATAGATCTTTCTTCTTATTTCAACATTTGCTCCCGCAAAAGAAAAATCCTATCTAAACCTGTTGTCCCTGAAGCCTACTGTTTTGTTCATATCCTCTTCCAAAATAATTATTCTTCATTGTACACTATTTGTCTGGCCAAACATTTTTCATATAGCTTCTCAATGCATTTCTTCCAATTCATCACAATTTATTCTCTTATATAGCCTACCCACTCTTAAGCTAACTTAAATCTACTGAGCTCAGATATATATACTAGAGAACTAGGCAATGCAAAACAATTAACACAAACAGCTATGACAAAAAAATGCAAATTGGCAAAGCAAGCAGCAATATATCTAAATTAGCAAAGCAAATGCAACATTACCACTAATATGAGCCAATATGCAGCAACAAGAAAAATAAATCAGTAGTAAATCTGGCTTAATACAATGTAAAATTGAGTAGGACTATGCCTGACAAATGCAATAACTTATACCTAAACATGATAAAGCTCAAGCAGAAAAAATACTACAGTAAAGATAGGAAATGTTTAATACCTATTTCACATCTTAACACATCACGAAAACTTACAGTACCAGACAAGCTACCAAGTCGTTGAAAAAATTACGTATGCCATTCCTGTGAAGGGAAATGTCTATTTGTGCTCCTTTTTTAAAGAAAATAAATCATAAAATTAATATTTACTAGATCTGTAGGCATAAAATATCTATATTAGTACATCTATTAAATTTTATTTTAACCAATGCTGCAGTGCAGCTAGAAACTAGATATTAAACAAAATAAGCAAATATATACATAAAGCAAGACATGAAACGTCATTCACTAACCATATGGCATTTCATGAGGCAAAAAAAATCTCTCAACTAGACAGACAGTAGAGGTAAATGTTTCTCATCATTTCATTAGGCACTTCAGTAAATATAAGAAATTACGAGCTCCAAACGGTGATCATATGTCTTCAAGAATGAGCGTGTTGTATTTGCGATGCTTTCTACAAAGAAATGTCAATAGCGAGGTTAATGGCCTCTTTTTTCTCCACCTCATGGCTTTTTTCCAGGCGACTGTCACGCAGCTGGGCGCCTACAGCACATTACATCAAGATCACTTACCTTTCTTACCGAAATATTTATGACAGCAGTTTCTGCTACAGTGACAGTCTAATATAAAATTTAAAAAATTTCACAGGTTGAAAAATCTCATGAACAGCAATGTTGTGATACATTCATGCATGTACACACATTTCATAACTCTTAAAATACGATTCTTGGTTTCCAACATCCTTTTCACAAATCAGTCCCTAACCACTACTCATTACTCATATGTATAAACACATAATCACATTCCTCATATAGCATCATTTTATTGACCATAACCATATCTCACCAGCATAATTCACATCGTTGTCGTAATAACATCATCATAACAGATCAATCACATCTCAAAATCGTCGCAGTTTCTTTCAATAATTTTGCCGGCCGGAGTGGCCATGCGTTTCTAGGCGCTACAGTCTGGAGCCGAACGACCGCTACTTTCGCAGGTTTGAATCCTGCCTCGGGCATGGATGTGTGTAATGTCCTTAGATTAGTTAGGTTTAATTAGTCCTAAGTTCTAGGCGACTGATGACCTCAGAAGTTACGTCGCATAGTGCTCAGAGCAATTTGAATTTGATTTGATCTTTCAATAATTTGGAAACCTTAACAAAAAATATGCTCTCTGCTTATTTCAATAGTGTCAACTACCTCAAACGTACTTAAAAAATCATGATCTCATACCAAATAAATCATTCAAAACTCTCATAGTATTACAATGGTTCCAAAAAGATATGAACAGTTTACAAAGTACAGACAAATTACAATTTCATAAGTGTGAAGTTATCCAACTATGTAATTACGTAAACATGTGTCACTGACATAGTAAAAATATATATATTTGTTTCTCTGTTAAATAATCAGATAGCTGTGTATTTCTGTGTTAGAGAAATTTGGGACCGATGTGCAAAGTTGTATAAGCAAATACCATATTAGCTAGGGCTCCTTGTACTTGCCACACGCTTAGTACACAAAGTAGGATTGTACCCCCTGAGGATAAATGTAATTATACCCTCAGATGTTGCAGATTACAGTAATGGAATGAAATGTATCACCAAAAACCTTCTTTGTAATTCAAAAATCTTTAAAGATAAATGTTTTATGTACAAAAATTAATAATTCAAATGCGTGTCCTGTAGCGCTAAACTGTGCGTCTTGCTGTAAGATAATGTCTGTCATTACTTGACAGTAAAAATGTGCCAAGTGTCGTAGTTATCGTCCTCCATAAGTAAACTTCTGCAAAAGTCAATGTACTTACCTCTTCATAAACAAAAGTGAAATGCTTTGCATATAGATATCGTAGTTATTAAGCTTATTGTCGTGACCAAGAAAGTACTGTACTGTAACGTATTGTTGAGCTATGGAAAAGGCTGGCTCATTGTAACTATACCATAAAAGTTACTACTAAAACATGTTTTACTTTTCATAAGAACGTAGAAAAACTGTGCAGATGTAAAACAGATACAGCGCAAAAGTAATAATGTAAATTGTGTCGCTAATAAGTAGCATCGTGATATAATCGTGCAGCTGCCAAACAAACCAAATACTAAGTCATCTGTAATCTCACAGAAAGTACTTTAGATCCAGAATGTATTTTCAAGTAAACCAAAATGTTGCATTAAAATCTCATTAGCAGTATATGTTAAAAATGTGTAAGCCTTATAGTCGTTACGTAATCGTGCAACTAACAAGCAAGAATGTAAACACAATAATACTGTGTCGTCTGTTCACTATAAAAATGCATTCGTAATTATTGTCTAAATTAGTTCCCTAGGTTCTTGCCTGGATAGTTGACTTTAAAACCATATTAACAGTTTTAAGTGTGACAAAGCGTCCTAGTAATGTAAAAATTTTATGGCGAAGACCAAGTTAAAAAGCTGATTATCTCCCAATAAACGGTTTTACATATGAATTGTGTTGTAAACCTTTACTCTTCCTAGTTCGCAGAGTTTCAACTTCAACACAATAATCATGTGGTATATGTTGGATTCGGTAAGGTCCACTGTGAATCAGAAAGAATTTGTGACTCAAGTGTATCTTCTTATGTGACAATGAATGAGCTTTAATGAGAACTTTCTTACCAATATATAGTTTCTTTGCATTTGCTTTACCATGTAGTTTTCTCCTTTTCTCTGGAGCAGAATTTATATTTTTAATAGCCAAATCAATTATGTCTTTGTGTTGAAGTTTATGCGTATTCGGAAAAGGTACAATCTCTCAGATTCTGTTTGGTGGTTCTTCATTTTCAGTACAAGAATAGGTGGTAAAGCAGTGGAGTCATGAGGCATTTCATTGAGCACTTTTTGAAATAGGTGTAAATATCTGTCCCAATACTGTTGTTTTCTGTAACAATAAAGTCTGCAAAGCTTATTGATTTCTTTCATAATCAGTTCAGACAGGTTATAATGTGATGATTATAACGATTTTACGATTCCGAAGCATGCGTGACCAAATAGCACATCTGAATTGCGGTCCGTTATCTGAAATGACTTTACTAACGTGTCCAACTTCACATAAGAAATTTTTAACAAATGCGTTGGATACATACCGTCCAGTAGATTTATGTAACGGTGTAAAAGAAACAAATTTTGAAGTAAGTTCAACAGCGACTAAAACGTACGAAAATCCATTCGATGTTCTGACAAGAGGTCGCAGGAGATCAACAGCAGCAAATTTAGAAGGAATGATAGGAAACAACGGAGCACGATCTGAGATGGTAGACAAACTTTTGACAAAGTTTACAAATGGACAAAACTCTTCGAATTCTCTTTTCCATATTGTTAAAATAACAAGTCGTCCAAAGAATATGATAACATTTTCGTTGACCAAAATGTACGTAGCTGACATGAATGGACCAAATGAGCTTATTAACAAAATCGTCAGGAATACAAAGTACCCATAGTTTGTCATCAGCAGTGCAGCGTTTGAAGGGTATGTTGTTTCGAACCAGATAGTAATGCCGAATCTGCATGCCATTTACTTTTGATGTCTTTCCAAATAGGATCCTTATCTCGTTCATAAGCAATGTCTTTTAAAGATGTAGTGATGAAGTTTTCAAAGGCTACTTTCTGAATGTAAAGAATAGCTTCTGTGTTGGTTTTCTCAAGTCCAGCCGGTGCACGTGACAATGCATCCACAACAATGTTCTCCTTGCCTGGAATGTAGACTATTGTGAATTGGAATTCTTGCAGAAACAATGCCCAACGTTTTAATCTGTAATGATTTAATTATGAAGACGTAAGAAATTGTAATGCACGATGATAAGTGTATACTTTTACGTGTTTACCAGAAAGAAAGAAACGGAATTTGTTAAATGCCCGAACGATAGCTAAAACATCTAATTCAATAAGGAATAATTTTTTTCAGATTTTGTTAGCACTCGGCTAGCAAAAGCAATGGTTTTCTGAACAGTAGTGTCATTTTCTATTGCTTCTTGAAATAAATCTGTACTAAGGCAGAAATCTTGTGGCAGATCTGGATGAGCTAGTATTGGCGCTTTAAGTAGCGCTTCTTTCAAAGAACTGAATTCCAATTGTGTCCGTTCGTCCCAGTTCCAAATAGTATTTTTTCCAGTGAGAGAACAAAGTTTTAGTGTAACTAGAATTTGCAGATTCAGAAAACGACGGTAAAAATTTACGAGTCCTAGATAATGCGGACTTGTTTTTTTGTAGATGGAACTGGAATGGCTGTGATTGCTTTTAACTTTTCAGTATCCGGCTGAATGCCTTCAGAAGAAATAATGTGTCCCAAAAACGTCACCTTTGTCCTGCCAAATTCAGACTTTTCCAAGTTAACTGTAATTCCAGATTCTGCAAAAATACGTAACACACTGTTGAGGATGCGATTATGTTGTTCCCATAAGGCTTCTGGTATTAGAATATCGTCCACATATAAGGTGATGTGACGTTTTAAGAACTCAGGTAATATGGAATTTAGCTCAAGAATGAATGCTGCCGAAGAAATGTTCAAACCAAAAGGAAGTTTCCGAAATTGATAACAAACGCCGAAACAATGAAACGCTTTCAAACCAAAAGGAAGTTACTGAAATTGATAACAAACGCCGAAACAATGAAACGCTGTGTATTTTATACATTCTGGATGAAGCTCGATCTGATAAAGGCTGGATCTAAGATCAATAGAAGACACCATTAGAATTTTGCAGTAGTTCTTCCAACGTTTGCGTCCTGTCTATTTCAGGAATGATGATAGTGTTGATTTGTCTCGAATCTAATACAAGCCGGATCGACCCATTTTTCTTCTCAACAATATGTAATGGATTGTTGTATGAGCTTATTGCAGGCTCAATAATGCCCTCGTGAAGCATAGATTGTATTTTTGTTCTAACATGGTCCCTATAATGTGCCGGAATTACGTATGGTCTAACACAAAATTTAGTATGCTCACGAACACTAAATTGGTACTGGAATCCCTTGATTGTTCCTGTTTTGTGAGTAAAAACTGTGGAATGTGCTTGTAAAATCTAAAAAAGGTCCTGCCTATCAGTGCCATTACAATTTTCAATTGTTTGAATTTTATTCTGAATTAACTCGCTAGTACCAAATACGCCGTCGATGTCATCCCCATCAATACTTGCAGAGTGATTGTTAGTGTCAAGTTCCGTCGAAAGTTCCGAACTGTTGTCTAACAACAGGTAAGGCCGATTAATTTCCTCGTCATGGTCCGAGAGCCAATCTTCAAATTTCAAAGCTATTGACTTATCTTCTTTATCCAAACTTATTTCAGCATCGTGAAAGTTTAAGATTGCTTTGTATTCATTCAAAAAGTCTACCCCCAATATAATTTATGTCGACGATACTGGTACTACAAGAAAGTTCATAGTGAGTTTGTGGTTTTGACAAAAGAATTCTAAGTTGGTTTGTTGGCGTACATCTACACTTTTTCCAAATAGTGCACCTTGTAATTTAATCTTACAGAAAGGAAGTGTGGGGCAATAGTTCGATTTATTGCATTTACTAAAAGCTGTTTTACTAATTACTGAAATGGGACTGCCAGAGTCAAGTACTGCCGTAAATTTTACATTTACTATAATGTGAATTACAGGATATGCAATGTTGTTATGCTTTCCGTCGTGTTCTGGAGTAAGACGTCCCTAATGTCTTCCATTTTTACATAATTAATAGCCACGGCAGCTGCGCCGTCAGCTTCGTAAGTACGTTTTGTGGCTGCCAGCAGTGTGAGTCATTGGCTACTGCTTACTTTTTGTCGAGCGTTGTCATTGGGATTTGGAAATCTAACCCTACAATTTCAGCTTGTCGAGAGGGCCCTGCTCTGTTTTAATCCCACCAGTTCTTATTAAATTCTGGTCTATTGTTAAAATTATATCGTCTGTCGTCATGTCGGTAGTTTCTGTAATTTCTTTCTTGTCGGTCATGTGGTGGAGCATTTCTCCATGAGTCGTAACTGCGCGGTGGACCGTTGCGTCTGAAGTTATTCTGTCTCCCTTGATAATAAGTATTTTTGTTCCCATATTGTCTGTTTATCTGATTGTCTGTCATAGTAATTACAGCAGAGAGGTGAGTTTTCCCTGTAATTATTATTACTGTGGCAACGGTTGTCATACGGGTGGTGTCTGTTTTCGTCACGATTTGCATTGTAAGAATAGCCTTGTCGTGTCCAGTTATTATTTCTGTCATCACGCTATTGTGACGGATGTGACCAGCAATTGTTGTTCTCCTGGTTTCGCGTCCCAGGATTGTCAGTGTCAATTTCCAATTCTTGTAGGGAGTCCCTGAAAAGATTCAATGTCGTCTTTGCAACTTCCTGCCAAAATAATATACTCCTCGAAATTGAAATAAGAACACCGTGAATTCATTGTCCCAGGAAGGGGAAACTTTATTGACACATTCCTGGGGTCAGATACATCACATGATCACACTGACAGAACCACAGGCACATAGACACAGTCAACAGAGCATGCACAATGTCGGCACTAGTACAGTGTATATCCAACTTTCGCAGCAATGCAGGCTGCTATTCTCCCATGGAGACGATCGTAGAGATGCTGGATGTAGTCCTGTGGAACGGCTTGCCATGCCATTTCCACCTGGCGCCTCAGTTGGACCAGCGTTCGTGCTGGACGTGCAGACCGCGTGAGACGACGCTTCATCCAGTCCCAAACATGCTCAATGGGGGACAGATCCGGAGATCTTGCTGGCCAGGATAGTTGACTTACACCTTCTAGAGCACGTTGGGTGGCACGGGATACATGCGGACGTGCATTGTCCTGTTGGAACAGCAAGTTCCCTTGCCGGTCTAGGAATGGTAGAACGATAGGTTCGATGACGGTTTGGATGTACCGTGCACTATTCAGTGTCCCCTCGACGATCACCAGAGGTGTACGGCCAGTGTAGGAGATCGCTCCCCACACCATGATGCCGGGTGTTGGCCCTGTGTGCCTCGGTCGTATGCAGTCCTGATTGTGGCTCTCACCTACACGGCGCAAAACACGCATACGACCATCATTGGCACCAAGGCAGAAGCGACTCTCATCGCTGAAGACGACACGTCTCCATTCGTCCCTCCATTCACGCCTGTCGCGACACCACTGGAGGCGGGCTGCACGATGTTGGGGCGTGAGCGGAAGACGGCCTAACGGTGTGCGGGACCGTAGCCCAGCTTCATGGAGACGGTTGCGAATGGTCCTCGCCGATACCCCAGGAGCAACAGTGTCCCTAATTTGCTGGGAAGTGGCAGTGCGGTCCCCTACGGCACTGCGTAGGATCCTACGGTCTTGGCGTGCATCCGTGCGTCGCTGCGGTCCGGTCCCAGGTCGACGGGCACGTGCACCTTCCGCCGACAACTGGCGACAACATCGATGTACTGTGGAGACCTCATGCCCCACGTGTTGAGCAATTCGGCGGCACGTCCACCCGGCCTCCCGCAATCCCACTATACGCCCTCGCTCAAAGTCCGTCAACTGCACATACGGTTCACGTCCACGCTGTCGTGGCATGCTACCAGTGTTAAAGACTGCGATGGAGCTCCGTATGCCACGGCAAACTGGCTGACACTGACGGCGGCGGTGCACAAATGCTGCGCAGCTAGCGCCATTCGACGGCCAACACCGCGGTTCCTGGTGTGTCCGCTGTGCCGTGCGTGTGATCATTGCTTGTACAGCCCTCTCGCAGTGTCCAGAGCAAGTATGGTGGGTCTGACACACCGGTGTCAATGTGTTCTTTTTTCCATTTCCAGGAGTGTATGTCATAAATGTTCAGGCAATTTGATTAAGCAAATGCGAATAAATTTTAAGAATGAATGGCTCCGAGCACTATGGGACTCAACTGCTGTGGTCATTAGTCCCCTAGAACTTAGAACTACTTAAACCTAACTAACCTAAGGACATCACACACATCCATGCCCGAGGCAGGATTCGAACCTGCGACCGTAGCAGTCGCACGGTTCCGGACTGCGCGCCTAGAACCGCGAGACCACCGCGGCCGGCAAATTCTAAGAGGCTGTATGGGTTTGACAGGTACTGATTCTACATCTACATCTACATTTATACTCCGCAAGCCACCCAACGGTGTGTGGCGGAGGGCACTTTATGTGCCACTGTCATTACCTCCGTTTCCTGTTCCAGTCGTGCATGGTTCGCGGGAAGACCGACTGCCGGAAAGCCTCCGTGCGAACTCGAATCTCTTTAATTTTACATTCGTGATCTCCTCGGGAGGTATTAAGTAGGGGGAAGCAATATATTCGATACCTCATCTTGTGCAACATGTCTTCAAAATATTTGAAAAGATTGGAAAATTCAAATTGTTCGAAATGTTTTATCATTATGATGACCAATACGCTGTGAAAAAGGCATGATAAAATTCTCCTTCACTGTGACAGTAGCGAATGACTGATGGCATTCTTACAGCTGGTTCATTCTCTAAGTAATCACACATAAATTCCAATCTGTGCTATAATGAGCAGTTGAGAGGAAAACAATGAGAGAATTGATGAAGCCACGCTTGTGGATGAATGTCGTTGCCAGAATTCTTAAATGTTTTGAATCTACGTGCAGTAATGAACAGCTTCTAGCCAAAGTCATCATGACGGCGAGTCGCATATCGGTCATTGTTACGTCGCTTCGACTGTTCCACCTCAAAATTCGTTGCACTTTGCCAATTTCTTTCATAATTTCCGATTTGCCCTGTGTTATTATTATGTGGGTTTTCCGTATATCTATGTCCCTCTTCCCGTTTTCGAGCGCGAGTGTCCTCTGAAATATGTAATTCTTGTATTACCTGTGTCGGCTGATCTTGTACTTCCCGGATTTATCTTCTGTACTGTGTATTGATTTGATTCTGATTTTGTTTAAAATTCTTAATTTGTTCATACTCTTCCGTGTCAGTGAAGGCTACCGGTCTTGTGTCATTCAGATCATCATCTACCTTTGTAGATAAGTTAGTGAACTGATCCGAAAGTTCAGCTACTTTCTCCAATAATGAACTGATTTTCTCCCTGTGTTTTTCTGAACCAAGTTTTAGAGCATCTGCTGTGTCCTTTACGTTTTCCTGAGTTTTTGTAAGTTGCGTGACCGAATCGGTAGATGCAACTGAGTCAGTTTTAATTTGCAAGATGTCGTGATTTTCATGAAGAATAATTTACAGTTTTTTTATAGCTGCTTCGTGATTCTGTAATGCATTTTCGTGGCGTAAGAAATAGGTTAAAATGCTCACAAATTTGTGTTTTTACGTTATTACAGACTTTTTGACATTCAGATTCAATTTTTAGTAACTCTGCAGTTAAATCTTCGCGCGTTTGTTCAAGCGTTTGTTCCACTGAGTCTAACTTTTGAAGCTGTTTTTGTGTTTGTATCTGATTTTGTTTCATTTGTTGCATTAATTGCAATAATAAGGTACTAGTCTATGGAATCTTCCCCTACGCTTTTCGGTAGTGCATATGCATTGGCAACATTCACATTTTGAAAAGCAGAAAATGTGTCTTGACGTAACTGAGAAAAAGGTGAGGCCGCAGAACCTGGTATTTGCAAGATTGTGTCCTGTCATTTCGAGTTCCTGGAGCGAGCTCTTGCCGACAGATCGATCGACAATACTACCCTGTTCACTAATTGTTTCACTGTCTACACCATTATTTGCCGTCTGGTCCACTTCCCTATGCACAATTACCAAATTACTACTTTGAGTGTCTGTTAATTCATTACACAGTGGTGGTGATAAGCTGCGCTCGTCACTATCATTTCTCAGTTTACTTTATAGCCTAGTGTTACGTTTTTCACACGCCATACTTATCACGTATTTCACACGATAACAAGAAAACCACAACTTGAAGAGCAAAGATAAGAAAACACATTAACATAGCACTGAAAATAGTATGTAATTAATCGCAAGCACGGCTGCGAAATACTTGGTGCAAATCTACATGCATGTTACAATTGTTTTACGGTACAACAATGAAAAACTACAACTACAAAGGAAATTCTCTCTACAATTACGCGCGAGCAATAAACAATAACTACACTACTTACTGAAATTACAAGAAAAAATCAGAAGATTCCAGTGAGGTATCCTCGGCTAAGGGTCGACATATGAAACGTCCCCTTAAAAAAGTTATGAATGACTGCGCTAGTAAACGTCTACGTTATTTGATTTTCAAACAGCTGAACGAAACTGAATGTACTCAGACATTTCTTTCTTTACTTATTCTGATCATCACTAAACTGACACACAATACTTTTAGCGGAACAAAATCTGACTTTCAATAATCCCTGTAAAAGAATGGCCCTGACTAACAATAACCTATACCTTTCATGAATCACTTACCCTACAAAAATCTTCGCTACTCGAACTACTGCTATACTGCTACTGCTATACAGCGAACGCCAATACTGCCGGCTAAATAAAAGATTCTAACTACTGAAGGCACTAACTACTGATTGGCATAGTTAGCAAATGAAAGATTTTAATAGAGAACAAACAGTGTATTTACCTTAATAGTATTCGAAAGTCATAAAATATATGTAAGTCAGTTCATGACATCCAGTCTTACAAATTTCCTTTTTCTGACAGGCACACGTCCAGATCATTCACTCATAACAACCTCTCAAAACTCTGGCATCTCTCTCTCCACATCCACCACTGCTGGCGGCTCACATCCAACTCCACAACGCTACGCGCTGTTCACATCCAACTGCCCAACTGTACAATAGCGAATATTCCAACAATGGTAACCAGCCACAGACTGCACACAACACAGTCAGCGATTTTCATACAGCGCGCTACGTGTCGTTTCCAACATAAAAACCTAAACAGCCTACTTACACAGGAATCTGAAAGATTGTTCTTTAATGTTGTGGCCAGGCTACGGTATTGTCTGCCATATAGATCTTGCCTTTGTCCCTGGTCGCCTTACCGCCAGGCCGTAAATCCAACCGATCCTGATGGACCACGTTGTGGCTGCTGCATGTATAGTCGTGACTTCTCCAGGACCTCTTATGGGGTCTTATTCAAGAATGGGAATGGATACCACAGGATGACCTCCGTAGAATTATACAGAGAACTCCATGTAGGTCTGAGGAAGTGATGTATGTTCACAGAGGGCGTACACGTTACTGAAGGATGTCAGCATGAATTTTTCCACTTAGTTTTCGACACCTGTCGGACATTTCAGTTATTTTTGGGTAATGATGTTTTTTTGTGTACTTAATTTGTGAAATATCATCGATATGGCCTTTCAGAGCCGAAGGCCCACTCGTGCATCCTTGATGACTGCACGAAACAAAACCTTATGCCTTGTCTGGGCCCCTCAACACCGTCATTTGACTGTTGGTGACTGGAAATATGTTGCCTGGTTGGACGAGTCTCGCTCAAATTGTATCGAGCCGATGGTCGTGTAGGGGTATGGAGACAATCTCATGAATCCACGGACCCTGCATGTCAACAGGAGACTGTTCAAACTGGTGGAGGCTCTGTAATGGTGTAGGGTGTGAGTGGTTCAAGTGATGTGGGCCCCCTGATATGTCTAGATACGACTCTGACAGGTGACACGTACTTAAACATCTTGTTTGATCGCGTGCATCCATTCGTGTCCATTGTGCATTCCGACGGACTTTGGCAATTCCAGAGAACAATGCGACACCCCATCGGTCCAGAGTTGTTTTGGAGTGGTTCCAGGAACATTGTCCGCCTCCTTAGCCGAGTGGTAACGTGCTCGCCTCCCATGCAAGCGGGCCCTGGTTCGATTGCCGGCCAGGTTGGAGATTTTCTCAGCTCGTGGATTAGGTATTGTGTTGTCCTCATCATCATATCATTCTCATCACCGGCACGCAAGTCGCCCAATGTGGCGTCGACTGAAATAAGACTTGTACTCGGCGGCCGCACTTCTCCGGATGGGGCCTCCCGGTGAACAATGCCACACGTTCATCTCAAATGGTCCAGGAACATTCTTCTGAGTTTAAACACTTCCGCTGGCCATCAAATTCTCCAGACAAGGACATTATGGAGCACATCTAGGTTACCTTCCAATGTGCTGTTCATAAGAGATCTCCACCCCCTCGTCCTCTTACGGGTTTATGGACAGACCTGTAAGATTCATTGTATCAGTTAACTCCAACACTACTTCAGACATTAGTCGAGTCCATTTCACGCCGTGTTACGCCACTTCTGCGTGCTCTTGTGGCCCTACACGATATTAGGCAGGTATAATAGTTTCTTTGGCTCTTTAGTGTATATGGAAGGTAATGCCAATGTAAACAGTTGGGGCTTCGGTGCTGTTGAAGTAGAACATCGGCCAAGTGTCGCAACAATATCGCATGCTTAGAATTTCTTGGCTTTGCACTAAGCGACACTGAGTCAAAGCAGCGATAAGTTCAGACACCACACGCATGCTAGATGATGCGCGATGGACGTCACGAGATCATAAAACCGCTCCAGGTCCCCCAAGATAACGTGAGAATCATAGCACAAAATTTACGTACGGTATCTGTCCAGGCTAGAGATTTGACATTACAGGATAACGATTCAGGTATTACGAAAGATTATGAAGTATCAGGGAACAGGAGGGTAGCTGAAAAGTAGCTGTGACCCAGAAACTAAGTCAGTAGTATCGGACAGCTCATGAAAAGGAGCCAGTGGATTAGTCTTTCGGGGTGAGAGGTAAGTGGGAGCTGAGGCGTTAAAGTTTTTTATAGGATGAATTGAGTATTTCTCACGACTAGATGATGTTATGATGAATTAGGGTTTTGATTGTATTTTCTCATGGGACACGATGTAGCGTTGTGTGCATTATTCAAGTATTCTAAAGATTAAGTTTGTTTTTGGTTCTTTGTCATGACCGAGGGAGGTGGCGCAGTGGTTAGCACACTGGACTCGCATTCGGGAGGACGACGGTTCAATCCCGTCTCCGGCCATCCTGATTTAGGTTTTCCGTGATTTCCCTAAATCGCTTCAGGCAAATGCCGGGATGGTTCCTTTGAAAGGGCACTGCCGATTTCCATCCCCATCCTTCCCTAACCCGAGCTTCCGCTCCGTCTCTAATGACCTCGTTGTCGACGGGACGTTAAACACTAAGCTCCTCCTCCTCTTTGTCATGAAGATGTAATAGATTATGTTCATTGAGTCATAGAACAATGATATTTTCCCAGTCAATATGTTTGAGAATGTGACCAATAGCAATGCTACGACTGACTCTTTTTCTCTTGTAAATTGGTTTCGTTATTTGCAGTATCGTAGTGATAAGGTGACAGTATAGTGTACATGTGGATAAACGTAAATGAGTTTGTACAGGTCAAGAAGTTTTTTTTATTTTGAGCACCGGAGAGTCCGTGGTACTGCTTTTGTAGGTTAACTCGACCCGTGATGTAACGATATACACGAAATTTTTATTCGGTGTCTTCATAACACGTCTTCGAGATATGTGGTGTGTAAGGGGCAGTCAAACGAAAGCGAGACTGTTAATTACTTCAGGAGTAATCACCATAACTGGTAATACATTTATTTCAATGCGAGATACGAAAAACAGTGTCTTCATGGAATAATGGTTGCAGTTACGTACGGTGCCTGCACCAGGCGTGCATCGCTTGGTCTAAAACCAGACAATAGCCACCAGTGTTTTTCTTCAGCGCACCAAAAATATAGAAGTGGAGAGATCGGGGCTGTATGGAGGATGTTAAAGGCCTGCCCAACAAAACTTATGCAGCGTATTACAATCAAAGGTGGCGTACATGTTGTTTCACTACGTTGCAGAAGCTTCGCTCAGAAGTCCTTAGACTTCATCCATGCAGTCCCGCTCTATCCACGTGATTTCTATACTTTTGGAGTCCTGAAGAAAGACATCCGTGACCGTTGGTCTTGCTTCGGAGGAAGTGGTGCACGTCTGATACAGTCATGATTCCGTAGGTAACAATCATTTTTCCGTGAAGGTATTGACTGTCTTGTCTCACAGTGGGCTAAATATACTATTACCGTGGCTATTTTTTTAAAAAATCTCTCATTTTCATTTGACTTCCCCTTGTACGAACTACTGCCACAATACGATGCCTTACTTTGTGGTTTATGTGTCCCAGAGGTTCGCTGCACCTATCGCAGAAACGCGGGTTGATTTCTTGACGGAAGTCCAAACTGATGGCACTGGGTGCTATTCAGACCCTCAGCTTCCAAAGGAAACCGTCGACAGACGAATTTGGCACTACTTGTTATGGCCCACCTAACAGTCTTTGGAACAGGGTTAGAAGGATGACTCTGGGCCGTTAAACTGCCAGTCTTCTAACGTCCAGCTACATCTTGCAGGTGTATCCTAACACGCGAAACCATCCAAATTCATATGAAGATTAGGTTTCCGCGGAAATCTTCAACTTGGTGATATTCAGTCAATTTTTAATGCAAGTGGGTAATAACTCGCAGGAATCGAGGAAAAGGAATATTTATCAGCATCGTCAATTTCTTATCTTCGGGTGCCCTCACATTATACATAAAACTGATATGCAGATTTGCACATTCATTAGTTACAAAATTTTCTGAATTAATATTTAATCTCCGAAATATTTTCTGATTTACAGAGAGCGTGTATAAGGAATTGAAAGAACAGCCAGAAGTAGATTCTCATTTTTTGTCGAAAAGATAGGCAAGGAGACCTGCCGTCATGGATACGAGCCAGAAATCAAGCAAAGATGTGGGTCATGATAGTGAAGAGGTGTTAATGTGCCAGGCGGTAGTATAGAATTACTGCACTAGTATACGACAACATAAGGACGTGACAAAACTCCTTTCTGCTGAAAGGAGTTATCACATCTGGACGTTCCCCTGATCACACCGTAAATGAAAATTGTCTGATATGTCTACGACTGAAGAAAGTGAACCAGATGAGAACTACTGCGACGACGATGATGGTTTGCTTTTTCATCATGAATTTGTTCCACAAGGTATCACCTTTATCCGGTATTACTAACTTCAACTGCTAAAACGAATGTCTGCACTTGAATGACCGCCAACATACTTCTCTACCACGACAGGCTTCCAGTCACACACTGATTAGAGTCGGGCTGGTTTTGATCAAAACCAAAATGACAACGTTTTCACAGCCATTCTAAGCATTAAATCTATCCACGTATGACTGATGTTCCCTGGAATGAATTGGGTCCCGAGACGAAAGCGCGCTCTAAGAATGGAATGGAGTGAAACAGAAATTGATCGATATGCCATGAAGTTTGGACAACTTTGAAAGCTATTTCCATCAGTGAGTGTCACTGGAAAGAAGTGCGTTATGTTTGATTTCCAATGTTTCGAATGTTATACATTTTTGTAAATTTACTGTGAAATACGATAAGTGTAACTGGATAATTGTCTTCTCTGTAGAGCCACACACTTCATCAGACCCTCCTCTGCTGATGTGAACCGTGTAGTGAAGAGGTGTTTTCGTGCCACAGGATGATAAGGAATTAGTGCAGCAAGATGCAACAACATGAAGGCTGACAGAATAGGAGGAAGGAGTTATCTATCACGTTTGGACGTGGCCGCGATCACACCGTAAATGAAAATTGCCCTATCTTTTAGTGTATTAAAGTCGACTGTCCAGCGTAGCTACAGGGAATTGTATACTACTCGAGCCCATGTATTACGGCATACGAACAATGATCTTAGAGAGATTCCTACCAACAGGGACTGGAGACGAGTGTCACACATTGTCAATGACAATCGGGTTTAAAACTGACGAATCGCCGCTGTCGTTGAACGTAGATCCATCCGAAACAGTTTCCGAGCGAGCGTTATCAAGGGAACTGCATGTAGTGGGTGTTTGGAGTCGCATACCTCGCAAAAGGCCGCCGTACCTCTTCAGTGGGCCGGACAGCTTAGAAACTGAACGGTAGTTGGCTGGAGGCGCTTAGTGTGGTCGAAAATTTGCCTCGTTTCAAACAATCTAAGGCACTCAGTGCACCGATAGCTAAGGGAGGATTTTGACACACTGTGTGTGGAGGCTGCATTTCAGGCCAGAGGTGGTTTTGTGATGTTTTCGGCGTGTTGCTTGCTCAATACTGTCTGTGACAAAGCTTTTCCTTTTCTTCTACATTTCGTTCGACGGGCTTAACGAATTTTGTAGCTATGTCAGCTATGACTTCTCTGCTGTTTGCTACTGGCCGTATTTCATTCATTTGGTTGCCCTTTTATTTCTTGTGGTGTCGTCCCATCCCTAGTGTTGAACGAAACAAAACAAACGTGCGCCGATCTGAACTTGGTCACTTCCTCTCTTGCAGGTGACTATCCTGGCACCGCTGGTGGAGGCCTTCGTCAACCTGAACGCGTTGTACCTGGGCCTGATGGTGCTGACGAGTGCGCGCTTCTCCAGCCTCAATTCGCGATTCGCTGCCATCTCTAAAGAGAAGGACGGTAGTGGCCGTCTTGCCACCGCAGAGCTGGCGCGCTGTGTGGCGCTGCACGTAGACCTGCTACGGTTAGTACTGTCTCGCTGTACATATCATTACTGTCCCCTTATAACCCTCTCACTGCGGGCAAATCAAATTCCATTAATATGTACGACATAAAACAACGAAATTTTGTGCTTGTACAGGACAGTCTATTCCATCAGCCATGCACCTTACCGAGTAGGGTGGCTTGCATGCCTCAGTGATACATATAGCCGTATATACACTCCTGGAAATGGAAAAAAGAACACATTGACACCATACTTGCTCCGGACACTGCGAGAGGGCTGTACAAGCAATGATCACACGCACGGCACAGCGGACACTCCAGGAACCGCGGTGTTGGCCGTCGAATGGCGCTAGCTGCGCAGCATTTGTGCACCGCCGCCGTCAGTGTCAGCCAGTTTGCCGTGGCATACGGAGCTCCATCGCAGTCTTTAACACTGGTAGCACGCCGCGACAGCGTGGACGTGAACCGTATGTGCAGTTGACGGACTTTGAGCGAGGGCGTATAGTGGGCATGCGGGAGGCCGGGTGGACGTACCGCTGAATTGCTCAACACGTGGGGCGTGAGGTCTCCACAGTACATCGATGTTGTCGCCAGTGGTCGGCGGAAGGTGCACGTGCCCGTCGACCTGGGACCGGACCGCAGCGACGCACGGATGCACGCCAAGACCGTAGGATCCTACGCAGTGCCGTAGGGGACAGCACCGCCACTTCCCAGCAAATTAGGGACACTGTTCCTCCTGGGGTATCGGCGAGGACCATTCGCAACCGTCTCCATGAAGCTGGGCTACGGTCCCGCACACCGTTAGGCCGTCTTCCGCTCACGCCCCAACATCGTGCACGGTGTTCTTATTTCAATTACCAGGAGTGTATGTGCAAACCGTAACGGACGGGGTGTGAGTGGAAAGGCCAGGCTAACCTATGGTTCCTGAGGAGCGGCAGAAATCTTTTCAGTCGTTGGAGGGCAACGGTCTGAACGACTGACTGACCACATCTTGTAATACTAGGCAATATGGACTCGATATGATACTAATGCGACTGGATGAAATCAAGTGGAAGCTACATAGATTATTTTTCCCAAGGGACTGCAGCTGTGCTATATGGTTACATGATGACGACATCGTCTTTGCTAAAATATTCTGGAGGTAAAATTGCCCCCCATAGGAATCTGCAGGTGGCAACTGCTTCGCATGATGTCATCATCAGGAAAAACTGCGGTGGCAGGAAGAACAGAACTTCTAGTCAAAAGAGAGCACAATTGTAAACCGAGAATCAAATAGGATAATGCAGCAGTGGGTCTAATAATGAAGAAGAAAGTAGGAGCATGGGTAACTGAATACATTATCGCAGCCAAGATAGATACAGTTTTGCACAGGGCATAATTATAGCTAAATCTTGGTATGAAAGTCATGTAAGACCTCGATACACAGGGAGATAGGAAACTGACAAGATGAGGCCTAGATAAGTTGAAAGAACCAGAGGTTGTTGAGAATTTCACTGAATGAATTAGCCAATCGTTGACCGAAATAAGAGTAAGGGGTAGGTAGTCTTGACAGAAGAAATAATGGAGGCAACAGAGTATCAAACAGGGAAAAAGATAAAGCCGCAGATTACTGAAAGAAGAAAATTAAAAAATAAATCAAATGAAGCAAGCAGAGTAGAGAAATCTAGACCATAAGATTGACAGGAAATGCAAAATGCCGAAGCAGAAATAGCTACTCGAGGACCAGAGGATGGGAGAAGCTGCTTACAGAAAAATTAAATAGCTGTTTGGAGAAACGAGAAGTAACTGTACGTATATTAAGAACTCAGACTGCAGGCCCGTATTAACCAAAGAAGGGAAACCCAAAGGATGGAATAAATACGAAGAAAGGCTGTACAAGCGAAATGAATTGAACGTAATAGTATGGAAAGTAAAGAGAAAATAGATGAACATGAGATGGGAGGTACTAAAGTGCGAGAAAAATTTGACAGAGCACTGAAACAACGCCCCTGGATATATAATGTTTTCTCAGAAGTATTGAAATCATTGAGAGATCCAACCATGACAAAACCAAGATACGTGAAACTTGCGAAATACTTTAAAACTCCAAGAGGAACTTAATAATTCCGATTTCAAAAAAGATAGTTGCTGATCGGTGTGAATATTACCAAACTATCAGTTTAATAAGTCATGCTTGCAAAATACTGCATGAAATGGAAAATCTGGTAAACTCCGACATCAGGTAAGATTAGTTTGGACTCAGGCGGAATGTATGAACACATGAGGAAGTATGACGCTACGACTTACCTTGGAAAACAGATTAAAGAAACGCAAATCTACGTTTATAACGTCTGTATTGACTGGGACACAGTCTTTAAAATTTTGAACGCTACAGGGATAAAATTTGGACGGAAGCCAGGCTCCATTTATAAGAATCGAAGGGAATGAGAGGAAAGAAGTAGTTGAGTAGGGAATGAGATATGGCTGTAGCGTATTAGTGATGCTATTCAATCTGCACATTCGGCAAGGAGTGTAAGAAACCAAGCAGAAATTTGGAGAGAGACTTAAAGTTCAGCGAGAAGGAATAAAATCTTTGGGGTATGCCAATTACATTGCAATTCTGTTAGAGACAGCAAAGAACTTGGAAGAATAGTTAAACGAATTGGACAGTGTCTTGAAAGGAGGATATAACATAAACATTAACAAGAGTAAAGGAAGCGTACTGGAATGTAACCAAATTTATTCAGGCGATACTGAGGGAGTTCGAGTACGAAATGAGACACTAAAAGTTGTAGATGAGTTTTGCTGTTCGAACAGTAAAATAATGGGTGATGGCCAAAGTGGAAAGGATATAAAATGCAGGTTGGCTACAGCACGAAATCATTCCTGAAAAAGAGAAATTTGGTAACATCTACACTACTGGCCATTAAAATTGCTACACCACAAAGATGTCACGCTACAGACGCGAAATTTAACCGACAGGAAGAAGATGCTGTGATATGCAAATTATTAGCTTTTCAGAGCATTCACACAAGGCTGGCGCCGGTGGCGACATCTGCAACGTGATGACATGAGGAAAGTTTCCAACCGCTTTCTCATACACAAACAGCAGTTGACCGGCGTTGCCTGGTGAAACGTTGTTGTGATGCCTCTTATGAGGAGGAAAAATGCTTACCGTCACGTTACCGACTTTGATAAAGGTCGGATTGTAGCCTATCGCGAATGCGGTTTATCGTATCGCGACATTTCTGCTCGCGTTGGTCGCGATCCAATGAGTGTTAGCAGAATATGGAATCGGTGGGTTCAGGACGGTAATACGGAACGTCCTGCTGGATCCCAACGGCCTCGTATCACTAGCAGTCGAGATGACAGGCATCTTATCCGCACGGCTGTAACGGATCGTGCATCCACGTCTCGATCCCTGAGTCAGCAGATGGGGACGTTTGCAAGACAACAACCATCCGCACGAACAGTTCGACGACGTTTGCAGGAGCATGGAGACCATGGCTGCGGTTACCCTTGACGCTGCATCACAGACAGGAGCGCCTGCGATGGTGTACTCAAAGACGAACCTGGGTGCACGAATGGCAAAACGTCATTTTTTCGGATGAATCCAGGTTCTCTTTCTGCATCATGATGGTCGCACCCGTGTTTGGCGACATCGCGGTGAACGCACATTGGATGCGTGTATTCGTCATCACCATACTAGCGTATCTCCCGGCGTGATGTGATGGGGTGCCATTGGTTACACGTCTCGGTCACCTCTTGTTCGCATTGACGGCACTCTGAACAATGGTCGTTACATTTCAGATGTGTTACGACCCTTGGCTCTACCGTTCATTCGATCCCTGCGAAACCCTACATTTCAGCAGGATAATGCACGACCGCATGTTGTAGGTCCTGTACGGGCCTTTCTAGATACAGGAAATGTTTGATTGCTGCCCTGGCCAGCACATTCTCCAGATTTCTCACCAATTGAAACGTCTGGTCAATGGTGGCCGAGCAAGTGGCTCGTCACAATACGCCAGTCGCTACTCTTGATGAACTGTGGTATCGTCTTGAAGCTGCATGGGCAGCTCTGTTTGACTCAATGCCCAGGCGTGTCAAGGCCGTTATTACGGCCAGAGGTGGTTGTTCTGGGTACTAATTTCTCAGTATCTATGCATCCAAATTGCGTGTAAATGTAATCACATGTCAGTTATAGTATTAAATTTTTGTCCAATGAATACCCGTTTATCATCTGCATTTCTTTTTGGTGTAGCAATTTTAATGGCCAGTAGTGTATTTTGTTATCAGTAATGATTAGTTTGCGTAGTAACTGCAACAGATATAGTTTCATAAACATGTAGAAAAAGTCATGTATTAAAGATCCGCTTTTTTTTCCATGCAATTCTGGCAAAGTCAATTTGCCTTGGCAGCTACTAAATAACTTTCTTTAATTTTGTTTACAAATTGTGACATCTAAACTTTTCGCGCTAATTAAGACCATAGAGGCGTGGCCTTTGCGGAACGTACTTTGACCAAAAAGCGATTCTGGTTTCTGGAGTCGGAGGATTCTGTTAATCCTGTATTCTGAGCTCTTGAGGTGATATTTCCCTAGAAACCTTCATCTCCTAATACACATTTATTTCTAACCGAGAAGTCTGTTACCAATGTTCGTACATTTAACTTTAAAAGATGCTTTCATAATGAAACATTTCCATAAAAACTGACATCCCCTATAGCGTCCCTTTAGAGAATGAATTTGCAAAAACACAGGGACACGTATTTCCTTAGTTCTAATCGAGAAGTCGAACACCAGTTTTCATAGTTGTAGTTTTAGAAATGCCTTAGTAGTTCTTTAATAGTGATCTGCTTAAAAAATCTTTCACGCCCATTGTGGATGAACTTCCGAAACTGCTGCAACATGTATTTTCTGACTGAGAAAACAAATAACAATTTGTGAAAAAACTGAGTTGTGTAAAATGAAGGAAGAACTGTAATAGCAACAAATTTTAAGACTTTAAGAATGTCTTAATTTAAACAATATAAAATCTTAGTGCACAGTCAGCATTATCAGTTCTTAACTGAGTGCTACGACTGTTAACACGGGTCTGTGGAGTGGGGCTTTGGGAGACTGGGAGTGAGCCGCATGCTGTCCCTTTCAGTCTTTTCTACATGCGTTCGGTAGGTCAAGTCTTATTTATTTCTAAGTGGAGGCTCTCCCCATTTCATTCTTACCTGCGCTTTGCCACTTACATCTGCACGCTAACGACCCGTCTCCTCAGACTTGTCCCGCTGTGACCGTGAGCTCCTCCGTAGCTGGAACGTTCCCTGTGAGCAACCAGGCCACAAGCCTATCCTCGAGGTCAGGCTCTCACTCAAGTAACTGTGTTAAACATAGCTTGAAATTTCTAGAATCATTCGCTAATTTCTAAACTTACATTTCGCCCTAAAAAAATTTTATCCTGGAAGGAGCAGATCGCTTCCCCCCCCCCCCCTCTCTCTCTCTCCCCTCCCCCCCGCCCCAGCAAAAGAGACGGAGAATACATAGAGAGAGAGAGAGAGAGAGACTGTTGTACGTTATTCAGTGCTCCCTGTGCTACTACGCCGTACTAGTAGTTAGTATTTCGTGAAGTCATTCTGCGGTTGTTTTCTAAGGTAGAGAGTTCTTGTATGGTTCTGTAACGTACACAGTTGCTCAGTTTCTTTTCGGAATCGTGGCTGTTGTCCGCTCAGAATATAAATGTACCCACTTGCCTAGAAGAAAGATTAAAGAGCGGTGTAAATATGTTTACATAAAGTGTGCTGTAATTGTGCTTTGTGTGCCGTGATGTATTTATTTACTTGTGTAATAAATGACTGAAACATACAGTCGAAATTAACGTAATCTTTCTGTGGAACGTTCGTTTCTGAAACGATTGTTATTATTCGAAAGTTTTCTGTAGAAAAGGATGTACTAGCCACACGAAGATGCGTCCTAAAATGAATTTTAGAGACCTGCTTCCCTGGTACTTTAAATATGACGCTGGAAACAATCAGAGCAAAATGCCTCGGACCTTTGGAGGTGACAGAGTCCCACCTCTAACTGACAAACCAGGGACTCCTAAGATACGACTTGGCAAACAAATGGTAATGAGATGGGGAGCTATTAATATCAATGGGGGCTACCCTGGGAAGAAGGTAGAACTGGCAGAGGCTGCAAGTAAGATGGGGCTGGACGTTTCAGCTGTTAGGGACATTCGGGAAAGGCGTGAGAAAGAAGAGGAAGTGGGAGAATACAAGGTCTACCCGTCAGGAGTCAAAGCAGGAATAGCACAATGGGGTGTAGGACTTCACATCAGAAAAGAAATGGAACCCAGCGTAGTTGTAGTAAGGTATGTAAACGAACGACTGATGTGGATAGATTTGACAGTGTCTAGCATGAAAATTAGGATTGTGTCAGTATATTCGCATTGTGAAGGGACAGATCAAGATAAGATGGATAGTTTTTATGAGGCACTCAGTGATGTAGTTGTTAGAGTAAAGGACAAGGACAGTGTTCTGCTCATGGGAGATTTTAACGCCAGGATTGGAAGTCGATCAGAAGGGTATGAAAGGGTTATGGGTAAATTTGGAGAGGATATGGAGGCCAACAGGAACAGGAAACAACTCTTGGATTTCTGTGCCACTATGGGCTTAGTAATCACAAACTCCTTTTTTAAACATAAGAACATTCACCGGTATACTTGGAAAGGCAGGGGAACCAGATCTGTCATTGACTATATAATAACAGATCAGGAATTCAGGAAGGCTGTGAGGGACACACGTGTATTCAGAGGATTCTTTGATGACACTGATCATTATTTAATCTGCAGTGAAATTGGGATTGTGAGGCCGAAAGTGCAGGAGGTCAGGTCCATATGTAGGAGGATAAGAGTGGAGAAACTTCAGGATAAGGAAATCAGGCACAAGTAAATAACAGCGATTTCAGAAAGGAACCAGTTAATTGAATGTAGTCAATTACAGTCATTGGAAAAGGAATGGACAAGGTACAGGGACACAGTACTAGAAGTGGCTAAAGAATGTCTTGGAACAGTAGTGTGTAAAAGTAGGATGAAGCAAACAGCTTGGTGGAATGACACAGTCAAGGCAGCCTGTAAAAGGAAAAAGAAGGCATATCAAAAATGGCTACATACTAGAACTCAGGTAGACAGAGAAAATTATGTTGAAGAAAGAAACAAAGCCAAACAGATAATTGCAGCATCCAAGAAGAAATCTTGGGAAGACTTTGGAAATAGGTTGGAGACTATGGGTCAAGCTGCTGGAAAACCATTTTGGAGTGTAATTAGCAGTCTTCGAAAGGGAGGTAAGAAGGAAATGACAAGTATTTTGGACAGGTCAGGAAAACTGTTGGTGAATCCTGCGGATGCCTTGGGCAGATGGAGGGAATATTTTGAAGAGTTGCTCTATGTAGGTGAAAATGCGATCAGTAATGTTTCAGATTTCGAGGTAGAATTGGATAGGAATGATGATGGAAGTAGGATCACATTTGAAGAAGTGGAGAAAATGGTCAATAGATTGTAGTGCAATAAAGCAGCTGGGTTGGATGAAATTAAGTCGGAACTCATCAAATACAGTGGAATGTCAGGTCTTAAATGGCTACATAGGATAATTGAAATGGGCTGGGAAACGGGACAGGTTCCATCAGACTGGACAAAAGCAGTAATCACACCAATCTTTAAACATGGGAACAGAAAAGATTGTAACAATTACAGAGGTATCTCTTTAATCAGCGTTGTGGGTAAAATCTTCTCAGGTATTGTTGAAAGGAAAGTGCGAGTATTAGTTGGGACCAATTAGATGAAAATCAGTGTGGGTTTAGGCCTCTTAGAGTCAGGACCAGATCTTTAGCTTGCGGCAAATAATGGAGAAGTGTTATGAGTGGAACAGGGAATTGTATCTATGCTTTATAGATCTAGAAAAGGTGTATGACCGGGTCCCTAGGAGTAAGTTATTGTCTATTCTACGAGATTATGGAATAGGAGGCAAACTTTTGCAAGCAATTATAGGTCTTTACATGGACAGGCAGGCAGCAGAGTTGACGGTAAATTGAGTTCATGGTTCAGAGTAGTTTCAGGAGTAAGACAAGGCTGCAACCTGTCTCCACTGTTGTTCATATTATTTATGGCTCATATGTTGAAAACAATAGACTGGCTGGGTGAGATTAAGATATGTGAACACAAAATAAGCAGTCTTGCATATGAGGATGACTTAGTTGTGATGGCAGATTCGATTGAAAATTTGCAAAGTAATATTTCAGAGCTAGATCAAAAATGTAAGAACTATGATATGAAGATTATCATCTCCAAAACGAAAGTAATGTCAGTGGGAAAGAAATATAAACGGATTGAGTGCCAAATAGGAGGAACAAAGTTATAACAGGTGGGCGGTTTCAAGTACTTAGGATGCATATTGTCACAGGATGGCAACATAGTGAAAGAACTGGAAGCGAGGTGTAGCAAAGCTAATGCAGTGAGCGCTCAGCTACGATCTACTCTCTTCTGCAAGAAGGAAGTCAGTACCAAGACTAAGTTATCTGTGCACCGTTCAATCTTTCGACCAACTTTGTTCTATGGGAGCGAAAGATGGGTGGATTCAGGTTACCTTATCAACAAGGATGAGGTTACAGATATGAAAGTAGCTAGGATGATTGCAGGTACTAGTAGATGGGAACAATGGCAGGAGGGTGTCCACAATGAGGAAATCAAAGAAAAACTGCGAATGAACTCTATAGATGTAGTAGTCAGGGCGAACAGGCTTAGATGGTGGGGTCATGTTACACGCATGGGAGAAGCAAGGTTACCCAAGAGACTCATGGGTTCAGCAGTAGAGCGTAGGAGGAATCGGGGAAGACCAAGGAGAAGGTATCTGGATTCGGTTAAGAATGATTTTGAAGTAATAGGCTTAACATCAGAAGAGGCACCAAAGTTAGCACTGAATAGGGGATCATGGAGGAATTTTATAAGGGGGACTATACTCCAGACTGAACGCTGAAAGGCATAATCTTAAATGATGATGATGATATCTTTTACTTGGAAATGCTCTGCTAGTGACAATGTCGGTTTAAAATATTTAAATGAAAGATACTGACACTGTCAAGAGATGATATGTATAAAGTATTGGTGCGCTATACTCAGAGGTAATGTTGTTAATAAACACTAACAGTTGAAATTTTGTAATTTCCCATCAGCACTGTTACATACCACGTTCCTTTCTTTTTACTTCCGAAAACATGTCAGAGGCTCGTTCAGTTTTCTTCGCTCTGGTCGCTCTGTTGCCTCTCTATGGTGCTCTTATCTATTTATTCCCCCTCCCCTCCTCCTACACCCGTTCGCCCTTCTTGGATCCACGCCTGCCCTGAAGCCTGTAGACAATGGACATGATAGTTTCTTACTGTTCTCGTATGGCATCCAATTCCTTTTGTGCCTACACACCATGTACATGGTCTTTACCGATTTCCTACTAGACGGAATTATTCAACACACGGATGAATGTACTAATTCAATGGCCCAGTTGCAGTTGCTGTCAAATGTGTGAAGAGAACACATGCTCTTTAAGTTCAAATAGCTACGGAACCAGATACTTGAAAAAATGGCTTCAAATGGCTCTGAGCACTATGGGACTTAAATTCTGTGGTCATCGGTGCCCTAGAACTTAGAACTACTTAAACCTAACTAACCTAAAGACATTACACACATCCATGCCCGAGGCAGCATTCGAACCTGCGACCGTAGCGGTCACGCGGTTCCAGACTGAAGCGCCTAGAACCGCACGGCCACACCGGCCGGCAGATACTTACACTGGTTCCTTGCCTTATATATGCTCGAGTGGTTCTTGAGAGTTGTAGAATCGCATTTTAGTACCTGAATAATGTAAATTCGCGTAGTCGTCAGTCATCTACATCTACATCCATACTCCGCAAGCCACCTGACGGTGTGTGGCGGAGGGTATCTTGAGTACCTCTGTCGGTTCTCCCTTCTATTCCAGTCTCGTACTGTTTGTAGAAAAAAAGATTGTCGGTATGCCTCTGCGTCGGCTCTGATTTTATCCTCATGGTCTCTTCGCAAGATATCCGTAGGAGGGAGCAATATACTGCTTGACTCCTCGGTTGAGGTATGTACTCGGAACTTCAACTAAAGCCTGCACCGAGCTACTGAGCGTCTCTCTTGCAGAGTCTTCCACTGGAGTTTATCTATCATCTCCGTAACGCTTTCATGATTACTAAATGATCCTGTAACGAAGCGCGCTGCTCTCCGTGGGATCTTCTCTATCTCCTCTATCAACTCTACATCCAATATTTCCTTTGAACGGCTTGTGAGATAAAAGAGAGGCAAAAAAATTGTTAGGGGTGGACAGGGACTGAACCTGTTGTGTATGGATTCAGGGGAATTGGCCACCGTCCGTAAACAGCTGGAAGCTGTATTGGCCACCGTCCGTAAACAGCTGGAAGCTGTATTGGCCGTGGTCGACAGGCTCCAGGCTGTTGCCCTGGGCCGCGGTGACACTGGAACACCCTAGACGAGCGTTTTGGCGCCTCTGGAACCTGTAGCATCGTCTGGGATCTCTGATGCCACTGCGCCCTCGGATTCGGACGTCCCTGCCGGTCGACACTTGCCTGATCGTGATTGGCGAACTGTGGCGGGGTCGCGAATCTCTGGGCGGAAGGCGAAAGTTGGTGCTGGCCACAAGGCTGTACGCTTAAGCCTCCGTAACAGGTTTGAGGTCCTGCCCACTGCTGAAAGTACTTCTGAGCGAGCAAGGGCGACCTCTCCTGATGCGGCAGTGGCCGTTCTTCCTGAGAGGTCCGGGTCAGCACAGAGGGTGAGATTGCTTGTCATTGGGAGCACCAATGCTAGGTGGGTGATGGAGCCCCTTAGGGATATGGCAGCTAAGGACGGGAAGAAAGCCAATGTGCACTCCGTGTGCATATCGGGGGAGTGGGGGGGGGGGGGGGGGGGGCGTCATCCAAGATGTGGAAAGAGTCCTTCTGTATGCCATGAAGGGTACAGGGTGAAGCCAACTGCAGATGGTGGCTCATGTCGGCACTAATGACGTGTGTCGCTATGGATCGGAAGAGATTCTCTCTGTTTTCCGGCTGCTACCTGAGTTGCTGAAGACTGCCAACCTGCTACCGAGATGAAAGCAGAGCTCACCATCTGCAGCGTCGTTGAGAGAATCGATTGCGGACCTTTGGTACAGAGCCGAATGGAGGGTCTGAATCAAAGGCTCAGACGGTTCTGCGACCGTGTAGGCTGCAGATTTCTCGACTTGCGCCATAGGGTGGTGGGATTTCGGGTTCCGCTAAATAGGTCAGATGTCCACTACACACAGGAGGCTGCTACACGGCTAGCAGAGGTTGTGTGGCTTGGACTGGGCGGTTTTTTATGTTGGACTGTCTCGGCTCAAATGGCTCAAATGGCTCTGAGCACTATGGGACTTAACATCTGTGGTCATCAGTCCCCTAGAACTTAGAACCAGTTAAACCTAACTGACCTCAGAACATCCCACACCTCCATGCCTGAGGCAGGATTCGAACCTGTGACCGAAGCAGTCGCACGGTTCCGGACTGAAGCGCCTAGAACCGCTCGGCCACCACGGTCGGCTAGACAGTCTCGGGAAAGATCAAAAAGGGCTCCAGTCTCAAAGGGTACAGGGCAAACAGACGACAGAAATTGACCAAGCAACAGTCGGTATTGTAGTTGTAAATTGAAGTACCTGTGTTGGAAAAGTACCAGAGCTTCAAGCGCTGATCGAAACCAATGAAGCTGAAATCGTTATAGGAACAGGAAGCTGGCTAAAGCCGGAGATTCTGCCGAAATTTTTACAGAGGCACAAACCGTGTTCAGAAAGGGCACATTAAATAAAGTAGGTGGTGGTGCATTTGTGTCTGTTGGTAGTAGTTTATCTTGTAGTGAGGTTGAAATAGGTAGTTCCTGCGGATTACTATGGGTAGCGGTTATACTCAACAGCCGTACCAAAATAATAATTGGCTCCTTCTACCGACCACCGACTCAGATGATATAATAGCTGAACGATTCAAAGAAAACTTAAATATCATAACAAATAAGTACCCAACTCAAACAATTATAATTGGTGGTGACTTCAATCTACCCTCATTTGTTGGCGAAAATACATGTTCAAAGCCGGTTGTAGACAGAAAACATCTTCCGAAATTGTACCAAATGCTTTCTCTGAGAATTACTTTGAACAATTAGTTCATGAGCTCACACGAATTGTAAACGGTTGCGAAAACACACTTGACCTCTTAGCCACAAATAATCCTGATCTAATAGAGAGCGTCATGACGGATACAGGGGTTAGTGAACACAAGGTCATTGTAGCGAGGCTCAAAACCATATCAACCGAAACCATTAAAAATAAACGCAAAATATGTCTTCTTAAATCAGCGGATAAAAATTATTTTGATGCCTTCCTAAGAGAGAGTCTCCATTCCTTAGAAGCTAATTATGTAAGTGTAGACCAGATATGGCTCAAATTCAAAGATACAGTAACGACAGCAATAGATAGATTCATACCGTAGAAGTTAATAAGAGACGGGACTGATTCACCATGGTACAGAAAAACGTCATAACACTGTTGCAGAAGCAACGAAAAAAGCATCACAAATTCAGAAGAACGCAAAATCCCCAAGACTAGCTAAGTTTCACAGAAGCTCGAAATTTAGTGCGGACGTCAATGCGAGATGCTTTTAGTAGTTTCCACAATGAAACATTGTCTCGAAATATGGTAGAAAACCCAAAGAGATTCACGTCTTATGTAAAGTACACCAGTGGCAAAAAAACAGTCAATACCGTCACTGCGTGATAGCGATGGAAATGTTACCGATGATGGTGCCACTAAAGCGGAGTTACTAAATACAGTTTTCCGTAATTCCTTCATGGAAGAAGACGAAGTAAATATTTCAGAATTAGAAACCAAAACAGCTGTTAGCATGCGTGACATAAAAGTAGATATTTCAGATGTTGCGAAACAACTCGAATCACTTAAGAAAGGCAAGTCTTCTGGTCCAGATGGTATACCAATCAGGTTCCTTTCAGAGTATGCAGACACAATAGCGCCTTTATTAGCAATCATACACATTCGCTCACTAGACGAAAGGTCTGTTCCTAAAGAATGGAAAGTAGCACAGGTCGCACAAGTATTAAAAAAAGGAAATAGGACCAACCCATAGAATTACAGACCCATCGAAAAAGTGCAAAGAAGGGCAGATCGTTTCGTGTTATCGCGCAATAGAAGTGAGAGTATTACTGATACGATACGCGAGTTGGGGTGGCAGTCACTAAAACAAAGGCAGTTTTCTTTGCTGCGCGATCTGTTCACGAAATTTCAATCACAAACTTTCTCTTCTGAATGCGAAAATATTTTGTTGATACCCACCTATGCAGGGAGAAATGATCATCATAATAAAGTAAGAGAAATCAGAGCTCTAACGGAAATATTTAGGTGTTCCTTTTTCCCACGCGCCATCCGAGAGTGGAATGGCAGAGAAGCAGTATCAAAATGGTTGAATGAACCATCTGCCAGGCACTCAAGTGTGAACTGCAGAGTAACCATGTAGATGTAGATGTAGATGTAGATGTAAGTGCCATTCAAGCGTCAGGCGTGAAGACGACGTGATTAGAACGTCTAAACTGATTGCCTAATAAAACAATATCAATATAACTGCTATTAGTATAGAATTATTATATTTAATAGCCCAATCTGTCGCAAACCAAAGGGATATCCAGTGAAGGGCAATGTAGGGGCGTCGCTCTGCCCGCACTCACCCAGTCCCAACTCACCCTACCCCCATTTTCCACCCTGCCACAAAAACATCTACATCTACATTTATACTCCGCAAGCCACCCAACGGTGTGTGGCGGAGGGCACTTAACATGCCACTGTCATTACCTCCCTTTCCTGTTCCAGTCGCGTATGGTTCGCGGGAAGAACGACTGTCTGAAAGCCTCCGTGCGCGCTCGAATCTCTCTAATTTTACATTCGAGATCTCCTCGGGAGGTAGGCGTAAGCAATATATTCGATACCTCATCCAGAAAAGCACCCTCTCGAAACCTGGCGAGCAAGCTACAACGCTATGCAGAGCACCACTCTTGCAGAGTCTGCCACTTGAGTTTGCGAAACATCTCCGTAACGCTGTCACGGTTACCAAATAACCCTGTGAGGAAACGCGCCGCTCTTCTTTAGATCTTCTCTATCTCCTCCGCCAACCCGATCTGGTACGGATCCCCCACTGATGAGCAATACTCAAGTATAGGTCGAACGAGTGTTTTGTAAGCCACCTCCTTTGTTGATGGACTACATTTTCTAAGGACTCTCCCAACGAAACACAAACTGGAACCCGCCTTACCAACAATTAATTTTATATGAACATTCCACTTCAAATCGTTCCGCACGCATGCATACTCCCTGATATTTTACAGAAGGAATGCTACCAATGTTTGTTCCGCTATCATATAATCATACAATAAAGGATCCTTCTTGCTATGTATTCGCAATAGATTACATTTGTCTACGTTAAGGGTCAGTTGCCACTCCCTGCACCAAGTGCCTATCCGCTGCAGATCTTCCTGCATTTCGCTACAATTTTCTAATGCTGCAACTTCTCTGTATACTACAGCATCATCCGCGAAAAGCCGCATGAAACTTCCGACACTATCTACTAGGTCATTTATATATATTGTGAAAAGCAATGGTCCCATAACACTCCCTTGTGGCACGCCAGAGGTTACTTATTTCGATGTCAGCCATTTTTTCGTTTGTGCGAGGATTTAGAGAAGGAACTGCAGTGCGGTCTTCCTCTGTGAAACAGCTTTGGAAAAAGGTGTTTAGTATTTTAGCTTTTCGGGTGTCATCCTCTGTTTCAGTGCCATCATCATCCCGGTGTGCCTCGATATGCTGTTTCGAGCCATTTACTGATTTAACTTCCTAGGATTTTCTGTCAAGTCGGTACATAGATTTTTACTTTCTAATTCACTGAACGCTTCACGAATAGCCCTCCTTACGCTAACTTTCACATCGTTTAGCTTCTGTTTGTCTGAGAGGTTTTGGCTGCGTTTAAATCTGCTGTGAACCAATCTTTGCTTTCGCAGTAGTTTCCTAACTTTGTTGTTGAACGACGGGCGGTTTTCCCGTCCCTCACAGTTTTACTCTCCACGTACCTGCGTAAAACGCATTTTACGATTGCCTTGAACTTTTTCCATAAACACTCAACATTTTGCTTTCGCAGTAGTTTCCTAACTTTGTTGTTGAACGACGGGCGGTTTTCCCGTCCCTCACAGTTTTACTCTCCACGTACCTGCGTAAAACGCATTTTACGATTGCCTTGAACTTTTTCCATAAACACTCAACATTGTCAGTGTAGGGACACAAATTTTCGTTTTGATCTGTTAGGTAGTCTGAAATCGGCCTTCTATTACTCTTGCTAAACAGATAAACTTTCCTCCCTTTTTTATATTCCTATTAACTTTCATATTCAGTGATGCTGCAACGGCCTTATGATCACTGATTCCCTGTTCTGCACTTATAGTGTGGAAAAGTTCGGGTCTGTTTGTTATCAGTAGGTCCAAGATGTTATCTCCACGAGTCGGTTCTCTGTTTAATTGCTCGAGGTAATTTTCGGATAGTGCACTCAGTATAATGTCACTCGATGCTCTGTCCCTACCACCTGTCCTAAACATCTGAGTGTCCCAGTCTATATCTGGTAAATTGATATCTCCACCTAAGACTATAACATGCTGACAAAATTTATGTGAAATGTATTCCAAATTTTCTCTCAGTTGTTCTGCCACTAATGCTGCTGAGTCGGGAGGTCGGTAAAAGGAGCCAACTATTAACCTAGCTCGGTTGTTGAGTGTAACCTCCACCCATAATATTTCACAGGAACTATCCACTTCTACTTCACTACAGAATAAACTACTACAGACAACGACAAATACGCCACCACCGGTTGCATGCAATCTATCCTTTCTAAACACCGTAAACACCGTCTGTGCCTTTGTAAAAATTTCGGCAGAATTTATCTCTGGCTTCAGCCAGCTTTCTGTACCTATAACGATTTCAGCTTCGGTGCTTTCTATCAGTGCTTGAAGTTCCGGTACTTTACCAATGCATCTTCGACAGTTTAAAATTACAATACCGATTGCTGCTTGGTCCCCATGTCTCTTGACTTTGCCACGTATCCTATGAGGCTGTTGCCATTTCTGTACTTGCCCGAGGCTACCTAACCTAAAAAACCGTCCAGTCCACGCTACACAACCCCTGTCCCCGCTTGCTGCGCGTAGTTGACCTATCCAGCGGAACCCGAAACCCCACCACCCTATGGCGCAAGTCGAGGAATCTGCAGCCCACACGGTTTCAGCCTCTGATTCAGATCCTCCACTCGGCTCTGTACCAAAGGTCCGCAGTCAGTCCTGTCGACGATGCTGCAGATGGTGAGCTATGCTGTTATCCTGCTAGCGAGACTGATAGTCTTCACCAAAACAGATAGCCGCCGGAAGCCAGAGAGGATTTCCTCCGATCCATAACGACACGCATCATTGGTGTCGACATGAGCGACCACCTGCAGATGGGTGCACCCTGTACCCTTCATGGCATCCGGAAGGACCTTTTCCTCATCTGGAATGACTCCCCCCAGTATGCACACGGAGTGCACATTTGTTCAGCAGTATGTCGAAGGAAGGAGAAAAGACTGACTAGTAGCAAGAGGTGCACTTAGAACCGTTTGAACACCTCAGCTATAAACAGTGATAAAGGGCACACTGGTTGTTTCGAGAAACTACGCAGTATTTTTCAATAAAATCTCATAAATTTTTCAAGCAACTTTTTAAATTCATATAAGAGTTTTCACAATATATCTACAGTAACGACGTATTCTACCCTAAATTTTATTCTTAAAAATCCGTCAGCGAGTACTTACCATTGTTCGCTTGCAAACAGAGAGCACGTAGCATGATTTAGCATCGACTTCTTAGTTGCCAGGCGAATTAAAGAAACATTACTGTGAGACCACACAAAAATAACAATTTAAAAGCTACATATTGTTGGCATTGAGATCTGCATTAACAATTTTTACCATAATAAAGTATAACAACCTGAAAAATTAATCCAATATTCTGCACAATATAAAGTTAACTGATATCAAGGATCTGACTACAGCAAGTAAAATACATTAAGAATGTCCCTTAATATTTCTATCAGCACCTTGTCACGTAAATTCACGCAAACTTTCTTAAGGGATACAACATTGCTTTCTTGTTTAAATGAATATTTGCGTTTATCCGATTAGCGATAACTTTTGAAGCATGATTGACCTCGCACGAACACTGCATGCCTCATTGCTACCGGCAGCCATGTTATTGCATTTTCCACTGTTTACATGCTCACATCCTTACAAAGTTGCCATCAGTAAGAATCTCAAATCAGAGATAGAGCTGCAATGTTCGGTTTATCGTGAAACTATAACTCGATATGTGTAAAGCGCATCACTTACCATCTTTTACATGCAATAAATCGGTGTCTCATCGGCTGTCCTCTAGCATTTGCAGTCACATCTCAAACTATTTCGACGTTCGCTGCTATTCTCTTTGTAACTGAAAATGGCAGGTGGCTCTAAGTTGTAAAAATTTCAAGTGCAGTTGTACCTTCAATTGGCGATGAATTTCCCCACTTTACCAGCCAGTGTTGAAACCTGTTCAGATGAGAATATATAAAATATTGTAACATAACTGTACGTTACCTGTCTGACAGCAAAATAATAGCCACATACCTCATAAAATGCAGTTAAAATGTTTTTAGGCAACAGGTATCCATTAAACAATACTTTTTGCTTAATAAATGCGGTTTCTGAATAATGTTGAGTTTTATTTTGTGAAAAATTGTTCTTTGTATGCTCCATCCTTTGCAACCCCATATAATTAATGTGAATTGCACCGTCTCCTTCCACCTAAGATCCTGGGTACTTTTTCTTGAAGGGTAACGATATTCCGTTTGAACTGTTGATAGTATTGGGAGAGGAAGCCATGAAAATTTCTTCCATCCGATTTCCAAGATGTATCCCTGAGGCAGGGGCCGGCCGCGGTGGTCTCGCGGTTCTAGGCGCTCAGTCCGGAACCGCGCGACTGCTACGGTCGAAGGTTCGAATCCTGCCTCGGGCATGGATGTGTGTGATGTCCTTAGGTTAGTTAGGTTTAAGTAGTTCTAAGTTCTAGGGGACTTATGACCTCAGCAGTTAAGTCCCATAGTGCTCAGAGCCATTTGAACCATTTGAACCCTGAGGCAGGATTCGAACCTGCGACCGTAGCAGCATCGCAGTTCGGGACTGAAGCGCCTAGAACCACTCAGCCACAGCGGCCGGCGAAGAAAAACACTCGACAGTCAATACACATCTAAATTATCATAAAATTTTAACAATTAAAAAGTCAAGAATGATGAAATGTTTCCAAAAGCCACATAGCTACAGGAAGGTGCTTATTTGCAACTACCAAATTCACATCAGTACAGATGCATCTTCAGGCTCATCTGTCAAAGAATAAAAATCACAATGCGAAATTTTTGAAATATATAAATACAGAATCATAGTGCTGGCATTAAATAAAACAATAACGAGTACCCACGCTGGTTATTTTCCCATAATCTAGATGGACAATTACGGATCCCAACTTTCGGGAAGTTATCCACGTTCTGAGTCAAACCACACTGATTTGATACAGTTGATAGTGGTAGGATAAAGAGAGCACCAGCGTGTTCTGTTAGTACAGGCTGCACACATTCAGGAGCAGCCCCCAAATCCCCATCCTCAGACGATGTCATGGGTTTCTCCCATCTGGCACATGGATCCCCTCCCTTCCCCTTCCCATCCCTTCCCTTTCCTCTTCCAGCTCTCCACACTCCATCCCACCCTACCCTATCTCACACTCCCCTTCAGCCCGTCCCTCCACTCCCTCCTCTACCCCCTCTCCCTCCCTTCCTCTCCTCTTCCCTCACCACAACTCCTATCCCATCCCCTCCATAGCCATCCCTGAAACTGGTGGGGAATTGAAAGTTTGCCAGAACATTAAAAAAATGCTGAAAAATTCAAAAAATGGAGGGAAATTCAAGTTTATTTGTGGGAATCTCATATCTTGTGTGTTCACCTTGAGTTTCAGAGACCAAATAACCTAGTTCACAACACCACAACCAATGGTTTGTTTATTTAAACAATTTGAGTTGCCATTGATCGAGCAATCGAGCACTAGACAGTAGCTCTGTCAAGTTTTGTCAATAATTGTTGGGTGTGAGTGGATATTTTCGTTATTAATGTGGCACTGGAGAGTTGCACCAGCCATTCTTGCTGATAGCCTTATATGGATGGGATGGGTGGTTGGTAATAATAATAATAATAATAATAATAATAATAATAATAATAATAATAACAATAATACAGCAAACTATCAATAAAGCACAAAGGAGTAGCCTCCTGTCGATCTACAAGTAAATACCTGCTGGATCTGAAGAGTTTATTTTCGCCATTAATCAAGCACTAGAGAGTCGCTTCAGCCAATCTAGCCAATAGCTTTATATCAGAAGGATGGATAGTAATGATAGGAAAGTAAGTTCAAACTGAAGTACAGGGGAGTAACCTCTGCCGATCTACTAGTGAATAGGTGCTGATTGGAGGAACATAAGGATGGATAATAATAATATTAGAACAGTGACCTACTGTCCCACTGTACCTGTACCTTCTTCTTCATTGTAATCACATTCCCTGGGCCCATATGGGCAGGGAAAATCTGTCAGCACCACAATCCGCCGCTCTTCAGTTGAGAGACAACACAGTTATTAAGAAAGATGAAGAAAAAGTGTAAAAAGGCGATAAGATGGGTAACAAAAGAACATAATAAGATGAAAAACAATGCCACTTAATATACAGGCTTACATGGAGACATATATTGTGTGACACACTTAAAAAACGTCCACATAAAGATAAAATACAATGAAGTCAGCATCACAAAATAAAAGTTTGCCACATTACCAAAAAGCCACACCAGAACAATGACACTTCAAAACCACTGCACGAGACAGAGCACACACGTCAAAGATTAAAAATTGCCAGGAGGGACCTGCCGAGGCAGAGGAGGCCTGAGAGAAGGGGAGAGGAGAGGAGAGGAGAGGAGAGGGCAGCGGGGGAGGGGGCCTGGAGAGGATGGGATGAAAAAATGCGGTCAAGTGGCGCACCAAGGGGCAGGAGACAGGCGGGGTGGGAGGGGGAATGCAAGCCAGGAGGGAGTGCAAGAGTCCTGAAAGGGATTCGCTGGAAAGGTAGTGTGCATAGTATGGAGGAAATACCTGCTCAGGCGAAGAGAAAAGGAGGGAAGAGGGAGCCCTGAGGAGGGGGAATGTTGGGGTTACGTTTGGCAGGAGGGATAGATACCAGAGCGAAGCTCATCACCTGTGAGGGGTAAAGGAGGTGGAGAGTGTGGAGAGGAGACAGGGCAGGCAATAGGTAGTGGGTAGGGGATAGGAGACACCAAGGGGTGAAGGAGATCGAGTCTGTGGATGATGTACAGGGTCCAGATGTGGGAAGAGGAAGATGTGGGAAGGGGACAAGGTCATTTAGGATCCATGTGGGGGATGAGTGGCAGATATGGAAAGTGAGGACGAGTGCATGGCATTTGCGGATTTTGAGGACTTTGTAGAATCTGGGTAAGGTGGAAATCCAGGTGATACTGGCATAGCAAAGGATGGGACAGATCAGGGATTTGTAGGTGTGAAGGAGGATGGAAGGGTGCAGTCCCCATGTCCGGCTGGACAGGAGTTTCCGTAGGCAGAGTCTATTGTGGACTTTGTGTTGGATCATGCAGAGATGGGGAGTCCAGATGAGGTGATGGTCAAGGGGGAGGCCAAGGTATTTCAGAGTAGGAGTGACTTTGATAGGACGACTATTAATGGTAAGGTAAAAGTTTTGGAGCTGGAATGAGGGAGTGGTTTGTCCTATGATAACTGCTTGGGTCTTGGAAGGGTTGATACAAAGGAGCCACTGGTGCACCACACTGTGAATTGGTCTAGGTGGGTTTGAAGGGTACATTGGGATCATTGAAGTGTAGGACAGGGTGCCATGGAGATGGTGTCATCAGCAAATTGGAGGAGGTGAACAGGTGGAGGAGGTCTGGGCATATCTGCAGTATCAGGAGATAGGGGAGAGGGGGAAGAGACACAACCTTGGGGCACATCCACAGTGGGATATCACATATGGGAGTTGGTATTGTGGAGAGTGACATAGGAGGGATTACAGGAGAGTAAGTAAGCAATGAGATAGACAAAATTCATAGGAAGGTCAAGGGAAACAAAGATAGCGGAATGATGGGATTTAAGTTTGAAGGAAAGAAGACTGATAAAGTTAAGGTGGAGAAGAAGGGCTGGAAGCCACAAGGTGGAGAAGGAGTGCTGGAAGCCACAGTGGGTAAGGGGAAGGAGGCAGTGTTGGCTGAGGTGGTGATGAATATATCAGGAGAGATAGACTTGAAGACTTTACTGAACACAGAGATGAGGCAAATGGGATGATAGGGAGAGGTGTCAGAGGGGGTTTGTTGAGTTTAAGGGACAGCAGGATGTGGGAAATTTTCTGCAGTTCAGGCTAAAAGCTGGCGGGGAGGATGACGGTATACAAGGTAGCAAGAACAGCCAGGAAAGAGTGGGGGAGTAGGTAGTAGGTGGCACAGTCATGACCAGGAGTGGTGTTGTGTTTGGAGTGGAGTATAAGTTTGACATCATATGCTGTAATGGGAGTGTTTAAATCTGAGGGGGGGGGCAACTGATCCAAGTACTGGAAACTAGGGGCGAGTGGCACAACACAGGTATCGGTGTGTTGAAGGACTGTGGGAAGAAGGGAGTAGTCAAAATGGGGATTGTCAGATATGGAGAACACCTCAGAGAGGTGGCAAGGAAAATAATTAGCTTTACTGAGGTTGTTAGGGAAGGGGCAGTCGTCGTGGCAAAGGGCAGGATGACTACAAGTAATGTGATGGAAGACAGACTAGTACTTGGAGAAATTTACAGGGAGGGTGGTGTTGTGTGGTGTATGTGCCTGGCGCCAGTCCCAGCATTTCTTCACTGTTAAGAGGTTGCGTACATGCTTGTGGCAGAGAAGTGTATCCCAGTCATGGGTGCAGAGGAAGGAGCGGTAGAGCCTATGGGATTTGTGGAAAAAGACGGCCTGTGGAGGAAGAGTAGGATGGTGAGGGTGGATAAGTTTGGTGGGAACATCGGCTCCACAGCATCAGTGATCGTCTTCTGAAGGATGGATGAGGCATGGGTAATATCAACAGGTGGCTTTCGAACTGGGTGACAATGGATTCCGAGTTGGCATCCCAGTTGGCTTGGCAGTAGTCATGGACGAACTTCAGAGGAGCAGCAGGATGGAGTGCAGAAGGTGGGTGATGGGTTGAGGAGTTGGTAAGAACTGGGAGGTGGTCACTGCCAATAGGGTCTCTGACGTCCATGGCAATATGATGAAGGAGCTTGGGGGAAGTGAGGACGACATCGAGGGTGGCTTTCGGATTGGGTGTGGCATGGGAGGGAAAGAAGGTCACCTTGGAGGGTAGCAAGGAATTGATGCCACCACCAAAGGGTGGCAGGAACACAGCTATGAATGTTGAGATCTCAGGAAGTCACATAGGTGGAAGAAGGTGTGGTCAACATGGGAGATGAATTTGTAGGGGAGAGCAGCTGCTGGACATACATGGATTGCGGCTCAGGTGACAGTGAGGGAGGGGAAAAACGCTGAGGATGAGGTGTTCAGTCAGGTCATTAAGCAGGGGTTGTGGCCAGACAGGGATATGCTTGAGGTGGCCAATAGTGACCCCACCTCGTGCTACAGGAAAGTGATCGTCTGTGCAGTGAAGAAGGTAGGGAGAGGTGCAGACACATGGAGAGGTTGGAGGAAGGTTTCATTAAAGATGAAGGAGGTGGCAGGACAGGGTATGCATGAAGAGGTATTTGTTGGCAGGGAGGGAGTGAATATATTGGTATAGGAGGCGATGCTGTTGGCACACCAGTTTGGGGAGGGGGTAAGGGAGTGGAGGGAGGAGGAGAGATGCTTAAATGAGGGTGTTGAGATGGATGAAAGTGAAGTGGGCCTGGCTGTGGAAGCATGTGGTGTAAACATTCAAATGAAAGATGGAGTGGATGACAAGGAAGAGCTCCTGGGAGGTGTGGGGACGTTAGAAGCAGTGGATGTTCTTTAGGGCGATGATGAGGAAACGGATGGTGTCTTTGACCATAGGAGGAGAGCAGAGGAATTTGTTAGGTTGGGTGGGCTGATCGATGGGCCAAATGGCAACGATAAGCTCTGTGTCGATGAGAGTGGGTTTGGCCTTGCATTTGGAGGAGTAGGTGGGATGGGATTCATTGCAGATGTTGCAGGAGGAGGAGAGGCGAGGTTAGAACACTGTTTTAGGAAGTGGGAGGCTTTAGCCACGCAGTATTAGCCAAGCAGTCTAAGGTGCTGCAGTCATGGATTGTGCAGCTGGGCCCAGCGAACATTCGAGTCCTCCCTGGGGTATGGGTGTGTGTGTTTGTCCTTAGGATAATGTAGGTTAAGTAGTGTGTACACTTAGGGACTGATGACCTTAACAGTTAATTCCCATAATATTTCACACACATTTGAACATTTGGGAGGCTTTACAATGTGGCAGGTGGGGGTTTTTGTAGTTTCCAGTCAGGAGGCAGCAATGGAAGTGGCAGGATTGATACGATTAATGGGAGGGGTGCACAGGGTGGCGACAGTTAACAAGCAGGGCTCCCTAAATGAGGAGGTGATCAATATAGGTGGACTCTATGAACATGCACATCAGTTAGGTAGGGCTGAAGTTGTTCCCTGCTGGTGAACATTGGGTACGACACCTTTATTAGCTTCTGTCCTTTTTGGGTGACATATTCTGATGATGTATTCTGGATGTTGATGGAAGAGCAGTTTTTATCATCCAGACACCTAGATATTTGGTATCATGGGACCATGGGACCTGGACGCCTGCAATAGCGATATTTTAGCGGAAGATGGGACGCTGATTAGTGAAATAGACTGCCAAACTTTTGGTGGCGTTGAGGGTAATCTTGCTTGAACGACACCAGGTCACAGTCATGTCCACCTGCCTTTGGAGATGAGCAATGGGCTGGTCCTTGTTGCAGCCCATTGTCATCAGTGTATTGCGCCAGGTGGCAGTGTGGGAGCACCGGCATATCGTTAACATAAATGTTAAAGAGGATGGGAGACAACACAAAGCCTTGAGGGGTACCCATCGACATGTGATGTAAGCTGGAGTGGTGACCATAACCAAGAAGATCCTATCATGGAGGAAGTTATCCATGATCTTGACATTGATGTAGAGGATGGTCGTCTCAGTCAGTAATTTGTAAACAAGATTGTCCTGCCAAATCTTGTCACATGCATTTTATAGCTTCAGGAAAACCACTGGCGCCAACATGGAGGAGTTAAAGTCCTTGCTGACATTTTCCATGATCCTAAGGACTTGGAGTTTGGCCAACATGTGGGAAGTGAATCCAAACTGTTCTGGATGGACTGTCCCAGCCTCTGGCAGAGGCTGGGAAATGCTGTGGAGGTTCAAATATTCTAGAACCTTTGCAATGGTATTCAGAAGAGTAATGGGCCTGTTGTTAGTAGAGACCATAGAATCCTTCAAGGGCTTGGGGATGGCAATCATTTTGGCCTACTTCCACTGTGGGAAGAAAAGGCCAGTTGTGAGACAGCAGGTCAGGATGCTGGTAAATAAAATCAGTGGCTTGCATAGGAGCCAGTAGATGTGTTCATTTAAGATGTCATCCAAACCTGGAACCAACTGCCCACGTTTCTGCTGGAGGATCTGTTGCATTTCCAGCGGGAATGTATGGTGAGGGGCAATCAGAGGTGGTCTTTGTCTTGAAGTGGCAGCAGCCGACAGAATATTGCATTCATCTTGGAGTTCATCAGGTGTGAGGTCCTCAATGAGCAATTGCTTCTGGGCTTCAAACACATTGGCCTGAGTTTCTATCAAATGGAGGGCATCATAAGTTAAGCCATCCCCTGTGCAGACGGGATGGTCGGTCTTGCACTATGGAGCACTGCAGGGCTCAGAGAAAGGCCCATTCAGATTTATGTTGGAGGGAATTCACACTGGAGACACTTCATGTGATGCTTGTCCAATGCATCACAAAACTGCTTCTACTGCCTGCAGTAGCAGTTCTTCTGGACACAAAATAAAAAAAAGTAATAAAAGAAGTTCATGCAAAAGGGAAGGCAAGTCATCTAGTGGGGTTAAAGCCCTTAGGACAATGGAAGTAGAGGTCTTCATCGCCTTCTGGATTTTTGTGGTTAGGTAATCAACTGCACTAATCAGATTGGCAGGTGTTGTCAGATCGAGATATTGCTGAGTAGTGTTATTGAGGATCCTGGAAAGTTTGTCCCTATTCATGATGGTCAAGACAGAACAGACGTCTAAAGACAGAGCAATATCGGTATGGTGCAGGAGCATGGGTTTGTGGTTAGAAGCCAGTTTGTGGAGTGTTTCCAACGAAAAGTACACCGCAAATGTTCTTGAAAATGACCCATCCAAAATGTCTGGCTTGCAGTTGGCGTGGACTGGTATACAGGCGGGAGTGTGTGGGCCATAGACCGACAGCGTTAGAGCATGTTCCAGATCAAGGAGGAGTCTGCTTTTGTGATTAGCAATGCAAGAATGCTAACCCTGATGCTTGGCATTAAGATCCATCCCAACAATGAATATGTCAAATGATGTAAATGATGTCAAGGTATGGAGATCTGCTTCAAGATGTTGTCCAAAAATAGTTCAAATGGCTCTGAGCACTATGGGACTTAAATTCTGTGGTCATCAGTCCCCTAGAACTTAGAACTACTTAAACCTAACTAACCTAAGGACATCAGACACATCCATGCCCAAGGCAGGATTCGAATCTGCGACCATGGCGGTCGCGCGGTTCCAGACTGTAACGCCTAGAACTGCTCGGCCACCCTGGCTGGCCAAGATATCGTAGGTTAGGGTTCAAATACAATGTAGCAAAAGTTACAACATCAAATCAGGTCGAAAAAGTGACTGCTGTAGCCTCTATATGTTCGAGGGGTTGGAGAACCTCGTGATTACGGACGAATGTCTTATACAGAAACACTGCCATGCCCACACAATGGTGATGGAGTCGGTCAGTGCGATAGCAAACCATGTTGCAGAGACGAAAATAGTCGGTGGGTTTCAGGTGGGTTTCTGAGACAAGTAAAATGTCCACACTGTGTTCGTAGAAGAAACTGTTGAGTTCAGTCTTCATAAATTTAAGGCCATTAGCATTAAACAAAACATAGCATTGGAGGGCAGCGTGGAGGGTAAAAATCGTAGAGGGAGACCGAGAGATGAGTACACTAATCAGATTCAGAAGGATGTAGGTTGCAGTAGGTACTGGGAGATGAAGCAGCTTGCACAGGATAGAGTAGCACGGAGAGCTGCATCAAACCAGTCTCAGGACTGAAGACAACAACAACAACAACATACCACCTCTGATATGTGCCCACAATCCTGTCAGGCCACCAACAGAATATAGCTTTTGGGTACTTATTCTTGTTATCACCTTCATTAGTTGACAGTATGTGGATTTGCAAGTAACATCTCTGGCCTTAAGAGTTTTCATTATCTACCTACATACAGACTGCATCACCGCAGCAACGTCATTTATAGACGACCAGTTAGCAAGCTATGTGTCTGAACTGCAACCATCCACTGCTGACAGCTCTCTACACATACACACAGAGACTCTGCACCCATGTTACCAATTACGATGTCTCGATTTCAAACACTTGTACATTATTTTCCACAGTGTTACAGCTCTGCAAATAGCGAAATACTCTTCACAAAACGGTTCTGCTAAGCACATTTAAATTCATCCTGCTAAAAAGCATAACATTTTCGATAATACACTCCTGGAAATTGAAATAAGAACACCGTGAATTCATTGTCCCAGGAAGGGGAAACTTTATTGACACATTCCTGGGGTCAGATACATCACATGATCACACTGACAGAACCACAGGCACATAGACACAGGCAACAGAGCATGCACAATGTCGGCACTAGTACAGTGTATATCCACCTTTCGCAGCAATGCAGGCTGCTATTCTCCCATGGAGACGATCGTAGAGATGCTGGATATAGTCCTGTGGAACGGCTTGCCATGCCATTTCCACCTGGCGCCTCAGTTGGACCAGCGTTCGTGCTGGACGTGCAGACCGCGTGAGACGACGCTTCATCCAGCCCAAACATGCTCAATGGGGGACAGATCTGGAGATCTTGCTGGCCAGGGTAGTTGACTTACACCTTCTAGAGCACGTTGGGTGGCACGGGATACATGCGGACGTGCATTGTCCTGTTGGAACAGCAAGTTCCCTTGCCGGTCTAGGAATGGTAGAACGATGGGGTCGATGGCGGTTTGGATGTACCGTGCACTATTCAGTGTCCCCTCGACGATCACCAGAGGTGTACGGCCAGTGTAGGAGATCGCTCCCCACACCATGATGCCGGGTGTTGGCCCTGTGTGCCTCGGTCGTATGCAGTCCTCATTGTGCGCTCACCTGCACGGCGCCAAACACGCATACGACCATCATTGGCACCAAGGCAGAAGCGACTCTCATCGCTGAAGACGACACGTCTCCATTCGTCCCTCCATTCACGCCTGTCGCGACACCACTGGAGGCGGGCTGCACGATGTTGGGGCGTGAGCGGAAGACGGCCTAACGGTGTGCGGGACCGTAGCCCAGCTTCATGGAGACGGTTGCGAATGGTCCTCGCCGATACCCCAGGAGCAACAGTGTCCCTAATTTGCTGGGAAGTGGCGGTGCGGTCCCCTACGGCACTGCGTAGGATCCTACGGTCTTGGCGTGCATCCATGCGTCGCTGCGGTCCGATCCCAGGTCGACGGGCACGTGCACCTTCCGCCGACCACTGGCGACAACATCGATGTACTGTGGAGACCTCACGCCCCACGTGTTGAGCAATTCGGCGGTACGTCCACCCGGCCTCCCGCATGCCCACTATATGCCCTCGCTCAAAGTCCGTCAACTGCACATACGGTTCACGTCCACACTGTCGCGGCATGCTACCAGTGTTAAAGACTGCGATGGAGCTCCGTATGCCACGGCAAACTGGCTGACACTGACGGCGGCGGTGCACAAATGCTGCGCAGCTAGCGCCATTCGACGGCCAACACCACGGTTCCTGGTGTGTCCGCTGTGCCGTGCGTGTGATCATTGCTTGTACAGCCCTCTCGCAGTGTTTGGAGCAAGTATGGTGGGTCTGACACACCGGTGTCAATGTGTTCTTTTTTCCATTTCCAGGAGTGTATTTATATTACCACTATTTGTAACAATATTGTCTACATTCTTCAGTAATAACAACCATCCAAGGCGCTTTACTGCAAATATCCTTTTATTCTCTAAAATCCATGATGATGGCACATTATCACCCTAATCACGCTATTTTGTGTGCTATACGTCCATTGGATGGAGGGAGATAATCCTTAGAATTATTCTTATGTACGAGACAGAACAGCACATTAGTCTGGTGGTATAGATAGCACTGTACTCGAATGCATCTAGTCACTTCTAACCAGATATTTTACATTTGCATTGCATTTGCTCTATTTCCTGTATGTCTCCATCTCAGACAGCTCTCATGACCCAGAGTAGACCTGAGTTAGGGTTCAAGTATGGATCCACCATGCATTATATCTGGAGCAATGTTTGGAGCACGATGCCAAATCTACTGCATCCAGGATAGGGTATTAAGTTGTATCTTCTGTGTGTTATATGTGGAGAACGAGGAGGAGATTAATGCTTAATGTCCTGTCGACATGAGAGGTTATTGGAGACAGAACACAAGCTCAGATTAGGAAAAAATGGAGAAGGAAAGCGGCTGTGCACTTTCAGAGGAACCATACCGAGATTTGCATTAAGCAATGTTGGGAAATCACGGAAAACCTAAAGCCAGAAGGTCGGACACAGGTTTGAACCATTGTCCTTCTGAATTTGTCCACTGTGTAACCACACTGATCAGTGTTATATCTAGAACCATGTATAGAGATGGACACACAATCCGTTATATGTGGAAAAGGTTACAAAGGAGGGTCCATCATGCCTTATGTCCACAGATACATTGTGTGTCCAAACATGGATCAACCAGCAGGTGGACAGGGTTATGGGAGCCATCCATGATGCAGACATACAGAAAATAGAGCAAATGCAATGCAGCTGTAGAATATGTGGTTGTAAATGACTGGATACATTCGAGTATATTGATATACTGTAATGTACCATAAACATGCTGTTCTATCTCGTACATAAGAATGATACTCACTGAGGACTGTCTCCCTCCATCCAGTGGACATCTAGCACATAAAATAGTGTTACTGGAGTGATCACATGGCGTCATCATAGACTTTTAGAGCATAAAATGAGATGTGATAGATGCAACAGAGCACATTGGATGGTTGTTGTTACTGAAGTAGCTGACACAGGCCTCAAAGTCATAATAAATAGGGTGAGTTGTGGAGGGTTTTAGGGTGGGGTAGGTTGGGTTGGGTTAGAATACTGAGGGAGTGGGGATCCACATGCTGGATTGGGAGAACTCATTATGTCATCAAGGGTGGTGGGGTGAGGGGTGGTGTGGCGAGGGATGGTAGGGTGAGGGGTGAGTGGTGGTGGGTGAGGTGTGGGGGCGAAGGGTGAAGTATGGGGAGTGGGAGAAGAGTGTTTGTGGGGGTTCCTGTATGTATGCAACCCAAACTAACAAAATGTGCTGATGCTGTCTTTGTCCTACTACTGCTGGTGTCTAGATCTTACATCCTATGGGCTGTTATGCAGTATGCTGTTTTTCAGATTTTTTCCATTCTCGATATTTGGTTCCACATGAGGGTATTACTTTTTGGATGAAATTTCCTGTGTGCTAATAGTACTTTACCTAGACATTAGTTATGTTTTAGACATTTTATCCCCGTTGAGTGTGCCATTCATTATTAGTTTTGCCATCACTGTTTTCTAGCCCTCCTTCGTTCGACTGTCATCCTTTGTACATTCATAACAAGCATTTTATTATGACAACCCACTCTTGTGGTTTGACTCTTAACATGGATAGCTTCCCCGAAGCTGTGACTCCATAATTGTCCCTCTACATTTTGGAAATATAACCATTGTGAGTACTTGTCAATGTTTTTCGTTGAATGTCAACACTATGGTCCTATATTTCTACCATTTCAAAAAATTCTACACAGTGGTTTGTATTCTTGACAGATGAACTTGTAGATGCGTCTATACTGATGTGAAACCAGTAGTTGCAAATAAAGCACTTGCATACAGCTATGCGGTTTTGGAAACACCTGATCATTTTTGACTTTTTAATTGTTATATTTTTTATCATTATTTGTATTGTTAGTTAATTTTGAGTTTGTTAGTTTTACTCATTATTTTTGAAATTCTGAAGGTAGCAGGGTAAAATACAGGTAGCGAAAGGCTTTTTTCAACTTCTACAGAAATCAGACGGCAGTTATAAGAGTCGAGGGACATGAAAAGGCAACAGTGGTTGAAGAGGGATTGAGACAGGTTATTAGCCTGTCCTCGATATTATTCAGCACATACAATGAACAAGCAGTAAGGGAAACCAAATAAGAATTTGAAGTAGGAATTAAAGTTCATAGAGAAGAAATAAAAACTTTGAGGTTTGTCGATGACGTTTGTAATTCTGTCAGAGACAACAAATGACTTGGAAGAGCAGTCGAACGGAATGGGCAGTATATTGAAAGGAGAATATATGATGAACATCATCAGAAGTGAAACAGCGATAATGAAATGTAGTCGAATTAAATCAAGTGATGCCAACGGAATTAGATTAGTAAACGAGACTCTTAAACTAGTAGATGAGTTTTGATTTGGGTCATCAAAATAACTGTTGATGGTTGAAGTAGAGAGAATATAAATTGTAGACTGGCAATGGCAAGAAAACCATTTATGAAGAAGAGATATTTGTTAGTATATAATATAGATTTAAGTATTAGGAAATCTTTTCTGGAGGTTTGTGTCTCGAATGTAGCCATGCACAGAAGTGAAATATGGACGGTAAGCAGTTCAGACAAAAAGAGAATAGAAGATTTTGAAATGTTGGGCTACAGAAGAATGTAGAAACTATTTGGGTAGGTCATGTAACTGATGAGGAGGTACTGAACAGAGTGGAGGAGACAAGAAATTTATGGCACATTTTGACCAAAACAATTAATCGATTGATGGCACACATTCTTAGACAACAAAGGATCAGCAGTTTAGTATTGGAAGAAAGAGTGAACGGTAAAAGTCATAAAGGGAGACCAAGAGCTGAATACAATCAGCAGATTCAGAAGGGTGTAAGTTGCAGGAATTATTTGGAGGTGAAGCGGCTCGCACAGTACAGAGTAACGTGGAGAGCTGTATCAAACCAGTATTTGGACTGAAGACCACAACAAAAGCAGCAATAACATCTGAGAAACTACGAAGAAGCTGGTGATTAAACTATACGATTTCTGCTCTGTTGTCGGCGTATAACTCCACTATTAGAGTTAAGACAAACACTAGTAACTTTTAGTCGGCCGTAACTGCGATATCACTTAAGATTTCCACAAAAAAAAAAAAAGCGCATCCTCCTGTATGGCCACCGACAACGGGATTAAAGCACTACACGCTAGCAGATAGTGAAGACTGCAATCAAGAGACTTGCTAGAACACAGTCGTAGGATGAACTCAGAACAGCTTCAACTGGAAAAGCGCAGCAATGTCTCGGATATTTGTGATGGAGGACTGTATTGAAACAATCTGCTTTGTTTTAATTCTCGGTTTTGGCGTGACAGGTTCTGCAACGAACTGTCTGATGTTCTGAGTCCAGTGCTTCTCTCGCAGTTCGGCTTCACCATCGTCATCATCTGCCAAACTGCGCTGCAAACAACCATGGTAAGTGCTTCAAAAGAGGGCAAACTTTTAGTTAAAAGATCTTTTAAAATTTTTTTGGTTAAAACATCTCAAAAATTGTAGTCTGTTTATAGCTGCTAATCCGCATTTATTGTGGGATCAAAGTACAACCGTTTTTGCAATGATGAATCGCTTCCTCAGGTTAATTTGGCTGTATCAGCCATCTTTCTAATAGGCACATACCCTGGCAACATAAAATGCAGTGGTTGTTGAAAGGTGCATTGGTAATCTTAGGTAATTACGGTTCATCACTAAGGAACCTATTAATTTGGACCGGTGTTGAATTCCTGATAGTACTTAAAAAACAGCTATCTTGGCTGCGATGAGGAAATGATGCCATCGTGTGCAAACGCAGCCGCTAGCAAGTCTTAGCGGACGGGCAACGGGTGATTCTGCAATTTTTAGAAGATTTTACTACAAAATTGTTTAAAATATCTTTTAACTATGTATAGATTAAGCTCCGGATGGCCACATATAAAACTTATAAGCAAACTTTTAGCTTGTATTACTATAACTACTTATCAAATCAAGCGCTACAGTGCAAGTCTTTGGGTTCAGACCAGCTAGGTGAAATGCTGTCCAGTCGGTAACAGTTGTGTAAACCACAGAGGTGAAGGTATTAGTTCTAAAGTCTTGTTTGCCATATGTAAACCAAATGGAACAGCAAGGGATATACATACAGCAATGTGTAACGTACGAAAATTAATTAAGGTGAATCTAGAAGTGTGTTTTTCGTCCGAAATATGCTGTGTGAAGTAGGACTGCAAGTCCTATTTAGTCATTAGTTCGAACCTCAAAGTGTGGCAGCTGTGTAGAACATCTCTCAAGTCCATCTGAAAAGAAACCAGCTAGTTTTGTGCATACTTTTACAACTTTGAAAGGGACGTGAGACTACGAAATCATGTCAGATACGAATCAGCAATCAAAACATGGTG